>NC_081180.1:200841401-201166178 GCF_029867415.1 Vicia villosa | reverse complement strand
TGAAGAGTGGTGAATTGATGAATGAGTTGCTTGTTTATGTGTTGCATTTCCCATTATTATGTTTTCTATAATAATTTGAATTCTCACCCTTATGTTTGAATGTTACCCTTTGTTGGCAACGTGCAGGTTCAGACGAGTGGTTGCTTGTTCAAGGCTTAGCCAAAGAGCTTCGAGTTTTGTCATCTGATTAGATAGCGAGTCATATACTCTGGTTATGTAACACTTGGGGGGGAATTCCGTTAAATGTTATATATATATATTATGATTAAACAACAACAGCAATAACAACAATTCAGTCGATATGAATAAAATTAAGGCAAATAAATCACGAAGAGTGTGTGAAAGGGGATGAATCTATGAGTTATTAGAGAGAGGTACCAGCTTGAGTTGAAGGACGTTGGCGCGATTCTGGGCTTTGGTACGAGCTTGAACGGCAGCGTTTTGGTTGCGCATGAGAGGATCGTTGTTGAAGTCTCCCATGGTGAAGATTTGGTGAAATCACTAGAAAATGGAATTGGATTGAATCTAACTGTGACGAGATCGCAAGATCCGATTTGCGACTCGGCTTCGAGCGCTAGCTGAATCTAGACCTTGACCGCTACTGCCAGGTATTTATAGTGGGAAAAAATCAGAGGATAATATTTTTTTTAACACCCCTACTTCAAGAGCATGAAGCCCTCAATTTTTCGAAAAATACACTAATTGTACTTTGAATTGAGTTTAGTTGTGGACGACAATAATTTGATGGGCTAGGAAAGAGTACAACTACTAACTCGTTTAGTCCATAAGCGTCTTAAAAGGGTAAGGGAGTTTCCTAACCCACCCTTGTGGATTCTTAGGGCTCTTAGCGAAATTCGAAATTCGTGTAATATCCCTTTAATTCGGATATCTATATTCAAACTCATCACATTTCACTTTTTTATTGAATAGATTTTGATATGCATATTCGAATGCACCAAATAGTAGCTTTCAGACACACATATCTTAAATAAACATTGACTACCAAACAGAACAAAAATCTTAAAACCAAAGCAACTTAACGTAGATTTAACATAGATAGTCAAAATTACATAGATAGTGCAACAGAAATTTAATGTTATATATTGTTATAAACGGGTAACTGAGGACGTTGCAACATTTTGATAACATTTTCTCCTAAACTTTAAAGTTTCGCATCGACTTCAAATCGGACCCTTAGTAGAGTATCGGTAAAAAGTACTCCACATAACTTTTAAATTATCATTCGTCTTCAGTGCAAACTGGGTGAACTTTATCTTTTCTTCACTGTCAAGTGAGGGTGAAACATGCTCGAGCTTAACCACCTTTCGATTTTCTGGATATTGCAAGAAAGAATTCAGTATGGTAATCAATTCTGGATATTGAGTTGTACTAATATATGTGTAGTAAAAGCCAGAGGATAAAGTCGCCGATAGTTTTTTCCATTATACATTTTGTGTCTGAATTGTGTTTTGTAATACAAAGATATTCAATCCCTCCATCATCTCTTGTTTCAATATGGTATAAATGGTATCCATTTAGGCGGATATCTTTGAAACATAATAAATTTCTATGAGACGTGGGGAATATAATGCATTATCAATGTAAAATATTGTTCCTCCACGTAACAATATATTGGCTTTTCTGGAGATTTAGATTATTTTCGAGGTGTCAGATATAGTACTGACATCGTTATTTCTATTCACTAAATTAGATAAACATATTTTATTCTTAAGAATTGTGTGTGTTGTTGCACTGTTAGCTAGGCACATATCTTCATTACTGATTCTAGTGTCCATCTTAATCGAAATAAATTAAATTAGTGACAAAATACATCTTGCATTTTCTTTTAATTGTTATCTAATCTAAAATCTAAATTGCTAACTCGATCAAAATCATGAGATAATAATATTTCAAGCATATTTCAAACAAATTTAAATTTCTTGACACAATAATAAATATAAGGATTTATAAATTCCGGTATTTTTAAATAGCAACTAATAATCTAGAGTGTTGACTTTAACAAAAAAAAAATCTCAACTTTCTTCCTTATGAGAAATAAAATGTTACTGCTCCATCTTAAACGAAAAATAGCAAATAGAGCGTTACAAGTTCTTCAGGAATTATACAAAAGATTTGTTACAAACAATGATCTAAAAATTATAACCATACTTCTCGGATGCGTTAAAATTATTTGTATTATTCTTTTGGAATGATAATCTCTTGACAACTTTTTAAAATTACAAAAAGTCATCAATAATAATATACTTGAATGCGAGTGTAAGGAATGCAAGCGTGGGAGGACCTGAGCATGTCAGCAAACAATATTTCTACTTAGAATAAATTTGAAATCAAATTCCACGCACACTCTGTATAACCTAATACCAATTTGACCTAAGAAATATAGAATCAAGAAATCAGTTTTAACTAGAACACTTCTGAACTTTTTTTTCAAACTCCCCCTGAAATTGATTTGATAGTTAATTAGCACATCTAAATATTTTAGCAAATAGTCTTAACATAACGTGTATTACCCTTCTTTCCTCGTACCAATTTGAGAATCTTTTAAAGCAGGATAAAATGTTTTTTTTATAAACAGCAGGAGAAAATGTTAATTGGATTCATCAATCTTATTAAAGTGGAAAATCAAACTTTAATGGAGCAGTTAGTAATACATGATTCATAAAACTTAAAACTTTTGATTTTACTTTGCATAAAATATATGATTGTCACATACCAGGCCCAATCCTCTCCAATCATGCGGGGGCCCAAATTTTTATATTATTATTTAATAAAAAAGAAATTGAAATATTAAACCCTCATCCCTTCTCAGAGTCGTGAAAAGGGTAAACAAAACCAAATGTTCCCTCTTCTCCCTCTTTCTTCTCAAATCTCAAAGCATGAAATGCCACACCACTATAACAAAAACGTTGCACCACTATAAGTCTTAAACAAAATGTCGCACCACTGTAACAAACAAAACACCGCACCATTATCCACCGTTAATTTACGACGATATCAACGAAGATACTGCAAAACGAACGCGGCGCCAGATTATTCACATTGTTATTACTCTTATCTCCTATGTCAGGTAGGTTCTTTTTCTTTTCTTTTACTTACTGTTTGCTGTGATTTGAAGGTGAATAAATTTGGATGGTTCAATTGATTATTGAGTAGTATGTGAATTTGATTTGAAAGTAGAAATGGATAATTAAATACAATAGAGTATTCTGTGAATTTGTTGAGAACTTTTTGGATGAAAATTGTAAAAATGTGCATTATTATTACTGACTCCGTAATTCTAAAAATCTGCATTATTATTATTGATATTGTAGTACTAATGGATAGTTATTTTGTGGATGAATATGAGCATTGAAAAGTTAATTTTTACGACAAAAAAAGAAAGAAAAGTGAATTATATAGTATCGATTGTCAATGTTGTTATTTGAACGGGCATTAGTTGAATATTGTATAATATATCATGTTAGTTTAGCTTTTTTATATCTAATTACTTATTGTCAAGATTTATAATTAATTTATAATTAGCTCTATTTTATTTAATTGATTTGTTTTACTATTAATGTAATATTTATTGTAGGAATACAATTTGGAGATAAAAAATACTAAGTGAGTTTTTGTGGTGATTTGTTTGGTTAATAAATAATTTTATTGTTTGTTAGTTATTTTTAATTATTAAAACTATTATTTTTATTAAACATTTAGGTCCTTTTTTAAATTAGAATAGGGCCTCCAACTTGATTAGGTCGGTCCTGTCACATAGAGAAGTAATTATGGGCTAAAGGCATGAGCCAGTCTATAATGCATGACTAGGCTTTTGAAACCACTTAGGTAATTACCATAAAAAGAATTTCCATATAACAAAATTATGTATACTTTCTAATGTTTTCGAGTGTTGCCCATGTGTGTTAATGGGAAGTAAGTTGTTAAAGCATAATGTTTATATGTGTAAATGGTATTGAACTTTACTTGATGTCAAATAATTTGTAAGAAAATATATTCAGGTGGTCAAAATATTTGGTAACTTACCGCAAGTCCTTGACCATGGTTTTCGAAAAAGATTTTAAAGAGGAAAGTCTAACTCTGATTGTATCTTTAAAAAGGATATGATCATGAATGTCTAATTATAAGAAAAGTTTCTCTCTGCGCACACATGGCAAATATAACTTTGGCCTAATAAATGATTTTAAGTGTATGGTTGGTTTAGATTTGGAAGAGTTACAATCATTTCTAGAGGTATAAAATTGAAGTTTCAAGTAGAATCAATTTCGGAGGCAATTTGCATTGTTTGAGTTTAAACATTATTTTTACATTAAAATTTGTTGTTCAACTCACTTTACATCCAACTCACTTTTAACCAGAATCAATTCTACAAAATCAATTCACTCAAAATCAATTATGGTCATCTCAAAACCAAACACACACTAAATTCAAAAAACGGAAATTATTTTCATTTGCAAATCATTTATCTCCCTAGAATAACTGTTATATATATATATATATATATATATATATATATATATATATATATATATATATATATATATATATATATATATATATATATATATATATATATATAACTGATATATATATATATATATATATATATCAGTTATATATATATATATATATATATATATATATATATATATATATATATATATATATATATATATAACTGATATATATATATATATATATATATATATATATATATATATATAAAACAGTTATATATATATATATATATATATATATATATATATATATATATATATATATATATATATATATATATATAACTGTTATATATATATATATATATATATATATATATATATATATATATATATAACAGTTATATATATATATATATATATATATATATATATATATATATATATATAACAGTTATATATATATATATATATATATATATATATATATATATATATAACAGTTATATATATATATATATATATATATATATATATATATATATATATATATATATATATATATATATATATATATATATATATATATATATATATATATATATATATATATATATGTATATATATATATATATATATGTATATATATATATATATATATATATATATGTATATATATATATATAGATATATAACTGTTATATATATATATATATATATATATATATATATATATATATATATATATATATATATAACTGTTATATATATATATATATATATATATATATATATATATATATAACAGTTATATATATATATATATATATATATATATATATATATATATATATATATATATATAACTGTTTTATATATATACATATATATATATATATATATATATATATATATATATATATATATAACTGTTTTATATATATATATATATATATATATATATATATATATATATATATATATATAACAGTTATATATATATTTAATCAAACACATTTTTAATCAAAATCTCTTCCCTCCTTTCCCCTCCCCTCGTTTGAACCAAACATACATATAATTAATAAAAATTCCTCCCCTTCTCTCCCCTCCCCTTCCCTCCATTAAAATCCTTCCCCTCCCCCCCCCCCCTCATCTGAAACAAACAGACCCCCTTATTACTAACACCACATCAAGCCCAATTATTTCCTTCCCGCTTTTCTCAATAATCTAATTAATTTAATTAATTCCAATAATTAACTTAAATCTTAATTAAATTAATTTATGAAATCATGGGATGTTACAACTCTCCCTCGCTAAAAGAGGAAGAGCTCAGGATATGAGTCCTTCATCTGACTCTCCAGCTCCCATGTAACATTCCCATCTGCTGCTCCTCCGCAAGCTACTCTGACCAATGCTATCTCTTTTCCAAGCAACTGCTTAAACTTTCGGTCTTCGATCCTCATAGGCAATGCCTCAACTGTTAAATTGTCTCTCACCTGCACATCATCCACTTGGATCACATGAGACGGGTCCAAAATGTATTTCCGCAATTGATACACATGGAATACATCATGCAAATTCGCAAGCGTCAATGGTAAAGCAATATGATAAGCCACTTCTCCTACTCTTTCCGTAATCTAAAACGGACCAATAAAATGCAGCGTCAACTTCTTTGACTTCAGCGCTAGACCAACACCCGTCGTAGGAGTCACTCTAAAAAACACATGATCTCCTTCTTGAAATTCCAATGTTCTCCGTCTCTTATTGTGATAGCTCTTCTGACGAATTTGAGAAGCTTTCATCTTCTCTTGAATCATTTTAATCTTTTATGTCATTTCTTGAACAATCTCTGGTCCAATTACCGCACTCTCACCGGACTCATACCAACATAATGGCGTCCTACATATCCTACCATACAAAGCTTCAAACGGAGCCATACCAATGCTCGAATGAAAACTCTTATTGTATGTAAATTCAATCGACGGTAAATAACTATCCCATGCACCACATTTTTCCAACACACAAGCACGCAACCAATCTTCCAACGATTGAATCGTTTTGTCCGTTTGATCATCAGTCTGCGAATGATAAGCAGAACTCAATCTCAACTTAGTACCCAACTACTTCTATAAACCTTCCTAGAATCTCGATGTAAACCTTGGATATCTGTCTGACATGATACTCGAAGGAATACCATGTAAACTCACTATCTTCTCAATATATAATTAAGCTAACTTCTCCATCGAATAATCCATTCTCATCGGTATAAAGTGAGCAGACTTGGTCAATATATCCACGATAACCCAAATATCTTCACAATTCTTAATTGTCCTCGGCAAACTAGAAACAAAATCCATAGATATGATGTCCCACTTCCATTCCGAAATAAACAACGGTTGCATAGCACCATACGGCTTCTTATGTTCAATTTTTGACTTCTGGCAAGTCAAACAAGAATACTTTTCTGAAGTTCGGCAATATCATGAACACAAACACGATCACCAAACCTTATTACACCATTCTTGTCCATCCTGAAATCACCTTCTTTGCCTTGGTTAATCAAAGTTAATCTATCAACCAACTCAACATCAGTTTTTTGACCCTCTCTAATTTCATCAAGAATTCCACTTGTCAACTTTAGCATACCCAGACCTCAAATCAATTTTACTAAATATACTTGCTCCAACCAGCTGATCCATCAAATCACCAATCCTTGATGGATACCGATTCTTGATAGTAACCTTGTTCAGTTGTCTATAATCCACGCATAGTCTCATCGAACCCTCTTTCCTCTTTACCAACAACACCGATGCATCCCACGACGAAACGCTAGGACGA
The DNA here is from genome assembly GCF_029867415.1 of Vicia villosa. Taxonomy (NCBI): domain Eukaryota; kingdom Viridiplantae; phylum Streptophyta; class Magnoliopsida; order Fabales; family Fabaceae; genus Vicia; species Vicia villosa. The sequence goes on along the minus strand of NC_081180.1, from coordinate 201,158,865 downwards.
ATAAATTCCTTCTCCAGCAGCTCTTCTAATTGACTCTTAAATTTAGCCAACTCAGATGCCGACATGGGATAAGGCGCAATCGACACAGGACACATCCCAGGAATTAATTCGATCGCAAACTCCACTTCCCTCTCAGGTGGCAACTCTCTAACATCTTTTGGAAAAACCTCAGAAAAGTCTCGTACTACCGGTAATTTACTACTCACCGCTTTCCCTTTCACTCCCATTGATGCAAATAATATGAACATTTCATCCCCATCTTTAACCGCTTCATTCACCTGCTTAGTAGTCATCGTCCAATCCTCAACAATAATCTCTTCAGGAAAGATCACCGTCTTTGTAAAATAATTAATATGAACCCGGTTGAATTCTAACCAGTTCATACCCAAAATGACATCAAGTTGTTCAAACGGAAGGCACGCTAAGTGCATCCCAAACATTCTACCAAAAATATCAACCAGACAATTAAAACAAGCAGAAGAAGTAGTTACTGAACCCGACGCAGGAGTGTCAATAACCATACTTCAATTAATATCAGATATTTCTAATCCCAATCGTTTAGCACAATCCAATGAAAAGCTCGAGCGAAACAATGAGAATGCCAACAATGGAGCAGCATGCATGAAAGTGGTAGTGAGTGGAAATTTTTGAAAAATTAATTTTCCCTTTCTTTTTCAATAAAAGTGACAAGGCAGGTATGAATTTTCGAACTCGGACTCTTAGTGTGTGCATGAAACTTAGGTTGTTAGTAAATACCAATAGAAGTTCTTTATGGTACACAATTTTTGTTGGATCAGCTTAGCCTTAACCATTGTGAGGAAAGCTTTCCATCATTTACTATATGCAGGAGACCATCGATTACTTTGACATGTTTGTATTTTGCTAAACCATTTGTCACATTGTCTCGTGAAAATCTGTGAACATGACTTAGGCATTTGTTTGAAATTGAGAGTTTCTTTTAGCCTATTCCATCTTAAAGCTTAATTTTTCTGTGAGAGTGTGATCCTTTGTTGACCATTCTTTGAGACTGAGGTCAAGATAAATATCATAATATGCACTGATCGGCCACCAATTTCACCTTGTTCCTATGTTCGAATCAATGGAAAAGCACTTCATTCGGTGGTATTTTAAGTCGTTTTAGTCTAGTTCTTAATTAGTTTTGTTTACCTTTGTATTTGAATTTGGTGTGTTACTTTTTCTAGTTTTTGTTGTTTTTCCATTGCTTTTGATCTTGTGTTGGTAGTGTTTTAAGTTATGCAGATACAGGGCATGATTCGAGACAAGAAAAAGTGAATTTTGGTGAGACAGAGTTGTGACACGGCCACCCGTGTCATGGGACACGGCTGTGTCAGACTTGCTGAAGAGAAGAACTTGAAAATATGAAAACCAAGAAGACAGAGTTGTGACACTGCCACCCGTGTCATGGGACACGGCCGTGTCAGACTTGCTGAATTGAAGAACTTGAAAATATGAAAACCAAGAAGACAGAGTTGTGACACTGCCACCCGTGTCATGGGACACGGCCGTGTCAGACTTGCGCGCAGAAAAATATTCGTTTTCAAATCTTTGAATCAGTCACTTAAGGAAGGGCATTATGGACTTTTCGAAGCAAAATAATTGTTGAGAGATATTTAGTCACTGTTTGGAGAGGAGAAAATGACTTTTTGACGGTCGGAGAATGTGAAAAGAAGGATTGGAAGCACTAGGGTTTGAAGCGAAGAAATCTTCAAGAGCATCCGCGATTGAAGATCAATTCCTATTCATCTTATTGTAATGTCTTCATCCTTAAATTCTGTTATTTTGACAATTGCCATGAGTAACTAAACTATTACTTGTTAGGGGGTGTCCCTGAATTGCTATTGTAATGAACCTAATTTCCTTTATGTTATGAAATCGTTATGTGTGTGAACTTATTTGATTGTGCAAAGTGCTTATTGCTTTATCTATTGGACAAATAGATTTTTGATTTACGGTTAAGGGTTAGGTCGGACAAACCACCTTATCGCTGTTTGCACAATAATATTACGGTTGTTATTGCTTAGGAATGAGGATTCTCCGTAGTAACCGTAATAATCTTGATAAATTATATTGCGCTTGATCACTTCTTGAATTTCTAAGGAATTAGGATACAAGACAGTATCAAAAGGTTTTCCGCTAAGGAATTAGGGAAGATAACTCTTGAGATTCGGTAATAATTCATGTACACTGATATTTCGTAAACAAGGATTAAAGGTTGTTGCAAGGCAATTCATACACTTGACCCTAGCATAATTTCTCATACTGTTTTAAAGTCATTTTTACGCTTTCTATTAATTTGTTATCATTTATCGTTATTTCCAAACAAACAACAAAACCCCCATGTTCTTTTGTTCAATTGAATCGTTACGATAACTTATATTTCCTACGCAGTCCGTGAGTTCGATACTTGGGGATTAATCCCATTATTACTACATCGGTAAAAATAGTACACTTGCTATTTTACCGGTCATGCACCAAGAAAAACATCTGGTGAGTTTTGATCTCAATAAAAAGTTTTGTTTTGGACCATCAACCATAAAATTTGGTGATGTGTTTTCTCTTTTACCTTTATAGAAAGTAGGGGAGCATTCATAGAATCTGAATACAGGTTAATCTCCAAGTTGGGGAGATTCATAATCAAAAAAAGAGTAAGTACAGGTGGTTTTTTGCAAAGAACAAAAGAAATTTGTAGCTTGAGAATAAAGAAAAACAAAAGAAAGACAATGTTGGAACCTAACCAGTTGAAAAACAGAAGTAGGAAAATGTTGAAGAAAAGAAAAGAAAATATCGAGCTACGAAGGAAAAGATGAACGGGTAAGAAAGTTAATGGCCTAGAGAAAAAGGAATGAGTTGTGATTAGGATGCTTCCGTAGAATAGGAACAACCTTTGAATATCTTCTTTTCTTTGAATCTAAACCACATTACAACCCTATAAAGACCTTTCGATTCTCAGATTTCACAGGACTTGATGCTAACAATACGGTGAACGTATGATATGAGTACTTGTTGATTTAATTGTTTGGATGAGTGTTTAACCCCTCTTTTATTCATCATATTTTTTGATGAGAGTGATTAGTGCTGATTCAACTGCAGTTGTGTAGTGTTTTGAACTTCAAGAGGTAATTTTCTTTCAAAATCTGTTTCATGTGCATGTTCTGAGTTTGCAGGGAGATGAAGAGTATCTGAATTGATTACTGAATTGGGCCATTTGAAAAACGCTTTGAAAAATTTGCTGCTTGATTGTTGGTATGTGTGGTTGTCTTCACTGAGGTGAGTAATTTTATTTAGGGACAAACAAAACTCTAAGTTGGGGAGAGTTTGTTAGGAGTGAATTATTAGTATTTTCATGTGTTAAAATAACTACCTTTTGATTTGAAGTCGAGCTTATTTTATGATTTTTAGTGATTTTATGGTTAGAATTGAACTCTAAAAGTTTGATTCTGATTGTAGAGCAGATGGAATCACTTTGGGTGTTATTGGTGCAGGTATTAAAGCTGAAAAAGTAAGGATGAGGAAACATGAAGGTGTAGGGACACTGGAGACGCAAAATCACAAAGAAGTAGGAAAAAGCAGAGGCCGGGCCGCATCAAAACTGGGCGAGACGCAAAATCACAAAGAAGTAGGAAAAAGCAGAGGCCGGGCCGCATCAAAACTGGGCGAGACGCGCCAAAACTTCAGGTCCCAGTTCGCGCCTCGCTAACCCGTGCCGCGCCGCGGGAGCTTCGTAAAAAGATACTTTGTTATAAAAAGAAGCCCTAATCCTCATAAGTGAAAAATCTTTGGTGAGCGAAGTTCAGAGAGCATTCATATTCCAGAGATGAAAACAACATTCGACGAAGAATTCAACATCAATCAAAGATATTCCCTTGATTAAGATGAATCCCTCTATGAAGTTTTATGTGTTCTTCATGTCTATGGAGAGCTAAACCCCATTGTGTTGAATTTAAGGTAGTAGTTAACCTATGAAGATGCAATAACTTTGATTAATTCCTATGAACAATTGTTTAAGTTTTATTATCAATAAAGAACCTTGTTTTTATTTTATATCATTGTTAAACTATCAATCGAGAGGTAGGGTTCATACTTTTGCCCTAGGTTTTTATATTGATTTGTTCTTAATTCGCAGAGATGGGATTATGAATAAGTTTTCGTAAATCATTGTGTTTAATTCCTTTTATCCTTATTATTATTCTGAAAGATCGAATATCATACAGGTAGAGGTGGTTCTAAATTGATCTTAGACATGAGGTCAGTTTTGAGGATGAATGAAGATAATAACTTATATAATGGTTCACTTGTGGATTAATTGATCAATTGCGTGATAGACCCTAGAACTCAACATATTCAGCACCATTGTTATTCATTCTTTAAGCTTTCAGTCAATTAATTATTACTTTCTTATATGCACTTTTAGACTAAATAATCAAAACCAATATTTTTTACCACTCATTATAATTCGACTATAGAACGGTAGTAATATTGACTCAGTCTCTGTGGATACGATATATTAGAAAATATTTACCCATAATACTTTCAACACGTGCCCCTTGGACAAGTTAAGGGTCATCTCTTGGAACCGGTTGTTCTGGGCCTGAAGATTTCTGACGGATCGCTCGAGATTCATGATGCAGAAATAAACAGCGAGGAGGGATGAGAAACCCGTCATAGAGAACCTGTTATGCGATGTTATGAATGCTGATGCAATGTTTTCAAGGATCTTTAAGGAGTTTAGTTAGTAACATTAAAAAAGATTTGGTCGCATCTTCGTTTAAAGAACTCTGATTCTTGGATGTTCTTCTATGGGAATCGAGCTCACCATATCCAGTGGGTCATGGCCTCTGATTCAGGATACCTGTACTTCTGAATTGGCTAGAGGAAAATAAATCCTCTTGCTCCTTGATAGGTATCATGGCTCTGAATTGGAAGTCATATGGCTAGAGGAAAATAAATCCTCTTGCCCCTTGATAGGAATTCAATCCTTGATAAGAGCGCCTGAAATTGTGCGCCCTAAATTCCTAAGATCCTTGAAAGGGTTGGTCAATCATGTTATGTTATGATGTCATGATGTCATGAAGATGTAATGCGTTAGGCAAAGCGTGAGATAGTAAGGACAAAGAAGTCCTAAATCAAAACCTGCAAGGAAAACCATAGGGTTAGCATCACACACAAGCAAGTCACACAAGTGTCCTTAGGTTTAAAGGCTTGCATGGAGTCTGACCAGGTAACTACCCTTCCCAAAGGTACTTCTATGGATAAGAGTGAATTTAGTAACAGGGTTCTACCAGTTATTCTGAATTGTCAGCCCCTCTAAAGCACCCTCGGACATGATGCATTCGCATCATGCAATGATGCTTTGAGAAAGAACCTATCTGAGTTGTAGTATCGGGTAGCGACTAGGCTCTCAACATTTGTCAAGAGTAGCCCCCCCACTACGTCCTAAAGGCCAAGATGGGTTAAAGGGTAACTAAAGGTCCTTAAGCTCCGGCGCACCCAAAGTTACATACATAGACCTCCCTCACTTGAGAAAGGTGTGCATATATCTAAGGAGTCCTAACTCAAGTGTGAACTTCATATTGACTCATCTCCCACATATGTGAAAGACGTCGCCATGACTATGCCCCTCCTATCTTAAGTGTACTTGAATTCGGGTATAGGATTCGTCCTTCATTTAATTCCCAAAACAGCCCTGAAAAAATAAAGCAAGCAAAGCAAACAATAGAAAACATTTAAGTGATCCTAAACTTTAAGGTAACCTCTCTTTTATTCGAATATAATCCCCAGCAGAGTCGCCAGTTCTGTAATACGGTGGGAGAACTGACTTTTTGAAATGTTGTGGATAGCAAGAGTCGCCACTGACTTTTATTTTATCCAATTTATAGAAAGGCTAAAAGAATAGAAAAAGACCTTTTTTTAAAAGATTTTGAGTTCGGGGGGTAAGTTATACAAAGGGAAGGTTTAAAGCACCCTTTGTATCCATGGTTATTGTTATACCCCAAAATTTGCCCGCATCTTTTTTCAAGAAAACTTCAATCTAAAATTAAGAGCTTCATATAATCTTGGATTTTTATTCCATAAATATCCTGATTTATGAATACTTGATTTTTAAGAATTTTTCTTATACGGTACTTTGGCTCGCTGTTGAATTCATTCTTACACAAGCGCCGAGTACTGTTTATTACTTCACACACGCTATTTATTTGAGATTTATTTACAGATAAATAGTACTGACGCAATTGGTACAGAATTAAATCTTTTGCAGGCGCAGAGTCCGGGGATTTAGACTGTACTGGTAACAAGTAAATTATTATTAATTTTTTGTTTCCCACTAATTTTGTACTATATTCCATTATTTTCAAAATCTTTTCCTTTCTTTTCAAATCTCTTTCTTTCAAAAATCAAATCCTAAATTTATTCTATACATCTCTTTTTTTCCAACACTATCATACACTTTCTTTCAAATCATACTTCCACTCAAATTTTCCTTTTGTACGGAATCACTTCATTCCCCAACGTCTCTATCTTTCTTTTCATTCTATAAATACCTCTCATTTTTTCCATAAAATCTCACATCAAATTCTAACTCATCTCTCAAATTTCTACTTCATATTCTTTCTCTCTTCTTCCCCGGCAAAATGGCGAAGCGGATGGAAACGTGTTTTCTTATGGTCATCACCGTCGTGGTGGTAATCATGTCCTTCTTCTGTCTGCATAGTCCTGAAAAATGTGGACCTGGGTAGTTTACACTCCCAATCATCTATATGTTATTATTTGTAGCATGGGTTATTAATCGTCACTCTTAAAGTTGTCGTATCTTTTATTTTTTTAATAACGTACCGTTCACTCGTCGTACTGTTCATTATAGTATGTAATATTTGTACTGTCAGTATTAAATGTCGTACTATCTGTCATACTATTGTTTAATTATTAAGATAATATTTTGTGTGTTTTCTGCCAGTTAAATATTTATTTTTCTGTGCATTAAATGTTTTTCAGGGTTATTATTGGTAATTTTGCTCGCATACAGTATATATTATTTATTTATTATGTCTGTGTTTTTCTAACAAGTCATGTAAATAAATTTTCACCATTAAAACAAAACAAAAACAAAAAACAACAAAAAATAAAATTAACTTTGCCTGTTGAATTTTCACCTTAACTGCTACATTAATACCTAAACAGTCAGTAGACAGTCAAAACCGCTGACAATGCAATTCTCCGTGTTTTGTACCATCAATCAAATCAATCTTTTGCATTTCAAAATTCCAAGATTTTTTTTCTAGAAGTTTTCTGAATATCAAATGATTAGTAGAGACTCAGCACTGCACAAAAATCAGGTACGCTTAACTGTCTCCTACACAAACAGTCCTTAACTAGGGTTTCTTGTTTTTTTCAGGAGAACAAGTTTTGAGACCTCAAATGTATTTCATGGACCTCCATATATCTCAAAGTACCACCATACAAATTTTCAAACTTCAATTCACTCAGACGCACAATCAGCAGCTCAAACAGTCAACAGACGACCCGTTTGACCAAAAAAGTCAACAGACAGTCAAAAATGAAATTTTTTGTCAACATCCATATTTTTTCAAAAGATTCATCATTTTATCATTGGTTGGCCATAATTCATCAAGGAAAGATCAAAAATCAACAAAATCCTAAGTTTCAAAATTAGGGTTTTCTCCTAAAAAGTCAACTGAACTTTGACTGGTCATAACTCTCTCATCCTTCATCCAAAAAATTCAAACAAAAGCTCATTTTGAAGGAAATTAAATTATCTTTCAAATGAAATTGGTCCCATGGTCATTAGATTCACCATTTGAAAAATATGAACCAAGACATTACAGGTCATTTTCAAAGTCAACAAAAAGTCACTTTTTTCAAAAGGACACACAAGGAGCATGGAAAATCATTTTGATATGAGACCAAAGATATTGGTTAGAGGACTCTTTGAGGTTTCCATGAAGTACAAGAACTCCTTTATATGATAAAAATTGAGGGATTTATGCATTGTTGAAGTTGACCATTTTTTGGGAAAATGCATGAAATCAACATTGATCAAAAATGTTTTTTTTTCAAAAGGGGACAAGTTTTCATGATCCAAACATGTTCCCCATAATGTGAAGGGCCTCCCACGACCATGAAAAAGCCCATAGCATTTTTGTTTCTTTTTTTGGTTTAATTTTATCACATTTAAGATTAAATTGAAAAAAGAAATGGAAGGATAATATGTAGCTTGAATCTTAAGCATGAGTCACCAAGAATCATTCAAAGCTCTGCAGCAAGAGAAGTACAGCAGGCCTAGAGCAAGAGGTGTGGAAAAATCAAGCCATGGTTGCTTGAATTCAAAGCTTAATATATTAAAAAATTCCAAAATTCAACAAAAGCACTTAATGCTTTTTAGCTTAGTTTTGAAGCACTTCATTACTTATATAATGGCTAGGACACTTCAGTAAACAAGGTGACGCGAATTCATAGCCTACCATATGCATATACCGCTCTTGTAACAACTTGTAATATTCAAAGAAACTTGAAATTCGAATTTTAAATTTAAGTCATTTTCAATACAAACTAAGTATTCAAACATCATCTCTGAACTTCATTGAACTTCTTATTAAATATAGTTTATATATTATAGGCTAATTTTGTATATATTTAGAATATTTTTCTCTTTAAGTTTTAATTATGTGTATAATTATTTGCATAATTATATGTTAATTTAACTTAATGATTTTCAAAACAACTTCAAAAATTCCAAAAAAAATTAGTTTTATTTTAAAATTAATTGACAAACATTTTGAACATATTTCAAACTTAACTTTTAGGTTTAAATTTTATTTCTATCTTTTTCCCATTTTAATTAAATTAATCATGCATTAATTCTAATTAAAATCAATCATACAAAAAATCCAAAAATATTTCTTTTATCTTATTGCAATTTAAATTCCTAGATCAAGTGTATAGGTTGTCAAATTCATGTAAATAGCGTAGTTTACATTTCCCGCACAATCGATGTAATAGCGTAGATTTACTTTCCGCATTTTACATTTCCGCATTTTAATTCCAGCACATATAAAATTGCGTGTATGTCAAAGATAAAAATTGAAGCGTTAGGTCACTAACTTCAAAGATAAAATATCTGAAAACAAAACACAATCATACTTGCACCTCTTAGGGTAATCCCTCTTTTACTCTTTTCAAAATCAAAATCAAATTCTACTGTTTCAAATGCAAAATCGAACTTTCGTTTACATCCGGTAAAAGGAGAATTTTCTAAAAGAAATAGGAAAAGACCTTATAACTTAGGGTAAACCTCCTAATTGCTTGCTCAAATCAAAACAAACAAATCTCTCATATATCGTTGTTTTTTCAAAATAAAACTTTCAAAAAAAGGCAATACTTGGTATATATCCAAACAAGGATCATTACGAAGTTAACGTTCTTTTCAAAACATCTTTAGAAAGATAAAATACTTTGTATACATCCGTTCAAGGATCATTACAAACTCAATTTACAAAAGTATTTGAAACAACATACAAGCATTTCAAGGCAAGAGAAAAGTGATTCAAAACAAGTGAGCTAAGCAAATTAAGAGCCCATGGATAACCATGGATACACAGGGTGCTAATACCTTCCCTTTGTATAACCTACCCCCTTACCCAGAATTTCTTAAAGGTCTTTTTTCTGTTTCTTTTATAAACCTTTCCTTAATTGGATAAAATAAAAGTCGGTGGCGACTCTCTGATTTTCAAAAACACAAAAAGCAAAAAGAGAAGAGTCAGTTCGCGTAACTCTCCACGAGAGGTACGGTAAAAAACCGAGGGCGACAGAACTGGCGACTCTGCTGGGGATAACTTTCTAAAAACAAAATGTTTTCAAAAGGGGTTACCTTTAGAGTTTAGATCACTTCGATGTTTTCAATTGCTTGACTTGATTGCTCTATTTTTCAAAGGTTTGTTTGGGTATTTTGCTTGTGTGAAAGATTCTAACTCGAATCTCGAGATACCTTAAGTATGTGACAATAGACCAAGGAAACTGTATAGCATGTACCGATACGGTTGATCTGGTAGTCACCGTTAGTGCGACACTTTGGTTTATACTGATGTCCCTTGAAAACGATCAAGGAGTGTGTTAGGCTTCCGAAATGTCATTAAACACTAATTTGTCTTAGAACCTTTAGTTGAACTTGACTTGTGGCCTATTAAGTGGCTAGCTTTGAAATTGATCGAAGTTAGTTATCCTCGAGGAATATTTTGATCGGCCGTCCGAGCGCCGTATTGAGATGTTGTCTCCAAGGATCATAGAACCCGAATACTATTCTAGGACAGGTTTTAACCAACTCAACTTCAGTTGGGAGGGTATCACCTATCAAACCTCATGCAAGCCTTTAAACCTAAGGCTATTGTTTGATTTGTTTGTGTTTGCCACATGTTTGACATCATGACATCATAAGCATATCATGTTCTCACTAATCATTTCAAGGATCGAAGAGTTTACCTTTGTTCTGTTATTGTAGGTAATGGCTCCCGCTACCAGAGATTACATCCGAATCAACATCTCAACAGTACCATCTGAACTAAAGGACTTAATATCAGAATTTCCCAGGAATACTCAATTCACCGAAAAGCACGGTCACCTACTCCATTTGGTTACCTCAAAATTTGAAGAAGACATGATACGGGTCCTGTTCCAGTTCTTTGATCCCGAACATCATTGCTTTACCTTTCCTGATTACCAGTTGGTACCCACCTTGGAAGAATTTTCTGAACTAATTGGATTACCTGTTCGAGATCAATTACCTTTCACTGGTTTAGAAAGGATTCCAAAACCTGAAATCATTGCTGCTGCCTTACATTTGCGGAAGTCAGAAATCGAGTCCAATATGGAAACAAAGAGTGGAGTTAAGGGTTTGCTTGCTAAGTTCTTAATGGAAAAGGCTCGATTACTACTAAAAAACAAAAGTTACCCAGCTTTTGAGGAGGTTGTGGCTCTTTTGATCTATGGGTTGGTTTTATTCCCTAATCCCGACCAGTTCATAAGTGTGCACATTATCAACATTTTCTTAACCCGTAACTCGGTACCAACCTTGCTGGGAGACATTCTACATTCTCTACACACTCGTACCATGAAGAAACGAGGAACTCTTATATGCTGTGTACCACTACTGGATAGATGGTTTACATTACACCTTCCCCGATCAGTGTTGAGAAATGAACAAAGGATGCAATGGTCTCGCAGGATTATGTCTTTGTCTCATTCAGATATCCGATGGAACAACTTCTTTAAGAGAGACATTACTATCATTGACCATTGTGGAGAGTACCCTAATGTGCCACTCCTTGGCATCAAGGGAGGCATCACTTACAATCCCTCTTTAGCTTTACGCCAATTCGGATATGCACGGAGAAACGGTCCTCATGACATGATTATCCGTGGCATTGTGTTTGATTACGATGATGATTCCCACAGACATCGACGAAGGTTTATACATGCGTGGGGAAGTGTCTATAGAATAGAAAGCAAAACTTTAGGGTAATGGAATTCTATTCCTACGGAACCTTACCTCAGATGGGTGCGTACTCATGCTCAGAAGTTCATCATGCCATATCCCGCTATTCTACCTGTGACTATTGAGCCAGAAGTCGAAGGAGACGAACCTCGAGTTATTCTACATCCGGATATGCCAACTGACCTAGAAGAGTTGCAGAAATCTTGGGTTCAACTAAAAGAGGAAAGAGACACCTTCAAAGCACACTGTCAAGACTATGAGAGGAAAATATTGGAGCTCACCGGACAACTCCAAGAAGAACAGCAGATCAACACATTCCTGGGTGAAAAGAGAAAGCGTCCATGGGAGACCTGAGGGATCCTTCATTTTCTTTATTTATTTCTGTTTTGTAAGCCCGAAAGAGGCAAAGAAAAAAAGAAGAAAAAGAAAAATAAATAAATAAATTGTTTAACTAATAAATGTTTGTTTCTCCTTTGTTTTAACAAATCTAAATTCCAAGATCCTTGAAAACATTGCATATGCATTTCATTCATAAACATTGCATAACAGGTTCACATGACAGATTTCTCATCTCCTCGCTGTTTATTTCAGTTAGAAGAGATGGAATCTGAAACAAGCATCAAGAATCTCGAAGCACAGAACGCCCAAGTTCAAGTAGCAATTCTGGAACTGGCAAAGGGGCAACAAGAACTGAAAGCCCTGATAATCAAGAAGAAAAAGAAGCCCAAAGGATCTGTAGGCTTGAGTCATCTGAAAAGGAAGATCAAAATCCCAGTCAAAAGGTCCAAAAAGCCACCGATCCCTTAAATAGTCGGCGATGGTAAACAAGGAGACAATCACAGCAACCAGGGTTCTGCCAAACCCTCTCTCTCTTCCAATGAAGAAGATTATCATTCTGGAGACGAACAGGATGATGACAAATACCAGCAGTTGGAAGAACGCATGAAAGCTATGGAAATACAAAAAATACCTGGTTTAGATTTCGATGATCTGGGACTCATTTCAGATATTGTTATCCCTCCAAAGTTCAAAGTTCCTGTCTTTGCAAAATATGATGGAGTTTCTTGCCCAAAATTACATCTGAGGTCCTATGTAAGGAAGATACAACCTCATACGGCAGATAACAAATTATGGATTCACTTCTTCCAAGAAAGTCTGTTGGGTACACAACTCGAGTGGTACTACCAACTGGAAAGTACAAAAGTTCATACCTGGGAAGATTTATCTGCTGCTTTTTACAAACATTATCAATACAATGCTGACCTTGCACCAACCCGTACTCAACTAAGAGGCATGTCCATGGCACCAAAAGAAAGTTTTAAAGGGTATGCACAAAAGTGGAGAGATCTGGATGGAAGGGTTCAACCAGCCTTATCTGATCACGAGCTGGTCGACATGTTCATGGACACTTTAACTGGCCCTTTCTATAGTCATTTACTGGGAAGCTCATCATCAGGTTTCACTGACCTGATATTGACTAGAGAGCATGTCGAAAGCGGCATTCAAAGTGGAAAAATTCAAATAGGCTCTTCCTCTGGTACTAAAAAAAGGCCCATTAGTGGGAGAAATGAAGTCAATAAAAAAAACAGTCTGAAAGGTCACAAAAATGAGCATCACCAATCTGTAGGGGCAGTTCTGATCTCCGCATCTGCACCTCAAAAAGATCAGCCGCCAAAATATACGCGTCGACCAGATGCACCAAGAAGAAATTTCACCAGAATCAATATGCCAATCTCTCAAGCATTGCAGCATTTGTTAAAAGCAGATCTAATCACATTGAAAGACCCTCCAAAGAATGTCAACACTTCCTCTCCAAGTTATCGCCCTGATGCAACATGTGCGTATCACTCTAACTGTCCAGGACATGACGCAGATCACTGTTGGGCCCTGAAAAATAAAATACAAGACATGATAGATGCTGGGGAAATTGAGTTCGATCCTCCAGAAACTCCAAATGTCATCACTGCACCTATGCCGAAGCACGACAAAACTGTTAACGCAATCATAGACACTGTTTACATCTATGATGTGAGAGAATTGTCAACTCCGCTCCTTGAAGTCAAAAGAAAGCTAATCCAAGCTGGTTACTTTCCAGGTTGTGACCCTGATTTCTTTTATTGCGCACATCTACCCAATGGTTGTGAAAATCTGAGAATGGGAATTCAAAAGTGGATGGATCGCCGTATCATTATGTTTGAGAGGCTCCCTTCTATGGATGATTTATGCGAAGTCTTTTCTAACGGGATGAGAATAGAGGACGTCTCAGTGGTTTCCAACATACCATTGAAAATCCCTATCAAAGCTCCTTTCAAAATTTTTGCTGCACCCAAAGTGGCATCTGTCATCATTACCAGTCCGACTTCGTTTCCATACTCCTCAGACAAAGCTGTCCCGTGGAGTTATGACACTAATGTTTATGTCCATGGAGTTAAGCAAGATACCTTGACTGAAGAGGCCGTGAATTTTACTACTCCAACTGTTGATAATATTGTGGGTACTAGTAAGATTACGAGAAGTGGAAGGATCTTTTCAGCAGAAATTTCTCCAAATGTTGCTACTAATCCTCCAGGTCCCAGTCCCTAATCAAGATATCAACGCTCGAGGCAAAGAGCCACAAGCTGAACCAGTTCAAATACCGGTGGAAGTCACTGTTGAAGATCCATCAAAGCAAGAAATGAAGGAGATATTGAAAATCATTTGCAAGAGTGATTACAATATTGTCGAACAACTGGGGCACACTGCTTCAAAAATCTCAATGCTGTCTCTGCTAAAGTATTCAGAAGCTCATGCCAAGGCCCTGATGAAGTTCCTGAAAGATGCACATGTGCCACAAGAGATTTCAGTCGATCAATTTGAAAATTGTGTGGCCAATCTAACAGTGAATAATGGTCTCGGTTTCTCTGATGTTGATCTAACCCCTGCTGGAAAAAATCACAATAAAGCCCTACACATCTCTATTGAATGTAATGGCACCACTTTGTCTCATGTGCTGGTAGATAACGGTTCCTCTTTGAACGTGTTACCAAAAATAGTACTGGAAAATCTTGACTTCGAAGGAATTATGTTGCAACCAAGCGATGTTGTGGTAAGAGCCTTCGACGGGTCAACAAGAACAGTATACAGAAAGGTGAATCTTCCAATCAGAGTGGGCTCTCAGATCTTTGATTCTACCTTTTACGTAATGGAAATTCACCCAGCATATTCCTGTTTACTAGGACGCCCTTGGATACATGGGGCAAATGCTGTAACTTCTACCCTACATCAGAAGTTGAAATATCCAGTAAAAGGAAAGATTGTCACAGTTTACGGCGAAGAGGAATATGTGGTTAGCCACCTAAGCAACTCCAAGTATGTTGAGTTGGATGACGAATTCATCGAAACTCCCTGCCAATCTTTTGAGGTGGTCTCTCCAGATGACTCTACTACCAATCATACTCCTGCTACAAAAATAACTACAAATATGGCTTCTCACAAAGATGCCAAAGCTGTGATCGAGAAAGGTGGTTGCATAGTATGGGGACAGCTCCTCGATGTACCTTACAAGTCTGATAGGCTAGGCCTGGGATATGTTAATGGAAATCAAAAGAACGATCAAAGTCCTCGTTCTAGAGGATTAATGTCACATTTCATCAGCCAATGAGCAAATGCTATTGAAGACGATGGAGTGTTCTTAAACCATATCATTCAGCCATATCCAAATGAAGTTCCACCCCTTCCCATGGGAGTTTGGGATACTTTGGGAGAACCAAGCGGCGGGTATGATTTTCTAGTAAAATATAACGCACCTCAGAGTTCTTTTATTGCTATGGAAGATATTACGCCAACTGGATGGGGTGATCAATTTGAAGATGGCAAAAGTTTCACAAGTTCCATCACTGAGCAATATCAAAGTCCACCTAAAGAAGTTTGGGATACGCTAGGAGAGCCAAGTGGCAAATATGACTTTATGGTGAAATATTCTGCTCCTCCAAGCTCACAAGTCGCCATTGAAGACATTGTCCCAACTGGATGGGATGAACATTGCGAAGACAATTTCACTCCTAGAGAAGCCTGGGAAATACCAAATAACGAGGGTTATTTTCTGTCAGAGTACACCATTCACCAGAATGCACAAGTCTCTATCCAAAACATCATCCCGACTGGATGGGACGGCCTTATCGAGCATCTCGCTCAGCCAACAGAGATATCTCAGCCTGGGCTCTCGTATCCAGCAGAGTATATTACTTATCCCAAAAGATCACCAGCTCATTTCCCTACCAAAGAAATCAATGTTGTGGAAGATGAAGAAGACAATTGCAACTGGAGCAGCTGGATACTCCCTACTCACAACAATGGATTGAACAACTAGGAAGCTGAGGATGTGATCTCCTTTGATCAGGAGTAAATGCAATTTCCTGTTTTCGTTGTTTATATTGTTCAAAGATAAAAATGGTTCCTGTACTATCGAACCATGAACTTGAAAGCCGTGTGCCTTGCCCGAAGCACACTGGTCCTTTTTATAAGGGTTTGTCATATCATGATCATGTTCATTCAATAAAATCATGGGACGTTTGCATATTCAAATTTTGTGATCCTTTTTTCTTTCTTTGCTTTATTCATTTTTCAAATAGCTATGTGTTCTTACACACACCCACATAAATAAATGTAGATTCACATTCACTCTGGATCCTGTTGATAACGATTCTGCTATTGCCCGTCATAACTTTGAAAATCCGATCTACCAAACTGAGGACGAAAGTGAGGAAGATTGTGAAGTACCAAGAGAACTTGCAAGGCTGCTAGAACAAGAAGAAAAGACTATACAGCTGCATGAAGAACCAATTGAGGTTATCAACTTGGGCAATGACGAAGAAAAGAAAGAAGTCAAGATAGGGGTTGATCTAGAAGACAGTGTCAAGCAAAGACTGATTCAAATGTTACAAGATTACGTTGAGATATTCGCTTGGTCCTATGAAGATATGTCTGGCCTTGACACGGATATTGTGGTTCATCGCCTGCCGATCAAAGAAGGTAGCACTCCAATTAAGTAGAAACTGTGGAGGAGTAGGCCCGATATGTCAAAGAAGATCAAAGACGAGTTTGAGAAACAATTCAATGTCGGTTTTCTGAAAGTTGTAAGTTATCCTCCTTGGATAGCTAACATAGTACCTGTGCCTAAAAAAGACGGGAAAGTCAGAATGTGTGTAGACTACAGAGATCTGAACCGGGCAAGCCCCAAAGATGATTTCCCTTTACCTCACATCGATGTACTGGTTGACAATACTGCATAATGCAAGGTATTCTCCTTCATGGATGGATTCTCAAGGTACAATCAAATCAAGATGGCACCCGAAGACATGGAAAAAACAACCTTCACAACACCCTGGGGAACCTTTTGTTACAAAGTAATGCCCTTTGGTTTAAAGAATGCAGGAGCAACATATCAGCATGCAATGGTAGCTCTGTTCCATGATATGATTCATCAGGAAATAGAGGTTTATGTCGATGATATGATTGCAAAGTCCAACACCGAAGAAGAACATCTAGGTCATCTACACAAGCTGTTTGACAGACTCAATAAATACAGGTTGCGACTGAATCCGAACAAGTGTACCTTTGGAGTAAGATCCGGCAAACTCTTAGGTTTCATCATCAGCAGCAAAGGTATTGAAGTTGATCCTGCCAAGGTCAAAGCCATTCAAGAAATGCCTATACCCCGTACCGAGAAACAAGTCAGAGGATTCTTGGGACGTTTGAATTACATGCCAGATTTATTGCCCATATGACTACTACTTGTGTGCCGATCTTCAAACTGTTGAAGAAAGATCAAGTGGAAAGGTGGAATGACAAATGCCAGTTAGCCTTTAATAAGATCAAAGATTATCTCCAAAAACCGCCAATCTTGTTACCACCTGTGGAAGGAAGGCCTCTGATAATGTACCTAACTGTGTTAGAAGATTCAATGAGGTGTGTACTGGGGCAACATGACGAGTCTGGCCGAAAGGAGCATGCAATCTACTATCTTAGCAAAAATTTTACCGATTGTGAAACAAGATACTCACTGCTCGAGAAAACATGTTGTGCCTTAGCATGGGCGGCTCGCCGACTAAGACAGTATATGCTAAACCATACCACTTTCCTGATCTCCAAAATGGATCCTATCAAGTATGTGTTCGAAAAACCTGCTCTCTCTGGAAGAATAGCAAGATGGCAAATGATCTTAACAGAATATGACATCTGTCGTACCCCAAATTTTGACCTAGCCTTTTTTTTTCATTTGTATCATTTTTGTTGCTTGTGTCCGTGTTAATAATTGACTGTTTGTAAGGTCCATTGGACCAGTCGCTTCGCTAATCTCGTCGCATGTGGCTTGTGATCGATTTTTACACCTTGTATAGTTGATTTATGTGCATCATGTGTTAACTGGATTAATAGTTAATTTTATTATTATCAAAATTAATATTTCTTTTAATAATTGAATTTATCAATTAAATTAGCTTTGTAAATATTTAAATTCTTTTTATCTTTTATTTAAACTTACATTCAAAATAGGTTTTTAACTTACATTATTCTCTTTTTATCTTCATAATATTTATTATATGTTGGTTTTTTATTATTTATATGGTTGTACATAATAAAAAATGATTTGCAAATTAAAAAAAAAAGGCTTTTGTATGTTGGGCCCAATTAGTTCCTTCTCAAAGTCCATTTACATTCTTGTTCTTTTTTACATTAAACAAAAATAAACAAAGAAAAAAGGAGAAAAATTGTTGCAGACTGGCTATCCCATGCGTTGCTTCAGTCCAAAAACCCTGCTATCCACCAACTTGCTGCCACCCTGCTCCTACGGAAACCTGCTATAACAAGCCAAAATTTTCACCCAAAAATGGATCAGACAGAACCTGCAACAAAAAGAAACAATTCAGTATACCATAATTGTTTGAAAACACACCCAATTTCCCCCCAAAATTCACCAATTCTATCTATAAGAATAGAGATTCACAGCACACATAGGGGAGGCAAAAACGATTCAGGAGACACAAAAGAAACCTCTGCCTCACACCTTCAAACTCCATTCGGAATCTCACCACACCTTACACCAACAATCCTGCATAAAATCTCCCTCAGTTCACAAACCGCAAACCACACTCAAACTAAACCTCTGCCTCTAAAACATCAAGATTTCCGCAGAAACCATAACCTTCATATCAACTCACAACCCTTCAACATAAACCAAACATACAACTCCTTCATCTCATTTGATAACAACAAACTCAGAAATCACACACTCAATCTACCTCAATACCCTGCACTCATACATCACAAACAGCAACCCAAACACTCTCACCATACGACAACCTCAAACTATCCCTTCAATCCACTCATACAGAACCCAACACAACACTCACGCATAAATCGCTCAACCTTGGCTCAACACAAACCGCACGCTCTGCAACAACGTTCCCACAGAAGCAGCAACAACTCATAACTGAAGCAGCTTCAACAACCTGTCACATACAACACCACAATCAAGTGTAACATCTCTTTTCTCGTTGAAATTGTTGTTGTTGTTTGCACTTATTCTTGTTGTATTTGTCGTCGCTTTGATGATTTCATAACTATATTCAGTTCCTATTTTTGTGCTGTGATTTACTATGCCATTGATTATTGATCTTTTGTACTCTTCGCGAAACCGAACGAGAAACGAAACTAAGAGATTGAAATCGTGAGATATTGAGAAGCACGATTAGAGAAATAAGAGTTTTTATTGTTGTTTTTGTTTGAAACAATTGATGATGAGAAAGAACAGAGGGAGTATGCGATTCAAAAAAAAATCGAACAGAGAGAGAGGCATGTGAGGAGCGGTTCACAGGTGATTTGAGGCTAGGGTTTTACTCTGAACCCAATTTGGTTAAGGTAAAAGGCAATTGGGTCTAAATCCGACCCGGTTCGGTCCAGCAAGTTCTTTTATTTATTTGTTTTTTTTGGCAGCCTTCTTTCTGGGCTTATAACCCAAACCATTTCTATTATATCACCACCCATTCCGTTTAGCACCTCCTTTTTCCTTTCAATTTTTAATTTAACTTTTGTTTTTTTGTTTTAATCATTTGCTTTTGATATTTTTTCTTAACTATAGTTAATTTCTATTTTTTATGATTACAAGTAGTCTGAGAATATTTTAATTATATCAATTAGTTTTTTTTAAATGTTATATTAAAAATACCAAAAACATTATATTCATCTCATTCCAAAAAATCAATAAACCTTGGTCCAACGCCAAGTCGCCTCAAATAAATTTCTCGATCCAACGTCGAGTTTTCTTCTTTACAAAATCCTTTAAACCATATCAAAAGATCCTGTGACAAGGGGTGTACACCTCTTGAATACCTCGATTCTTTTGGATTAACACTTTTTAACCTTTCATTAATCACACAAAGTGATCAAGTGACAAGGGGTGCACACCTCTTGAATACCTTGATCCTTTGAATCAAAACACATTAATAAAATCAAGAGATTAAGTGACAAGGGGTGAACACCTCTTGAATACCTTGATCTTTTGAACTTTTCTTTAATCAAACCAAAAGGTTAAGTGACAAGGGGTGAACACCTCTTGAATACCTTGATCTTTTGAACCAAAAAACATTAATCAAACCGAAAGGTCCTGTGACAAGAAGTGCACACCTCTTGAATACCTTGATCTTTCGAATCTTTTTTAATCAAATCAAAAGATTAAGTGACAAGGGGTGAACACCTCTTGAATACCTTGATCTTTTGAATTCAAACTCTTTAATTAAAGTGATTAAGTGACAAGGGGTGAACGCCTCTTGAATACCTTCGATCCTTTGAATCAAACTTTTTTCTTAAAACTTAATCAAATTGAAAGATCTTGTGACAAGGGGTGAACACCTCTTGAATACCTTGATCTTTTGAATCAAAACACATTAATCTAAATCGAAAGATCATGTGACAAGAAGTGCACACCTCTTGAATACCTTGATCTTTTGAATAAGGACAACAAGTGACAATGGGGCTAGCTCCTGTTCAATACCTTGGGTAAAGACGCGCTAGGTGCACACCTATGCTCAATCCTTTGCTAAATGTCTGCAAAAACATCCTTTAAAAAACACAATCTCAATTCCATTCAACCTTTTTGCCTTATGGCTTTTAAAACTCTTTTCATAAACGAGACACTTATCCAATTTTCAATACGAACATACTTCCACATGTGAAGATCGAACATCTTCCACTCGAATGCGATGATGGCCAAAATCATGTCTTATCTTGATTTAGTAATCCATTCTGGTAGTGATATCATATCCATGTGCGCGTAGTATTTCCATTTGAAAGCGATCGAGTACCTCTCGCTAAAATCAACCAACAAACATTTCGTGGTTCTTGCCCGAACTACGATTGCTCTGACTTTCCCATTGCACTAGGGAATACGTAGGCACAAGATACAAACGTCTTGGCGAGCACAATAATAAAAAATCTTTTCTTTTTCCTTCATAATAAATAAAACCCTAAAAAACATTTCTTTCATCTTTTCACGATCAATAAGCTAAAGAACGCAAACAAACACACTAACACTCAAACACGAAACTAACTAAATGGGTCCCATCGAGTACGATGGAGGTGAGGGGTGCTAATACCTTCCCCTTGCTTAAACGACTCCCGAACCCTAATTTGGTTACGAACGACCATCTTATCATTTCCTTTTTATTTGTGGGTTTTATCGATATTTTCCCTTTCCTTCTTGGAATAAATAAAGTTCGGTGGCGACTCTGTTGATACTTCGAGCGCGCGATTACGCTCGAGTCACATTTTTACCGCTACAACATCCAGTCCACTTCACAAAAAGCAATCAAAGGAAGTGTGGTAGCTGGTCATCTGGCTCATCAAGCAGTAGATGATTATCAAGCATTAAGCTTTGACTTCCAAGATGAAGACATTATGCTAGTCACTGACTACAAACAACCAGGACCGGAAGAAGGACCCGAGTCGGGATCCCGATGGACTATGGTTTTTGATGGAGCTTCTAATGCACTTGGCAATGGAATCGGAGCTGTGATCATTTCTCCTGCAAGAGGTTATACACCATTCACTGCCAGATTATGCTTCAACTGCACTAACAATATAGCCGAGTATGAAGCATGTATTTTGGGTCTTGTCATACCCCAATTTTCGACCTAAGATACCACCTCATATCATTGCATATGCATCATTTGCATCTCTAACAAATTGCATAGCTTGTGTTTGTTACTTGTGACTCAGCAGGATTTAAACAAGAAATCACTCATCAGTACAAATAACAATTAGGGTTTTGTTCTCCTTCCATTTCAAATGAATCATTTTCATCAACAATCAACATTTGGTCCTCAGAGATTCATTTCAACAAGCTCAAAGGCTCTGAATCAACCAAATTAGGGTTTTGACTGAAGATAGCATACTCCTGACTTTTGCTCAGGATGTGACCTAATGACTTGGTACATGACCTCAAAACTCCAAGTGCATCATTTTGACCTAATCCATTGGCTCATGACATCTCCTACACAAGGATTGATCAAAAGAGAAATTGCAAATCATCAGATTAGGGTTTTGAACTATCAGGGACTGAAATCAGGGATCACATTTGGGAAACCCTAAAAATCCCCAGGGAGTCAATCAAAGGTTTCAATCATCTTCAAGTAATCCCTATGACAAAATCCAATGGAAATTACATCTCAATTCAAGATCCACAGTCATCAATTTCATCAGGTCGACAATTAGGGTTTTTGACCTAATTCACTAAACAACTGACTTTTTATCAGAACATGATGCTACAACTCAAACCATGGCTCAACATCCTCTAATGCTTCAATATGATCCATTCATACCATTCATTTGGAGAGGATAGCCTGTTTCATTTGAAAACTCCAGAAACGCGATTCGTTTGAAAAAGTCAACTGTACAAGATCACCATTGACTTTTGGGGAATTTTGGTCAACCATGACTTTTGAAGTTTTAAATCATCAATATATGATATGAGAAGTCATTTGATCAAGAAAAATCAAGAAAATCAATCAAGAATCAAAAAGTCAAAAGTTTGACTTTCCATACTTAGAAAAATTCTAAGTGTTTTTCAATGGTTTTTCCAAAACTTTGGAGGGGAATTTCTCAAAATTTCACCTACAAACTGAAAAAAACTTCCAACATGAAAGTTGTAGATTTTGGTCCAATAAACAACTTTGACACATATAATTTTTTTCCATAAGATCAACCATTTAAGAGATATGGAGCTTCAAAGTTGGCATCTTTTGAAAAATGCACTTAAAATCTCACTTTCTTCAAAGTTCATGGATCTTTTTCACCCACTTCCTTAAAGGTCTTGAAGAAACTTTCAACTAGGGTTTTGAAGTATGTAACATGAGCTTTCCAAAATGTCCAAGAGCATGAAAAAATATAGAGTGTAGCCATGGTTTTGAATTTTGACATTAGTGAACTTTTCACTTGAAATTTCATGCCATTTTCACTAAGTTATGAACCAAATTGCCAAATGGTCCAAGTAATGATACATAGAGGCCATAATTGGAAGATATTTTCTGATTTGAGACAGATGGGAAAGAGATAAGAAGCATAGCCAATTTTAACCATGGTTTAGTAACTTTAACCATATGCATTTAATGGTAAGATTCCTTTCTATCCTTTAAGTGCCAAATCACCAAAGAAGAAGCAAGTTGCAAAGCTCTGAGTTCAGAAAGTTTGGCCTATAAATAGAGGTCATTACTTCATTGCAAATCACACCAAAACCTCAAAAAGCATAGGTTTTCTCTTTCTTTCTTGAATTACAAGTTTCATAGTTTTCAAAGAGGTAGAAAACTCAACCTCTAAACCTTGCAAGTTCTGACCAAAGTGATGATTCTAGCAAACCATAAACATCATATGGGATGTGTTTGAATCACTCATACACCACAAAACACCTCAAATCTCAAAATCACTACCTCACTTCCATATTTGCATATATTGAACCTTACCATGCCAAAATCAATTCCAGGCTACTTCTGTCCAAACTAACACTTCAAACACCATCCATATACTTCATATGAACTCTCCAAACACTCACCATCAACCTGTAACCTCATAATCATCAAGCTCGATCCATACTTGAAGCTTCTGCAGATCGGGTTCCATGACCTTGCTCAAGTGAATTCAAACTGTTCCAAGTATTCAAACATGTTCCATAAGGTCCATTGATGCTGTCCAGATCAAGAAACAACAACTGGAACTCCTCATTTGCAGAATTCGATTCTCACTTTTGCCGTTTTTGAAGGTAAGCTACTTGAACTTAAAACTCTATGAATCGTGCATCATGAATGAAATATGAACATACCATCTCATTTCTGCACACATGAGGATCATTAACCCTCAATCAATTGCTATTTATCTTGCACATACACAATTTCATGATCAATCTCAGAATTAGGGTTCTTCACGATTTCCAGAAAATTGATGACTTTAGAGTGAAAATAAATGAAATCAAAGGCCACCATCATGATCCTTGTGAAAAACCGAGCGGAATAGACCCTTTACTTGATCAAAACAACACAGATTTGATGATTTTCAAAAATCAATTAGGGTTGTGTTCTTGGCGCGTTTTTTGGTTTAAACAATTCAAATATTGGTTTTAAAATATATTAAACTGAAGGCGTGTGTATTACAAGCCACAAGCGTGGCTCAGTTGGTCCATGTTTTGGTTGGTGAGAGAGAGGGCGTGGGTTCAACACCCCTAGGGACCAAAATCATTTTTTTTGCAACTATTTTTCTTTCATTTTTTTTAACAAACTTCATCAATTAATTTAACCAATCAAAATTCACTATTTTCACTTCATTTTTTGCACACTCCTCATTTAATATATATATTTTATGAATACCAAAAAAAATCATCAAAAAATATTTATTTGATACATTTTTAAATAGGTTTAAAATGACTTGTTTTTAAGTATTTTTAATACTTTAAATATTATTTTTTATTTGATTTTCAAACTTAATCACTTGTAAATATTTTTTTGAATAAACCCTAATCATCTAAGTGTTAATTAAGTATAATCTTTTGCTTATCTTGATTAAATTAATTTCTTTCAAAATTCAAACCGTTTTAAAACAAGCGATCACGATTCTTTTCAAAACGATAAACCATTTCTTTTTTATTTCAAAGGAAACTATTGATTAAATCTTTTTAATTGATCAATTGATTTTCAAAGAGATGTGGGGCCTCTCGAATATTAGAGAGTATAAGTCCCTTTCCTTTTCTTTGTACAGTTTTTTAAACAGAAAACTTTTTCCAAATTACTTCCAAACATTTTTTTTTAACAAACAAATCTCACATCTTTTTCAAACCATCCACCATGTTTTATGGAAATAAAACAGGGGCCTCTCGAATATTAGAGAGTATAAGTCCCTTTCCTCTTTCTTTTTACAGTTTTTCTTTGTACAGAAAACTCTTTCAAAACAAACTTTCAAACTGTTTTCAAACGACGCGTCTGTTAACGAAACAATCAACCATGTTTTATAAAATAAAACCTGGGCCTCCACATAGGTATAAGTCCCATTCCCGTACATGAAATTAGGTATTTCATCGTACATCCTTCTTGTACATACACTTTTTTGTACATACCTCGATCAGTTTGTTTTTTAACTTTGAATAACAAATCAAAAATGAAGGTTTTCTTTAAAATCTTCCCAAAAATACCATGGGCCTCCATGTAGGTATAAGTCCCAAGCCCTTTGTAAATACCTGTTTGATCATGCTTACAGGTATATTTCCTTCATAAACTCCATTATATACACACACTTTGTTATATATAACTGTTCATATAACTGTTCATATTTGTTCATGTACTTGTGCATATTTGTTCGTACTTGTTCATATGTGTGTTTGTGTTATATATACTTGTTCAACTTAGTACAACACTAGGTTCCCCATAGCCTCCTATTGGGCTTCGTGTAAAGAATCTCCCTAGTTTAGGTTAGGACATAGAGTATGGTTTCCCGGTGAAATCGCTCTAAGAGCTCAAACCAACTATACCACGCCTCCCCTTGGGCTTTGTACAAACGAGTGTCCCTCCCATAGCCTCCTCTTGGGCTTACAATACAAGGACCCTGGATTGTCCCTCCCATAGCCTCCTCTTGGGCTTACAATGCAAGGACCCTCGGATAGCCTCCTCTTGGGCTTCGTACAAGGACCCACGGGCTTCTTATAAGCACCCCAAATATCCAAATCAAATACCCTAGGAGATTAGACATTTTTCATCTCTATGATAGGAGTATCTCTTCTATATCATCACAAACAATCAATCAATCAAACTTTTTTTTGCCACAAGGCTGGCTAATCAATCAAACTTTTTCTTGCCACAAGGCTGGCTAATCAATCAAACCGTTTTGCCACCGTACTGGCTGATTAATCAAAGTTTTTGTCACAAGGCTGACTTCATTGAAACTTTTGCCACGAGGCTGGCTGATTAATCAAAACTTTTTGTCACAAGGCTGACTTCATTGAAAGTTTTTGCCACAAGGCTGGTTAAACAACAAAAAACATCTTTATCATTCTAAGCGCCATAAGTGGCATAGCCCAGGGCTTATAATGAAAAGATTTTCAAACAAAAATCAAACAGATGTATGTGATGATATAGATTAGATACATCGAGCATTTAGATGACATTTGTCTATTTTCCTTTGCTTCCACTAGCATAAGTGGGAACTACGATTGCTCTGACTTTCTCAACATCCCTTTGAGAATACGTAGGCACAAGGTCGTATCCTTGGCGAGCAAAACAAAACAAACAAAAAAAACCATTCAAACCTTAGCACCCGTAGACCCCGAGCTACAGATGCTCTGATTCCCTCTAAGGGATATGTATGCAGAGGATCGCGATGATCTTTGCGAGCATAATCAAACAAACACCTTAGGTCCCACCTATTTCACCAGAACCTCTCAACAACATGGAATGAAAAACAAAACAAAGAAACCTATAGAGTACTATAGATACGTTGGGTGCTAATACCTTCCCTTCGTATAACCAACCCTCTTACCCAAAGATCTCTCCCCCCACTTTTAGGTTATTGCAGCTTTTTTCCTTTTCCTCCTTTGGAAATAATAAAAAGTTTGGTCGAAACAAAGAAAAATCATTTTTTGAGCACTCGAGCCCAAAGAAGGCATCAGGTGTTTCATCCCGAAAAAAGATAACGATTTTTCCCCGCGACAGGTCTCAAAGCTGCAATCGATCTAAGAATCAAGTTCCTGGAGGTCTACGGAGACTCGGAGCTGGTAATTTATCAAGTCAAAGAGGAATGGGACACGAAGCACCCGAATCTAATTCCATACAAAGAATATGTGCTGAGTTTGATTCCTTACTTTGAAGAGATCACTTTTGAGCATATCCCGCGCGAAGAAAATCAACTAGCTGATGCTCTAGCTACCATGTCATCCATGTTCAAGGTCAGATGGGACAATGAGGCGCCGATGATCACCATTTACAGACAAGATGAACCAGCCTAAGGAACGGAAGAAAAACCATGGTTCCATGAAGTAAAAAGATATCTCGAAGCTCAGGAGTACCCTGAAGGGGCATCCATTAACGACAGAAAGTTTCTAAGAAGATTTGCTGCCAAATTCTTTCTAAGTAATGGAACCCTATACAAACGCAACCATGACTCGACTTTACTTCGTTGTGTAAACAAGAAGGAAGCAGAACAGATTATGGAAGACATACATGATGGTGCCTTTGGTACTCATTCAAGTGGACATACAATGGCTAAAAATATCCTAAGAGCAGGTTATTACTGGTCTACCATGGAGACAGACTGCCATCATCACTCCAGAACCTGTCACAGATGCCAGATATATGCCGACAAAGTACATGTACCTCCAGTCCCGTTAAACGTCCTGACGGCTCCTTGGCCTTTTGTAATGTGGGGTATTGATATGATTGGAGAAATCAAGCCTACTGCCTCTAATGGACATTGTTTTATCCTGGTCGCTATTGACTACTTCATAAAATGGGTAGAAGCAACTTCATTTGCTTCAGTCACCAAGAATGTTGTGGCCCGGTTTATCAAGCACAATCTCATTTGTCGGTACGGCATCCCTGAAAGGATCATCACAGACAATGGCACAAATTTAAACAACAGAATGATTACTGAACTCTACACACAGTTCAAGATCAAACATCATAATTCCTCTCCCTATCGACCAAAGATGAATGGCGCGGTGGAAGCTGCCAACAAGAACATCAAGAAAATCATACAAAAGATGACAGTAACCTACAAAGACTGGCATGAGATGTTACCTTTTGCTCTTCATGGTTATCGCACATCTGCGCGTACTTCAACAGGGGCAACTCCATTCTCCTTAGTCTATGGTATGGAGGCAGTTCTTCCAATTGAAATTCAGATTCCTTCCCTAAGGATTATGAAAGAAGTTGATCTAGACGAAGACGATTGGATTCAGACCCGGTTGGACCAGATAAACTTGATTGATGAGAAGAGGCTCGCAGCTATTTGTCATGGTCAGTTGTACCAAAAGCGTATGATCAAAGCCTTCAACAAGAAAGTCAAAACTCAGGCATACCAAACTGGTGGCTTGGTTGTCAAACGCATCATCTTACCACAAGGTGACCCCAGGGGCAAGTGGACTCCCACTTATAAGGGACCATTTGTAATCAAGAAAATATTCTTCGGCGGTGCCATGTTGCTTGCCACTATGGATGGCGAGGATTTCCCACACCCTGTAAATGCGGACATAGTCAAAAAGTACTTCGCTTGAAGAAAAGCTCGCTAAGTTGAAAACCTGAAAGGGCAACTTAGGCAAAAAAATGAGCGTCTCGGTGGATTGAAAACCTGAAAAAGCGATCCAGGCAAAAGTTAGAGACTAAAAAATAATAATTATCCCGGTAGGCTGAAAACCTGAAAAGGCAGCCTAGGCAAAAGTTAGGGAATAAAGCGTACAACTATGTTCCGTTTATTTAACTACTCACCTTCAAGATTCAACACATCAAAGACACCGATCATTCCAATTACTTTCTTCCAACAAGTGAGGGATGAGATGCTCGAAGACAGATTGGCAATAGCATAATTGAAACTTGACTGGTTTATCTTCACATAGCTATTCTCTTTATATATTTTTCAAAGCTTTATGACAATTTCCTACTACTAGATTTTTGTCTCCTTGTACTAATCAGCCTATCATGGCTCTTTTTCAAAAAATCAATGCAGCTCATGCTCAAAATCAACATTTTCACTTTTTCTGTTTTGAATACGTAAACGTCCCAAATGATAATTTTGAATGAACATGTGCATTTGGATATGATTGATGTTTACCAGGAAAAACAGGAATAGCATTCAGGTAATGTCCCAATCATTTGGACATCATCCTGAAACCAGCATTAGAAGAAAAATTACCAACAGAAGTGCATTTCTCAGCAAATTCCTCAATGAGATTTTTCTCTCCGACAAAGTGATTCGAGAAATCTTATTCCCCAGCATGGCTGTTCTAGATTGCTGTCCCCAGAAGGTGTGATCTCCACACCAGGACTTGGTCAAATAGTGCATCGGAGGATTATGCATCTTCCTCATTCCCACTTTAAAGGGCATCAAAGTCAGAATTTTCAAAATTACTTTTCATCCCCGAGCGGTAGTCAAAGATCCTTTAACAGAGCACCCTGGTTCTCAAAGGAGGTCCCCAGCCGAGGGTACTCAAACAAGACGACAAAATATCATCAACAATCACAATGCCTTCATTTATTTTCCCAACCAGAAGCTTGATACGCTCAAGTCATAGATCATACATCATACATCATACATCATACATCATACATCATACATCATACATTATACATCATATATCATACATCATATATCATACATCATACATATATTCATACACAACATAACATGCATATTTCTCCTTTGGTTCAAAAATCTCATACATTACATCATAAACATTGCATGACACTAACTTGATTTTTTCAGGCGGACGGATATCTTCAGCAGGGATATTCTCAATCACATGCAGTGTTCTCCTGAATTCTATCTCAGATAAGCAGTCCTCTAAGATATAATCAGCCGAAGATTCATTCTGAAGAGATCTCTCTTTACAAATCACCTATCAACTCAAAAACATACCAACACAGATCTAAGTCGATACCTCGGACGGTTCCTTAATGATCTACCATCACAGATCTAAGTCGATACCTCAGACGGTTCCAGAACGATCTACCATCGAAGATTTAAAGCTGATACCTCAGACGGTTCCAGAACGATCTACCATCGAAGATCTAAAGCTGATACCTCAGACGGTTCCAGAATGATCTACCATCGAAGATCTAAAGCTAATACCTCAGAAGGTTCCACAACGGTCAACTTTCAAAATCTAAAGCGAAAAAACTTTGGACAGTTCCGTAACGACCATCCTCCTAGACTTAAAGCGGTAACCTCGGACGGTTCCGAAACAGTCAACGCAGAGGTTTTCAAATCCTTCATCAAGATATAATCAATGGATTCATTCTGGTGAACAAACCATCAAATACATTTGCCAGATGGCATCTGAAAGCCCATCTCAGGTAATGTTTCGATCTGCCAACAATAACATTCAAATGCAATTTTCAACATCACTTCCGGTGGAGGTAAGTGCAAATTTTTCAGGGCATATAAAATATTCAATCATCTTCTACCTTCAGATTTCAAACAATCTCTTCAGGTTTAAGAAGATTGAATAGGGGCAACTGTTATACCCCAAAATTTGCCCGCATCTTTTTTCAAGAAAACTTCAATCTAAAAATTAAGAGCTTCATATAATCTTGGATTTTTATTCCATAAATATCCTGATTTATGAATACTTGATTTTTAAGAATTTTTCTTATACGGTACTTTGGCTCGCTGTTGAATTCATTCTTACACAAGCGCCAAGTACTGTTTATTACTTCACACACGCTATTTATTTGAGATTTATTTACAGATAAATAGTACTGACGCAATTGGTACAGAATTAAATCTTTTGCAGGCGCAGAGTCCGGGGATTTAGACTGTACTGGTAACAAGTAAATTATTATTAATTTTTTGTTTCCCACTAATTTTTGTACTATATTCCATTATTTTCAAAATCTTTTCCTTTCTTTTCAAATCTCTTTCTTTCAAAAAATCAAATGCTAACTTTATTCTATACATCTCTCTTTTTTCCAACACTATCATACACTTTCTTTCAAATCACACTTCCACTCAAATTTTCCTTTTGTACGGAATCACTTCATTCCCCAACGTCTCTATCTTTCTTTTCATTCTATAAATACCTCTCATTTTTCCATAAAATCTCACATCAAATTCTAACTCATCTCTCAAATTTCTACTTCATATTCTTTCTCTCTTCTTCCCCGGCAAAATGGCGAAGCGGATGGAAACGTGTTTTCTTATGGTCATCACCGTCGTGGTGGTAATCATGTCCTTCTTCTGTCTGCATAGTCCTGAAAAATGTGTACCTGGGTTGTTTACACTCCCAATCATCTATATGTTATTATTTGTAGCATGGGTTATTAATCGTCACTCTTAAAGTTGTCGTATCTTTTATTTTTTTAATAACGTACCGTTCACTCGTCGTACTGTTCATTATAGTATGTAATATTTGTACTGTCAGTATTAAATGTCGTACTATCTGTCATACTGTTATTTAATTATTAAGATAATATTTTGTGTGTTTTCTGCCAGTTAAATATTTATTTTTCTGTGCATTAAATGTTTTTCAGGGTTATTATTGGTAATTTTGCTCGCATACAGTATAACAACTCTCTTAAAACTGGAAGGACCAACACAATTTAATGAACAATAAATTTAACAATTTAGTCATGATAAAAATTCAATGTTAAGTTTTAACGTCAAAAATTATTTTCCATCTATAAAATTATAGATAAATATATAACTACGATGTTGTTTGGTTCTTTTGTACTGCCGCTGTCCGCGTGTCTTTATGCCGTAAAGACGAAGTTAGGGGAACTTTGCTATGGGGAATGGATTCTCTGAAGTCTCAAGTGTGATTTACACTTGAGAGAGTAAAGTGTAATCTACGACCATTGAAAAAGACAGAGAAACACTTTAAGCTTTTATAAAATCTTCATATATCATTGATTGATAAAAAATATATGAACCAATTTATTTCAAGTCTTCTTTGGCACATAAGGTCTACGTCTTCTCTACATGCCTAAGCTTCCCTCATCATTTCCCTCACTCTTTCTTGGAAACCTGCCATAT
This sequence comes from Vicia villosa, assembly GCF_029867415.1. Taxonomy (NCBI): domain Eukaryota; kingdom Viridiplantae; phylum Streptophyta; class Magnoliopsida; order Fabales; family Fabaceae; genus Vicia; species Vicia villosa. The sequence goes on along the minus strand of NC_081180.1, from coordinate 201,127,091 downwards.
AAAACAGTCATGAAAAGCATTTGTTAAGCTACCGTAAATTTTTAAGCTACTGCAAGTGTATTGGGTGCAAGAAACACAAGTTATACTTAATGCATAATCGAACAAACATTGAATACGACTTTTTTATAATTCTTTCATGGCATTCAAATAGCACTGCATTCACATGGTCAAGAAATAAGCTAATTTTATCTGTTTTTGTTGTCCTTGTCCAAAATCTGCCTTCTTGGAAGCACATTGAGGTGTTTCAGTTATCATTGCCTTTGCAACAGACAAAAACTGATCAATCATGAAATCGCGACATTGTCCATCGCTCGAGCACCTTCCATTCGGTCGGACATTTACCTCACGATCATCCGAACTCATACTATTTCTCATGAAAAAAGATCCCGTCCTAGAAAGCGTGCCGCGCACATCTTGAAAACTCTCATTTCCGTCATCCGAATCAGAACCTCCCTTTTCCCTCTCAATAACTTATATATCTTTCGGTTTTCCTGGCGTTTTCTCCCATTGAAAAGGAACTGCACCGACATTTCACACCGGACCTGAACTTAATTCTGATTTATAAAAAACAAGATATGGTTATTTAGCAGAAGAATTACCAGTGTATGTATCTGATTCATAAGCTATTGTTGATGTAAATATCCTCACTGATAAAAGTGGTTGGTAGAGATTTAACTCCTTTTTTTCCATGAAATAAGTTTCTGTAAAACAATAAATCCAAATTCAAACTCAACATATTCCAAGAAAAAAATAGTAAAAAGTTTCAAGAATATAGCCATGCATTGGAGCAATCCTCAGTGTCGACCATACTATCATCTGGTCCATCTCTCATATTTTGCTATAGTTTAAAAAGACACAAGCAAACATGAGTTTTTTAACAAATAAACAAATAAGCAGATATTGTGAAATCCGATAAATTAAGTGATTTTTAAAATCTGTCAAGTGCACATTTCAGATATTGCTATTTAATCGACACAAACAGGGGAAAGAAACATTGAAAAAATTACAAAAGCAATAACATACAATTGATGCAAGTTAGATAAGGACTACTAACCTTTTTCACTTCTTCTATAGGCTTAAAAAAGTCGCCATCTTCATCATCACTACCATCATTCTCTTCATTCATAGAAGTTGAATCATTAGTAAACCGTACCATACACACACACTACCATATTCATAAATATCTGATATTGTAAAAAAAAGAATACATACAGTAGGTCTACCAAAGTTCATACAAATACATAGCCACACATACATGTCTACACTTACCAAATGGCCAGCCCATGACATATTCGAATCGGCACAAACTGAAAGTCGTTCGTATCCACACATTCATATGCATTTCTATTGCAGCCCCTGCAACATACAAACACGCACTATACGTTTCAAGACCGAATCAGTCCAAAAGCAGATAACAACATACAACCATTTAATTAGAGTTCAACACACATATGATACCATTGTGGAGGAATTCAGTACGAAAGGAAAACACAGTTTAACACGAACCCAGACCAACCCTAAACTGAAACACTTTCAATTTCAGTTTTTTAACAAACAAAACCTAAAATGAAATTCCAGGATAACACGAAACCAGAAAAATGATATGAAGACAAACACGAAACTAGAACCAATTTAAGATTTGTAACAACGAAACACTAACATGAAACACAAGAAAAAATTGAAACCAAAAGATAAACTTATTTATCAACCAGAATCAATTCGAAGTGCTCTTTGGTCTTTGATAAAACTATCCACTTGTGATGGATTCTGACGACATTTTTCCATAATTCCTTACTTTCATTGATGTCATTCAATTTCGCATAAGGTCTTGCCATAGTAAATTGAGAGTTGCAGACCTTTGTTGTGGAGAGAGATGGATGTATTTATTGTGGAGAGAGATTTCAATATTTGTTGGTGAGACATATGGTAGGGTTGTGTATGAAGCAAAACAAAACAAAGGGTAGCGTGTGATGTAACGCCCGGAAAAAATAAGTATATGCTTGATTTGGACGTTGTGACGTTTATTGGAATTTTACCGTTTTTGGAGTCGTTTCAGTCGGTATTAGTTCGGGATGGCGGACTAATATTTAATTGAAGGTTTTCATATTTTTTATACTAGAAATATTATTAAGGTAATATTCCGCGTTTTGGGGGCGTTTGAACGATATTTGAGCATAGGGGCATTTTGGTCATTTCCGTGGGATAGATATTTTCTTTATAAGAAAGAAATATTTGTGAGAAAGGAAAAAAGGATGGAAATAAAAAGGAAAGAAAGAAGAGAAAGAAAGGGAAGAGAGAAAGAAGAAGAGCAAAGATGGAGAGAAAGTGAAGAAGGGGATTTTGGAGAAGATGAAGAATCAAACAAAGGTAAGGGGGTGAATCTAATTTATCTTGGATGTATGATTCTTATAGTCTTGTTCTTGTTCTTGCTCTTCTTGTTTCAATTTCCATAAATTCCTTGTATGGTCTTTGTTTGATCTAAGTTTGTTTGAGAATGATTGTATGATGATTAAATGATATCCTTGTTGTGTTATGGTGATTGATCATGTTTGTCTTCCATTTCTATGGCTTGATTGAAGTTGGAGAAAAAGTTAGGTTTTGAGAAAGATTAATGAATCAACCATGAAAAGTTTGATGTTATGTTGTTTATATGGTTTGTATGTGTTGTATTGGTGTTATAATGATGTTTTGGTGGGTATCAGGGGGTTAGAACAGTTCTGGTTCGTGCTAGTTTTTTCTGGGTTCTCGCAGGTCCGCTGAGCGGGGGGGGGGGGGGGGGGGGGGGGGGGGGGGGGGGGGGGGTCCGCTGAGCGGAGTTTTCTTTGGCTCGTTTCTGGCAGGGTCCGCCGAGCGGAGCTCAAGCGGCCAACAACATTTTCTGTTTTTCCGAAACTTCGTAACTCTTGAACCGTAACTCCGATTTTGTCGCCGTTCGAAGCGTTGGAAAGCTAACGCAATGAGCTATACTATAATTTAATTAAATGATTCATAGGATGTGGTCTCCTATTATTTTTATTAGGATTTAGTGATAGAACTATGTAGGGTTAACTTATGAAGTATGTTTATGTTTTCCAAACTTTGAAAAGACGTATCTTTTAACTCGGGTGTTCCTTTTATGTGTTGTTTGAAACGTTCGGAAGTTATTTCCATGCTCTATATGATGATGTAGGATGTAGTAGTGATTGGTTGATTTTCATAAATGGTTTTGTGAACTAGTGCATGATAAATCATGATGATGTGTTGTGTGAATGTTATCGTATTGGTACGAGGTATGTGATTAGTTGTCGATAACATGAGATCATGTTCATATGTGTTATGTATTAATGAATGTTCATTCTTGATATGTGACGATGTTTGGTTGTTTGTTATTAACATGATGTGTGGCCTTATGGCAAGTAATTGTTGTTATGAGAATGATGTATTATCATTGTTGAATTGTTGTTATTACAACTCATTGATGATGTATTGATGGAGTTGTGGGCCAATGGCCAATATTAATTTGATGTGATGCAATTATGCGATCATTTATGCCGATGTGGCTAGTATGTTTTGACGGTGAATGTGTGATGTGTGCTTATTAATGCCCGTGTGGTAATTATGGTGTGATGTAATTGATAACGATGTTATTAATTGGTGATGTATCCTTTTGGATAGAATATAAACGGTGTAACGTGAGTATGTGACCGTGTTATATTGTTGATGATGTTGTTGTCGTGTAATAGAGTCATATATTTGCACAGCATAACATTTCATTACGTTAATGGCGGAATGCTATTAACAGGTGGCCTGAATTGGCAATTATTACCAGTGGGAGCTTAATGCTCGGTAAAAAGGTGTATTTGCCCAAGTGGCAAGAGGTCATCAGTGGGAGCTACATGCTCGATGACAATAGCCTGCGGGCTCTGAGTGGAATAAAGTCGTAGCTTACTGCTCGACAAAGGTGTATCTTCCTGAGGGAAAGAAGTCCCAGCATAATGCTCGGCAAGGTGTATTTGTCATAATGACAAGGAGGAGTTTACTCCGGATTTGGTACCACATGCATATGCATAGTCGAGTCTCATTCATCATTGTCTGTCTGTATAATTTATGTTATCATTCATGTGTCGCATTACTTATATATTGATTGTGGTTGACTTAGTGAATTACTTTGTTGTATGATTCTTGATGATACTTGTTGGCATTACTATAATTGTCATGCTTTTCATTATAAATTATATTCTCACCCTTCTGCTGATTTGATGCTTGAGTGGTATCCTGCAGATTAGCCGCTTTGGGAGTCTTTTGGAAGAGGTAGTTCTCCAGTTGGTCTTGTCGGTCGCTCTGATACGTAACACCGGGGAGTCGGGAGTTTGTTGTTATTTATTTGTATATGACTCTTTTGAACATGTATATGTGATAACGTGCCATTGTGTATTGTAAACACTTTATTTTGGAAAACTCCTCTTTGAGAGTGAGAGCTATACGTATATATATATATATATATATATATATATATATATATATATATATATGTTCATACCTTCCGTGTGTTATGTATCATTTTATTGGCAGGTGTGTATGCTTTTGGCATCGCTGATGTCCGTTTGTTTTCTAGGTGTTTGTTTGGTTACTTAGTGTAACATCCTAATTGTGTTGTATGAAATTTTAAATACTCTGATATTTTCTTGCCTAAATGCTTTGGGTAGAATTGGGGTGTTACATTAGTGGTATCAGAGCAGGTCGATCTGTCCGGCCAGTGTTGTCTAATGTTGTTTAATTCTTTAGTATGTGATAAGTGTGTGGAGCACTGTCAGTACTTGTTGTGCCTCTAGTCAGTTGTATGCAGAAATGGTTTGAAGCTAGGTGGGGGAGAAGATATGCTTCTCGGATATGTTTCAGTTGCAAGATGTTAGTATGCTACTGAGGGCAGCATTACTAATGTTGTTGGAATTTGTTGTTTTCTGAAGTGAAGGTGACTTGGACTTAAGACTTTGATTGTTAATCAAGTTGGAGTGTCTCGGAGTATATTTTGGTTATTTCTAAAGAATGGAATTTAGAAAGTGGTGATGCTCAAACGCTACTGATGGACTATGAAGTTGTTGTTTGAGTAGCCTTGTGTGAAGTGTCGTTGTTGGATCAATGATTAAGGAAAGTATTGTGGTAGACTTTGTTGAAGGAGTTATTGACGTTGTTGGAAACGTTTTGGAACTCGAGTGAGAATTAGGAGTATGAAGAGTTGAGTAGGATCTCAGGAATTTTATGTATTTGAATTGTTAGAGTTCAAATTGTGGACAGTGGATGTGGTAGAAATTATAAGACCACCAGATGTTTGGTTACATGTTTGACTGCTATATCTTGGCATGGTTATTTGGATGTTGTGCGACCGGGTTGTTGTCTGTGTCTTGATTATTTCTTGTGTTTTGGTGTTAGTCGATGAGTGCATTGTATGGGCATTGCATCTCGTTGTCGTTGTTGTGTTTTGGTTGTTTGGCTTTTAGCTACAGTGATTCTTTGTTGGTGCTGATTGTGTCGGTGCTTCCGTGGCTTGATAGTTGGTTAGTCGGATGCGAGAGCGTATCCAGGTTTGTTTGTGTTTGGGATATTTCCGAGGACGGGAATGTTCTAAGTGGGGGAGAGTTGTAACGCCCGGAAAAAATAAGTATATGCTTGATTTGGACGTTGTGATGTTTATTGGAATTTTACCGTTTTTGGAGTCGTTTCAGTCGGTATTAGTTCGGGATGGCGGACTAATATTTAATTGAAGGTTTTCATATTTTTGATACTAGAAATATTATTAAGGAAATATTCCGCGTTTTGGGGGCGTTTGAACGATATTTGAGCATAGGGGCATTTTGGTCATTTCCGTGGGGTAGACATTTTCTTTATAAGAAAGAAATATTTGTGAGAAAGGAAAAAAGGATGGAAAGAAAAAGGAAAGAAAGAAGAGAAAGAAAGGGAAGAGAGAAAGAAGAAGAGCAAAGATGGAGAGAAAGTGAAGAAGGGGATTTTGGAGAAGATGAAGAATCAAACAAAGGTAAGGGGGTGAATCTAATTTATCTTGGATGTATGATTCTTATAGTCTTGTTCTTGTTCTTGTTCTTGCTCTTCTTGTTTCAATTTCCATAACTTCCTTGTATGGTCTTTGTTTGATCTAAGTTTGTTTGAGAATGATTGTATGATGATTAAATGATATCCTTGTTGTGTTATGGTGATTGATCATGTTTGTCTTCCATTTCTATGGCTTGATTGAAGTTGGAGAAAAAGTTAGGTTTTGAGAAAGATTAATGAATCAACCATGAAAAGTTTGATGTTATGTTGTTTATATGGTTTGTATGTGTTGTATTGGTGTTATAATGATGTTTTGGAGTGGTTTTGGTGGGTATAAGGGGGTTAGAACAGTTCTGGTTCGTGCTGGTTTTTTCTGGGTTCTCGCAGGTCCGCTGAGCAGAGGGGGGTCCGCTGAGCGGAGTTTTCTTTGGCTCGTTTCTGGCAGGGTCCGCCGAGCGGAGCTCAAGCGGCCAACAACATTTTCTGTTTTTCCGAAACTTCGTAACTCTTGAACCGTAACTCCGATTTTGTCGCCGTTCGAAGCGTTGGAAAGCTAACGCAATGAGCTATACTATAATTTAATTAAATGATTCATAGGATGTGGTCTCCTATTATTTTTATTAGGATTTAGTGATAGAACTATGTAGGGTTAACTTATGAAGTATGTTTATGTTTTCCAAACTTTGAAAAGACGTATCTTTTAACTCGGGTGTTCCTTTTATGTGTTGTTTGAAACGTTCGGAAGTTATTTCCATGCTCTATATGATGATGTAGGATGTAGTAGTGATTGGTTGATTTTCATAAATGGTTTTGTGAACTAGTGCATGATAAATCATGATGATGTGTTGTGTGAATGTTATCGTATTGGTACGAGGTATGTGATTAGTTGTCGATAACATGAGATCATGTTCATATGTGTTATGTATTAATGAATGTTCATTCTTGATATGTGACGATGTTTGGTTGTTTGTTATTAACATGATGTGTGGCCTTATGGCAAGTAATTGTTGTTATGAGAATGATGTATTATCATTGTTGAATTGTTGTTATTACAACTCGTTGATGATGTATTGATGGAGTTGTGGGCCAATGGCCAATATTAATTTGATGTGATGCAATTATGCGATCATTTATGCCGATGTGGCTAGTATGTTTTGACGGTGAATGTGTGATGTGTGCTTATTAATGCCCGTGTGGTAATTATGGTGTGATGTAATTGATAACGATGTTATTAATTGGTGATGTATCCTTTTGGATAGAATATAAACGGTGTAACGTGAGTATGTGACCGTGTTATATTGTTGATGATGTTGTTGTCGTGTAATAGAGTCATATATTTGCACAGCATAACATTTCATTACGTTAATGGCGGAATGCTATTAACAGGTGGCCTGAATTGGCAATTATTACCAGTGGGAGCTTAATGCTCGGTAAAAAGGTGTATTTGCCCAAGTGGCAAGAGGTCATCAGTGGGAGCTACATGCTCGATGACAATAGCCTGCGGGCTCTGAGTGGAATAAAGTCGTAGCTTACTGCTCGACAAAGGTGTATTTTCCTGAGGGAAAGAAGTCCCAGCATAATGCTCGGCAAGGTGTATTTGTCATAATGACAAGGAGGAGTTTACTCCGGATTTGGTACCACATGCATATGCATAGTCGAGTCTCATTCATCATTGTCTGTCTGTATAATTTATGTTATCATTCATGTGTCGCATTACTTATATATTGATTGTGGTTGACTTAGTGAATTACTTTGTTGTATGATTCTTGATGATACTTGTTGGCATTACTATAATTGTCATGCTTTTCATTATAAATTATATTCTCACCCTTCTGCTGATTTGATGCTTGAGTGGCATCCTGCAGATTAGCCGCTTTGGGAGTCTTTTGGAAGAGGTAGTTCTCCAGTTGGTCTTGTCGGTCGCTCTGATACGTAACACCGGGGAGTCGGGAGTTTGTTGTTATTTATTTGTATATGACTCTTTTGAACATGTATATGTGATAACGTGCCATTGTGTATTGTAAACACTTTATTTTGGAAAACTCCTCTTTGAGAGTGAGAGCTATACGTATATATATATATATATATATATATATATATATATATATATATATATATATATATATATATATATATATATATATATATATATATGTTCATACCTTCCGTGTGTTATGTATCATTTTATTGGCAGGTGTGTATGCTTTTGGCATCGCTGATGTCCGTTTGTTTTCTAGGTGTTTGTTTGGTTACTTAGTGTAACATCCTAATTGTGTTGTATGAAATTTTAAATACTCTGATATTTTCTTGCCTAAATGCTTTGGGTAGAATTGGGGTGTTACATGTGAGTTTGAGCATGTTTGCAGAATCACAACAGGCTTTTGGCAGGAAAAGTTAGGGTTTCAAGAACAAATTGGGGAAGAGAAGATAAAGGGGTTTTTATTTTTATCGTGAAAAAGAGAAAAGAAGTATGTTAAAAAGCGAAAAGTAATTATTTGCAAAGGGGTTTTTGGATTACCGTGTGAATTTAATTAAAGGTGATATTTGTTGATGTTGGACCACCGGAAATTATACTATAGGTTAACGCAAAAGACATTTTTTGTCCCAAAATTATTAAATTAGACTAAATTAACCAAAGATTATTTTGGTGAATTCCAGATGAGTAACTTTTCTTATATTATAGATATAGCTACCAAATTATTATTTTTTTAAAAACAATAAAATTCGTTGGTTAAATTAATTCGACTTTCTTTCGTTACATTTACCGTATCAGTACATCTCTAAGCACGCGTATCCGCTGGTTAGGATAAAAATTTGAAGGAAAAGAAAAAAAAAAAAAAGAATGAAATTTGTTTGGATCACGTGAGGTGCATGAATTTGAGATGAGATATAAAGGAAGAGTGAGTCTGATTAAGTCATTCTATTGTACCACTCCCGCAATCGGTAATCAAAACTTGAAACCCTAACGAACATTCCAATCCCAATCGATAGGTTTGTATCCATTTCCTCTTCCCTTTTCGATTCCTTCATTGCGTAATGCTTACTTTGTTTGATCGGAGGCGTGGTTTTGTTTTCCGGCTTTTAGGGCTTTTCTCCCTTTTCGTCATGCTTCTACTGATGATTTGAATTTTAGGTTATCATTTTCTATGCTGTTTTATTCTCTGTACATTGATAACCTGATTATGTTAAAACTTAATATTATCTGTCCTGTGTTTAGCAGCTTAAACAAACATTATATTCTGGGTTTATATTTTGCTATCACTGATATTTTATAATACCATCCCAGGTGTTCAAAAATATTTCAACTTGTTGTAATGGTTTCCATATTGGAGGAATTAGTCTCTAATTGTTTACTATATCGGTTTTAGCTTCCTCTAGTTGGAAAACTAATGTTGCCTATATGGTTTTAGCTTCCCCTACTCTGAAAACTAATTCCAAAAGTAAATTTCCTATGTTTCAGTAGTAAAACCAAACAATTTTTTTCTCTTGATGTATAGCTCATGAAATTACCGTGGCCTTGCACTTGTGATAATTTTGATCAGCTATTCTGATTCTGTGCATTCACAAGCTGGCTTATATGTTCTTTCTACTTATAGTGTGTGTTTGGATTGACGGTGGACATAATTGATTTTGACAAAATTGAGTTTGGTAAAATTGATTTTAACATAAGTGAGTTTAACATAATTGATTTATATTTGGATACATACATGTAAAAGTGAGTTGAGCAATAAATTTCAGTATAAGAATCACGTTTAAACTCACATTTAAACTCAGAGGCTACACATTCTAGCTTCAAGTAGAATCAATTCTACTTTAGAAGAACAAAACACTTCAAAATCACTCTAGAATCAATTCTACACCTCTAGAATTGCTTTTGACTCTTCCAAAAGCCAAACCAAATATGCCATATTGCTTAATTTGATTTGTTTGTCACATTCCAAAACACAAACTAAACATTTATCATTTTTTATTTTTAAATATAACTATTCTGACCAAGTAAAATCTGAATAAGCTCAGTGTAGTAAAATAATTAAGTTAAATGTTGTTATATTTTATTATAGTTGCAGGTTACTTACTTTCTTCACCATTGACCAAATATGTTTGATTCAATATTGTATGGATATTTATTATTTGTAACGTCCTTAATATGTATTCAACTTATTTTTATAACTAAGTAAACATTTTATTATTTGCTCATCTAAAGTGAATTGAGTTTTAAATACAATGGAATGGGAGTATTATTTGGCTCCTTCTACTTCCCTTGGAAACTAGAGCTTGTAATGTACTTAATTCTGTTTTGAAATGGAGGTGTAGGTTGTGTTACTTTCAAATGCATTTATGATTGATTTACAATGTTTTTTAGTCCTATTTTCTTAGTGAGAAACCTAAAATTTGTCTTAAATTAGGCATTAGGTTTAGTTGCAATGGCTTCAAAACGCATTACTAAGGAGTTGAAGGATCTGCAGAAAGACCCTCCTGTGTCCTGCAGTGCTGGTATGTCCCCCCCTCTCTCTCATCCATTCTTGTTGTTTCAATATTTTAGAACGTAGTCTGGAGCATTAGTTTCTCGTCTGTAAAAATATTTTTCATATTTCTTTTCTTGACTCCTCATTTATTTATGTGGTAAATCTTCTCATTCTGTTTGTGAATTTTGAATACGCCTTGCTATCATTTAACATGCCATACAGTTTAAATTCCTTAAGGCCTTGTTTGCGAGTTTGGAGAGGAGGGGAGAGGAAGACTTCCAAAAACGAAATTTAAAAAAAATATAGGAAAATATTTGACATTTTTTGAAAAAATGATTTTGTTTAGAATGATAAAAGAGTCATTGTCATTACTAAATTTTTTAATTTTCAGAATAATATAACAACCTAAAAGATATTTGGAAAATTTATGTAAGCCCTCCGAAACCCTCCTTCAATACCATTTTTGAGTCCCCCATTTTATGTGGTTTTTGGTATTAGGAATAAAATCAAACTCTTCAAAACCCTTCTACTCAAAATCTTTTATTCTTTTCACCAATGTTATTAAATTGCCCCGCCATGGCCGCTATGGCGGATATTCATGGCGGTTTTTGGGCTCGCCACAATGGTTAATATCGGCCGCTATTGCAGGTTTTTCCGCAATAACGGCGCCACAAAGCGGCCGGTATGGTGGGATTTTGGCTATCCGCCATGGACCGCCATCGACAACACTGCTTTTCACCCAATTCTTCCTATTTTCCAAAGCCCTCCCCTCCCTTCCCCTCCAAACTCGCAAACAAAACATAAGGTGCAATTGTTTTAAAGCAGCTTGTTCATTTGGGAGTTACATTATACCTGGACAAGATGCAAACTATCCTTTTTCAAGATTGTTAATAGCAGTTGATAGTGCTGTTATCAAGAAGGATTGGTAGCAGCGCTGCCGTTGAGACCCGATAAAATATGTTTTAGGGTGTTGCAGCTTCTGTGTTGAAAGATATATTCTAGGGTTATCTTTATTAAGTGACTAATAGGCTTGTTTTTTTGATTGGGCCAATAAAATGCTGATCTGATACGGGAACCTATAGTAAATTCATAATTGAATAAAATATATAATAACATTTGCACAAACATGACGATAAATATAATTTATTAATATAGTATTAATAATTATTTATTATCTTATTTAATAAACAATATTAGTAAGATAAAATTATTATTTATAATCTTTATTATTGAATAATAGTTTATATGTAGTATTAATGTATTAATATTATTCAATAAATATTAAAGATTAGAATAGTGGCTCTCCTGCTACACATTACAGTGCTACAGTGCTATACTGAGGTGAGTGTTTGATATGGGTTTGCCATAGGATAAAATAAAAGTTGAACGCAATGGCCGGTGAAAACATCCGTTCATGCAGCAACTTTAATGCATTTTGTTAAATGACATTTGGGAAGGTAGGAGTTAAAGTTTTCAAACTTAGGATTCTACTAAGAAATAGAAGGCCGGGGAAGAGATGTAAAACAATAGATTCTAACATAAATCCTTTGTTCCAACCAAGCACCATTTTATTCAATTAAATATTGACCTGATCTATAAGTAAACTAGCCAACAAACCACAACCGCTAGCTTCAAATCAGTATGAATAAGTAAACACTACATAATTAGGAATGGTTATTGCTAGCATGTATTAAGGGATGTGGAGAGATGGCAGAATCTTGTCTGAACTGTATTGGGCTGTGTGGAGAAGATTTATAGAAATCTTGATAAAAATCTAGATTTGATTGGTAGTAGGTTTATAGAAACCAATGAGTAAGAGGAGGAAAATGTGACCATACAATACAACTGTATATCAATCGTCGAATTAAAAATCATCTCATTGGTCACATAATCATATAAAAGGCACATGCTTTATGTTTTATCTTGACCATTCATCGTAAAATTTAATTGTCAATATTTACTTCTCCACATCTAAAAATAGACCTCTAGTATTATGTGTGTATCAGGTGAGCGCATGCTTCCATACGAGGAGTTAATTCTACTCAATATAGTGTAAAATGATATATAATGCTGTAGTATAAACTATTGCGTGCTTCTTTGAGTTCCAAGTTCAACTAAAGTTTCTTTTCTATGTATAGGAGTCTTATCATGATTATTATATATTATACTCATGCAGGCCCTGTTGGGGAAGATTTGTTTCATTGGCAAGCTACAATCATGGGTCCTGCAGACAGTCCTTATGCTGGTGGTGTATTCCTAGTGACCATTCACTTCCCACCAGATTATCCATTTAAGCCGCCAAAGGTAACTAACTAGTTTGCAATCTATGCTAGTATATAATCATCTAAGATTCAAGGTTTTGAATTTTGGTCCTGTCATGGATGCATTGCGAAGGTCAAACAAGGCTGATGCTGCTTTAATTCCGGCTGATGGACTAGGGCTGATATATTTAATCTCTTATTTAAATTGCTTGTTTTGTAGTTTTAATTAGTATTTTGCCAACTATTATTTTATAGGTGGGCATGTCATGTCATTGCATTTAGCCATTTAATATTGAGACACGGTCTTTAGTGATTGTTTTTGTTATGAAACAAATATCAAAGCAGCGCCTTAATGGTCTCTGTCATTGACATTGGCACACCAGATTCTTGAATATTTTTTGGCAACAAAAACATTCACTAAAGATATGTTAATGACATGGGCAAATAGATATCTTTAGTGACACAGTCCTTGTTGTACTGTTTTGCTTTTGACCGTTATATTTGTTTTATACATTTCAATGTAGCACGGACATGATATGGGTATTGGATATAATACATATCTGATACAGTGTTATGCCAATCGTTGAAAGTATATATAAAATTAAAATTAACCATTAGTTAAATCCTTTTCTAACAAAAACCAAATGAATTTGCAAAATTTGATTGTAATAATTGATAAAGGAATTATGAGAAAAAGAAATCAATCTTGAAAATAGTAACTGAGAGAATATTTAATCGGTGCATCACAAATTACACAGGAGAGAAACTATATCTAAAGTTGACCGAATTGTAATTAAAGGGAATGTTTGATTCTTGTCATAGAAAAATGAACAGCCATGAGGTAATTATAGCTGAGAAAAGAATAATTAAGGAGGAGGAAGTTTGATTCATGTTCTAGATATATGAGCAGTCATGAGATAAACTGTCTGTATCCATATTGAAGATGTGTCGCCGGCGTATCAGAACATAACGAAACTTTTTATTTTTAAATAAAAAATTTAGATACTCCTTCGATACGATACCACATTTTAGAGTATCTGTGCTTCATTGTCTCTGGTATGCTTTTGACCTTTATTGCTCTGATTTCTTGAGGAATGAAGTCCAACTTATGCTTGTTTCTTTGATTATGTTGAAAATAATGTCTGGTTTAAATTGGTTAAATTATTCTCAATGTGGATTTTGTAGGTTTCCTTCCGAACAAAAGTGTTTCACCCTAACATAAACAGCAATGGAAGTATCTGTCTTGACATTCTGAAAGAACAGTGGAGCCCGGCTCTTACTGTTTCCAAGGTATGAGACTATGGCCCATTTGGGATTAACTTCTGATTGATGTGAGCTTTACAATCTAAATATGTTTATGGCTATTTACTTCACGAAAAAAGTGATAGGTTTATGGAGAAGTTAAATGGTAGAGATTTTGAGAAAGCCAAATTCAGTTCATAAGCCAAGCTACTGCTTAATAATCTATGGTTATTGTAATTTTTTAAGATTTCTTTAACTATACTTGGTTTATTATATTTCTATCTTAAGTTTTTTCTAGTTAGTCATTATTAGAGTGAAAGAGAGAGAGAGAGAGAGAGAGAGAGAGAGAGAGAGAGAGAGAGAGAGAGAGAGAGAGAGAGAGAGAGAGAGAAAAAGAGAGTGAGAAATTCTCAAACTGAGTTCTCTTATTATGATTAAGACAGTTACAACAGAGTAGAATTTATATCCATCTAATCCCGTGCCAATCCTTTCTTATCCTGCACCACTCCAGTTTGTTTGAACTGATTTAATGTGATCGCTTTGAACTGCTTTAATGTGATTGCTTTCAACTGTCGAATTTCACCATACTGAAGTTCAGCCATCGCTTTGAATTGTTTAAAAATGTTAAAAGGCCTCAGACTTAGTTTTAAGCAAATTAATCCAAGTAAACCTGATGTAGAGGTAGTATAATAATGAAAATTTTGTGAAGATTTGACTGGGGTAGACCCCAAAGATCACAATTAATTCAAGAGGTGAGGTATATTGAGTTTGTGATTGAGGTGAATGCAGTCTATAAGCTTTGCCCATACAGCAGGTTGACCAGAACCAGAACATGGAGTTCTGTTAATATAATTAATACAGTTACAGCAGAGTAGAATTTATATTTCATCTAATCTGTTATTATGAGAGAGAGAGAGAGAGAAAAAGAGAGGGAAAATCCCAAATTGAATTCTGTTATTATGATTAAGATAGTTACAGCAGAGTAGAATATTTATTCATTTAATCCTGTGCCAATTCTTTCTTATCCTATACACCACACTCTAACTAACTACGAGTTAGTTAGGGCATGGCAATACTCTAATAGTTGTTCACATGTTGCCTATGCCTTGTCGTAATAGTTCCTTGCCCAATTTCTTTTATGAAATATGAGGGAATAAGTAAGGAGAGCTGGAAGGTTTTTTAATTAACTTAATTGATTATTGCAGTAGAGTTATGGATTTAAGATTTATGTTATATTGTTGCAGGTGCTGCTGTCCATTTGCTCCCTGCTGACAGATCCAAACCCAGATGATCCTTTGGTGCCTGATATTGCCCACATGTACAAGACTGACAAAGCCAAGTATGAAAGTACTGCCCGGTCTTGGACCCAGAAATATGCAATGAACTAGCACAAATGAATAAGGTTTTATGGACTTTCTGTGGGGGAAAATGTTGTTTGGGACGCCTGATGGGTATATATACATTACAATATATAGTGCATATGTTCTGTTTCTATAGTAATAATCCAAACTCCAGAAATTTCAAGGCTTGAAGTTAATATTTAATAGTTTTGATTTGAATATTTTGAATATACTAGTAATTTCCTAACTTGCAATGTTAACATTGTCAAAGGGGGTGTGCGTGTGTGTGACATAGTGGTGAAGATTTGAGTCTTGAGAGTATACTCCCTCAAAGCGGATCCGCAGGAGGAGTCCAGTAATAAACAGACTCATTACACATTCAATCATAAATAACCACCTAAGTGTTTTGGTTTTTGGTTTAAACTAAGTTTGTGACTAAGTGATTTATATTTTATTTTGTTATTATTTATTATTAAATTTAAGTTTGACTGGAAAACAAGTTATTTGCACATCACACTCATTAGTAGTTTGGAATATAATATATAAATATAAGTTATATATTAGACGGCCATCACGCAAATGGCTCGTTATCTTCAGATACTGAAACTAAAGGTACAGCGGCTGGTTAATTATGAGGTAATGGAAAATTTGTAAGGAACTTAAAATTCTTAGTGATTTGAATGAATTAATTGGAATTTATTTTTAAATTTTTTTGTTTAAATAAAGTATTAAAATGATTTATTGTTAAAATTTTTAAATTATTTTTATAAAATTTTTAAGGCTTAAATGCACTTTTGACCCCCCTATTTTCAGTTTTATGAACTTTTGATCTCTCTTTTACCAAATTCGTTATTTTGATCCCAAACATTCATTATTTTAGCAATTTTGAAGTCCCCCTCCAAAATTACATATGTGGCACATGTAATTTGCTGAGCTGTCTAAAATTACTTATGCCATGTCATTTCATTTATTTAATTTATAATTTTAAATAGAAAACAACTTCTGAATATCCTAAATAACATTAATTCTCTTTTTATAAATCAAAAACAATTCCTAACCTAACCCAGAACTTCATCCCCAAATTGTAACGTAACCCAGAAAAATTTCATCTTCGTTTTCGTGACCTCTCTTCGTCGATGAGCAGTCTTCCGTTGTCGCTCTAATCAGTTCTCGTCCATTCGCCCAAGCATCGGAGAAGATGAGCAACATTCCACCATCATCATCATCAAAGACGACGCGCAACATTCCACCATCATCAACTTGCAAAGAGGATGTTCGTTTCTGTATGAGGTTTGTTCTCTTAAATCGTTAGGCTTAAATAACATTGTTTACTGTGGTAAAGTATTCTGAATGTTCATCCTTTGTTATTTGTTCAGACCATCTAAAAGCAACTACGTTAAGATAAGGCTTCATCATAGGGGACAGTTAGTAGAGAGTCCATGTAAATGGTATGTTAATGGTTTGGTGTCTGAACTGGATTGGGAATGGGATACGAACTACATGTCGTACATGGATTTAGAAGCTTCGATTAAGGATGAGGGATATATAAATATCAAATGTAGGAGATGGGATTTAACTGGAATCCCTTGCAGTCATTCGATCACATGTATGTGGCAAATCAAGAAAAAAACTGAAGACTATGTTTCTCAATATTACAGGTATTATGATCTACTATCTGAATTGCATCTGCGTATTAATGTTGTATGAACTAATTCTGACTACTATTATGATTTTCATTGGTTCTGTTGTGATTTACAGGAAGAGTAATTTCAACAACATCTACTCCCATATAATTTACCCTACTAATGGTCCACAGTTGTGGCCTTTGGATGAGGAGTCCACTATGAATCCTCCAGCTATGAGAAGGGCCATAGGTCGTCCCAAGAAAATGAGAAACAAGTCTAACGATGAACCAAAGAATCCACATGTCCTACCTAGAAAATTGGCAACTGTTACTTGTCATAAGTGTGGCGCAATGGGGCACAATAAAAGAAGCTGTAAGGGAAAGAGGGCTGCTGAAAGAGCCATTCCAAAAGGAGGCAATAGCAAAGGTGGACAAGGGAAGAAGAGTAAAACAAACCAAGTTGAGATTGGAAACTCATCACAAGCACCTCCATCTACACAACCATCTCAGGAGTAGTGTTCTATAATTAGTGTGGTCATTTTTGTAATGAAAAAGTATATTTTGATGTAGTGTGGTTATCTTTTGCAATGAACAAGTAGATGTTGATGTAGTTTGGTTATCTATTGTAATGAACAAGTATATTTTGGGTTTCTAATGTTATGTTATCTTTTAGGGTTTCTAAGTATATTTTGAACAAGGTGTTCTGTTATGGTATTATTGATTGTCTAATGTTATGATATTCTGTTATGCTTATTAGTAAACTATTCTGTTATAATCATTGGCATTGGCATTGGTTATTCTGTTATGCTGATTAGTAAACTATTCTGTTATAATCATTGGCATTGGCATTGGTTATTCTGTTATGCTGATTAGTAAACTATTCTGTTATAATCATTGGCATTGGCATTGGCATTGGCTATTCTGTTATAATGTGCTTATGATATTCTGTTATGGCATTGGCATTGGTTATTCTGTTATGACTTTATTGATTGTCTAATAAAGTCTTGGCATCTGTTATATGGCCTGCAGTATAGGGATAATTTTAGGCCTGCATTATTAAGTCTTGGTCTGCAGTATAGGGATAACATGACACTTTCCAATCTGTCAAAAGTTGCTTATATATGAAACAAAATTAGTTAGACATAAAATTACAGTTATGATTCGACACTTAATGCCTATGTGTCAATTCATGAGCCTTTATGAGTTGGCTCATGACTTCATGAGTCGATACATACTGTGATAAATCACAAACCAGTAGCTTCTCAACTTATATGAGTCGATGCAAACGTCGTATGGTCCGAACCATACACTTATGGTTCGATGCATAAAGGCTATGGTCCGATTCATACTGAGTAAAGATGCAAAACAGAATTGCATAACAATTATGGTTCGATCCATGTATCGTATGTATTGGCTCATGTTATTTTGGTTCGATGCATAAAGGCTATGGTCCGATACATGCTGAGTTTGAATTGAAAAACAGAGAAGCAGAAGCTGTATGAGTCGATACAAAACACGTATGGATCGGCTCATGGCTTTTCAGTTATTTAAAATTATAAATTAAAAAATGTAATTACGTGGCATAAGTAATTTTAGCCAACTCAGCAATTCCCACAGCCACATATGCATTTTTGGAGAGGGGCTCTAAATTTGCCAAAAAACTGAATGTTTGGGGATCAAAATAAGGAATTTTGAAAATGGGGGATCAAAAGTTCATTAAAATGAAAATAGGGGGGTCAAAAGTGCATTTAAGCCAATTTTTAATGTTTTTGTCCAAATTTAAAATATGAAAAATAGGAACAAATTTATAACTTTTGAAAAATTGAAGGGTCCAATTTGTAAAAATTGAAAATGAATCTCATGCAATTTTTTAAAATATTTTGGAAGTGAATTTGAAACTTTTATAAATGCTTTCCATGATACTTTATAAAATGAATTAGTTTTTCAATCATATTACAATGAAAAGATTGGAATAGATATTAATATTTAAAATATTTTATCAATGAAAATGGTCAATTTATGTATGTCTTTTTTTCTAGATCTAATTGATTGTGTTTAGTGTCACTTTATCAAGTGCAAAGTAACATTTATATATGTTTAATTTCTTTGATCTAACTTGTTGTGTTTCATAACATTAAAGACAAGTGCAAAGTTATAATGAGCAAAATGTAATATGATTGAGATAGATATTGTAAAAATCATAACAAAATTAAATAATAATTTTATGTAGCAATGGATATATAATGAATTGTTATTCATTTGTGTATTTATATAGAATTGTTATTTAAAATAAAATAGTTATCATGTTGATAATGCCCCGTAGTAAAAATAGAAATTTTGACATTCGAAATTAAGAATTTCGTGTCTCAAATAAAGACAATTGTTAATTAAAATAAAATAGGTATTTTGCTAATAATGTCCCCGTGAGAAAAAATTTTAAAATTTGAAAATAAGAATATTGTGCTTCAAATAAAGATAATTATTAATTAAAATAAAAAGTATTTTCCTGTAGTGACCCGTCAGTAAAGCAAAATTTTTGACAATTCAAAATATATTTTTTTAATAATCATAAAATAATTATATTTTTGGTTGAGTAAATTTTTACGTATTCCTTATCGTTCCATTAAAAAAGATTCAATTTATTAATTTATTTATGTTTAAAAAAATGAAAAGGAAAAAAAATTGAGGGAGAAAAAATTAAAATGAAAGTAAAAATATTGGAGAAAAAAAGGCAAAAGTGAAACATGTGAAGTGAATGGGAACAAAGAGAAACTCAATGGTCAATACATTGGTTTGATTATGTAAAGACGAAATAACTCTTTTTGCTTTGTAAGTTTTGAAAATGTGAAGGAATTTTTAGTAGAATAGTTGCATCTTTCGATAATAGCTAGATAGTAGATATAATATCAAATCAAAAATTACATTATATAATATAATTAATGAATAATCAAATAAAATACCTAAATAAATAAGCAATTGCAGGAGTGGAAAATATAATAAGTTGAAGTATTTCAAAATCAACATTAGTAGGTGATGTTAACCTGCCCCAAGTACATATGTTATTTTAAAAGTGTTGAGATAATGATAATGTAAGAGAACATTTATTGTCTACATAATTGAACTGACAGGTAAATATTTGAGAAACAAATTATTCATTACCGCTTTAGTTCATATCTGAGTATAATATTTTAGGATTTAAATCATACTTCAACTGTCATGAAAAAAACTATCATAAATAATAGCAAATATTGAAAAACATGAGAAACCTATAAAACAAATAACATTTTTAAAAACTAAATAAGACCTACAAATTTAAGAAATCTATTAGCAAAGTCCATATAACATGTGCCAATGAAAATAACTCAACCTCTTACTTATGAAGCTAGAGCTTCTTATTTGGATAAAGTGAGAAGAAACATTCATTCAAAATGTAAGTTAATAATATGGAAAATCAGACCTAGCCATAGACTTTGAAAACAACAACACTCCCAGCATGCTGATGGGGACAGGTGGTAGGCAGTTGATGTGAGACTGCACAATAAATATATTTAATAATAAAAAGATTAAATACATATTAAAATAATATAACATGCATAGCCTTGTTGAAATGCAGAGTAATATTAAAATGTAATATATAACTAGTAACTAACCCGTGCGTTCGCACGGGTTCTGGTATGGGACGCACATTCATTCATTTCAGATGTATAATTTGTATTATAAGATATATATATATATTTATATATATATATATATATATATATATATATATATATATATATATATATATATATATATTATAAAATTATTTAGGGTTTATATTTGATAGCATAAGATATAAAATTTAGTAAAACTAAAAATTAGATATTATAAGATATATATATTTTAAAAGCATTTATGATATATTATTTTTAAGAGTAGATATTAAGTAATAGAAAGTTTTGTTGATTATAATGAAAATTCCAAAGAAGAATTGTGAATACAAGATATTATGGCGCAGTTGTATAAACGTTATTATTAGATGAATCTAAAGATGTAGAGGAAGACTATAAAGTAAAAAGTGTAATTTTTTTTCCTGTAAAAAAAAATTAAAAAGTGTTAAATAGTGGAATTATATTAAAAATAATACAAAATTATAATAACAACAAACAAATAATGTGGTTGGAATGGTTAGCGGTCTTTGAAAATGAGCATTACCTTACCATAACCATATAAAAAAAATTAATAGAGAGTAGTAAAGTTATTGACTAATAAGTAATTCATTAAAAATATTTTTAAATAGACATAAGTCGTTATTATAATTGAATAAATGATATAAAGAAAAAAAAAAGGAACTAAATGAGAGTAATGGAAAGGACGTTATATATTGTAGATATTAAAACTCCTTGGGAAACCTAAAGTTTATTAGTTGGGAAACACAATTGGTTAGAGGAAACAAAGATAATAGTCGACTTGTCTCTCAGAGTTCTTGTGTTATATTCATATTCGAAACGCACGGGTTTGGAGACAGTATAATCGAAAGTTGTCGGAGCATCTATGTGGCACAACATGGAAGGAATCCCACTCAACCGATCTTCCGCTACGGTGAACACCACCATTTCAAGGTAAGATGTTATTCAGTTGTTGTCGTTATTCAGTCGAAGCTTTATTATAGTAAACGACGATTTGGGGTTTTTGTTGCCCTTGCATGTAGTTGTAGTTGCCATAGATTTGTGTTAATAGTTATTCGTTCTCTTTTCGTGCATGTATATTGATGAACCTTCAACGGCGGAGTTGACATTAGAATAGTGACATGGTTTAATAATTTTCGCTGTAATGATAAAAGACGAGGAAGCCATTAATTATTAAAAAAAACTGTTATTGTGCAGAGATGAAGAAGGTCATGTTGGAATCCAAAAGACTCCGAAACGCACACGGAGTTACGTGCTGAAACAAATGTTGGAGGAGATACGTCGTGTGAAAAAAGAAAGTACAGATGCGATGGAAGAAATCAAAGCATCGAAGGTGAAAACAGAACCTGTGACTGAGGAAGAAGAACTGTGTGGAATGGCAAAAGATGTTAAGGATTGTGAAGAAATTGGAGGAGGCAGTAAAGGGAAAGGGAAACAACAGATCCCAGGCATTGCTGCAGGGCATCGAAGCAAAAGTTATCATGCAGCCGTCTACCGCACATCTTTTCAAACATCTGTAACCCGAAGGTATTTGTGTCTTGGTTTTTAATTGCTATAACCAACTATTTTAGTATAAAAGTAAAATTTTGTATATATACCAAGTCTGATACTAAGCATGATGTATTTGATGGGCCTTTGTGTGGCAGACAGCGACGTAATACGGGATCGGGAAAACAACACGGAAAGGCAGTAGCAGTTGCAATGAGCGGTGATGTTGGAAGATTGGGGCGTGAAGGCAAGAGGAAAGCCTGTATACCTGGAACGGATGGCATTGGTGAACGGGGCTCCCGGCAAAAAAAGGATCACATATCAACCTGGACATCAAGGTAAATATGTTGTAAAATATAGTAGACATATGTGTGTAAGAATATATTCGTCGCTGAATGAGTAGGTACAAAGGTACAAAGGAGGACATTAATCCTCTCCCATTTCTTATTGCATCGGTGTAAAAATGGAGGAGCTGGAATATTGTCGCAGAAGGTGAAAGGCAAGGGAAAAGTTGTTGGAAACAGTGTGGCGAAGTCAGCAAAGTCGCAGGAAGACAATGGCAAAGGTGAAGTTTCTCACAGGGGTGTCAATCGTGCTAAATCTGCAAGGTATAAATTTATTGTGGATGAATAAAATGGTGAAGGTGTGCGATATGTTCTTTATGTTGCTAAATTACTGTGTTTTAATGGTTTATATAAACCTGTTGTGTTTAATTTATGTAGGATCAGTGGCTGTGAAAGAGCAAAGCTGAACCAGGGTGGTTGACAATCCAGTGAAGTTGAGAAACAATGTTCTGGTAAGTTACGATGCGACAGGTATAATCAAATCCAACAATGCTGCATAGTAAGTAGTAATGTAAAATTGGTGTTTATTTGTTCTGTTTCAGCATATTCCAAGAGCGGTAATTCGTGAATGCATTCATGGTAAGATTCCAAGAATAACCCTGATCGATCGCAACAACGATGTTCCGTATTACTGCGAGATGATCAAGAGGGAAGACACTGTGGATAGGTATTTATGAGGTGGATGGTCGGACTTTTGCAAATACCGCAACCTTCAGAAGGGAGACACATTGTGTTTCTGCATTAGATATCCTCCGGTGGAACCGATTTTGGTGGCCGTAGAGCGTGGATCCGCAGAGTGACTAACGTGTTAATGAATGTGACGTGTGGTTTGTCGTAGACAAAGTAGTATTTATGAATGTGTTAGTTTTAAAATTTCTAGACAGATGTGGCAATGTTTTGGTAGTTTTTTTTGTTGGGCTTCTACTTCAAGTTCAAATGGTGGTTATTTTTGTTGTATTGATTGTATTATGCTGGGCTGCATGGTTTATTTAAAATTCTGTCAATGGCAGAATGGACTATTAAGGTTTTCAAAAACTCAGTGTATTCCAAAACATGTTGCCTTTTGGAAGTATATGTGGATTGTCCTAAATGTTGCCTTTTCTACATTAAAAAAAAAGACGAGGCTTAATATAAAAAATAGCAAGAATTTATACAAAAAATTAATGCCAAAAATAACATTTAAACATGTAGAACGATGTATTGAAATTTTCAAAAAATAATAATTTATAATATGTAGAACGATGTTTTCGCTTAAAAATCCGATTATTTTATAAAAATTATTAATTATACGCAACTACTTTGTAAAAATAATTAGGAAATAATCTATAAAAATGACACATTAATAATTAGATATGTAATGCAATTAAATTTCTCAATTGTTAACACATCATGACAGTCAAATTCAAATTTATTTTGTGGTATGTATTTAATGTTACATAAGTGTATTTAGTTAAATATAATAATTAAAAATTAATAATATTTTATTAAACACATAACAATTATTTTTAATGAGGCAAAGGAAAAAACTTATATATTTTTAACAAACATTTTTTGTCTTTGTGGGGGAATATACAAAAAAATTTAAGAAAGAAAGATTATTTAAGTCGGCCCGTTTTTATCCACTTTATAATAGTGAAGTTTGGTCCATTCCAAAAGGTTGACACATTAGGCCCAAAAAAACAAACAGGCAAGTGAAAAGGGAACGTTTACCCTTGTTTATCAGACGAAATCCAAGAAGAGCATAAACACATCAGTATTCATACACGTTCCCCATCAAGGTTACTTGCATTCAATACGCTTCCACCAAAAAAAAACCATGTCCTCCGGCGAAGACCATGTTATTCCGGCTCCTTGGTTTGGTCGTATCCCAGTCGACGTCTATGATTTTCTGAGCGCACCAGAAAACCGGATAAGAAATAGGGTTTATGTGAGAAGCATCCGCGGCGAACCAGCGTCAGGTCACAAAAGCGATGGTGTGTCCGATCGTGGCACCGGTGACGTGGATAACGACATCCAGCAGCTAAATTTCCACGAAGGTCCAAGTGAATCGTCGATGGCAGCAACTGAGAGGGTTTTGGCAACGTCCGCGTCCTGTCCTACCGTGACAGAATCTGATAGCGAAAGGTAAGTCTTTACACAGTTTGTAATGTAGTTAATGGTTCGATTATGATAATAATAACAAAATAAGGAAATGTATGTATAGGGTTTGGTGAACTCCATTGAATGAAATTGACATTGCAAGTAACCTTAATAATTTGTGGATTGGTGTTAGTATTGATTACGAAATTGTGTCGTGATGTATAGTTTTTTGTTAGTATATGATATAGATAAGACTCTATTTTGTCAGACAACATATTGTTTCGTTAAATCCCAACTGAATGTGAATTGTATATTATGTTCTGAATTTGCATTTGTAATTTGCACATAGTCTTGACTTGGATACTTCACCATTTCCCTTAAATCATGGTGTTACCTGCCCCTAATTCATTGTGAAGTATTTAAGATATAATTTCCTAATGTATAGGGTTATGCGAAATTTCCTAATGTATAAGGTTATGCAAATGAGGTTGAATCTAAATAATAAAGGATGGTTGACCGCATTAGCAGCAGAATATTGACAAATATAATTGCAAGGCATATAGGTTGTAGTTTCCTGCATGTATTGGTTATTTCTACAATTTTTTTGTAGTTTACTGCATGTATTGGTTATATGTACATGTAATCTTTTCTATTCATATAAGGTACTAATTAATGTGAATATATACGTTGCAGTTGTGATGAGGATATATGGGATGACAAAGAGGTCAAGGAAGAATACCTTGGTCCAGTAGGTAGGATCCTTATTTGGAGGCGTCACGTAAAGTCTCGCAGGGTTGCAACAAGAAACGTCCTTGTAAGTATTCACTTTGACTCTTCAAAAATGTCCCACTGTGTATAAAATAAAGGAGAACAAAACATATAATCACTATTGTTTAATGAAACGTCTATGTTAACATGTTATAGAAAATATTTTGCTATATATATTAAGCATCAATGGTTATTAGATAACGTAGATGCATGTATGGTTTGAAACGTAGGGGTTAAGTGCTGTTCTATTTTCGCGTGAATAGAAGACAAATGATTCATATATATTAAATTTCCTTTTAAGAAATGTAGGCTACAACACAACTATTTGCGTATATGCTTACAATTCTGTTTCTTATTTGTATGAACTAATTTTGCCGGTGATGCAGCAAATGCCTCAGAAGGTCGTGCAAGAGTATCTAACTGAGGGGCACGAGTCGATTGTGCTATTTGATTCAGACCGCGCAAGGGAGTACAACTGTGTGCTGCACCGGTCAAAAAGAAAAACATGCACTGAGCGGTTTATTTCCAAGGAATGGTACACGTTCGTAAGGAACCGGAAAATTAAAACGGGCGACAAAATTGGATTCAGTCTGAGGATTCCTTCTGCGGATAGGTTGTTGGTTACGGTGAAACGTAAGAACCCGTCAAAGTGAATGTGTCTGTGCATGGTGTGTTGGAATTAGATCGACGTATAGACTGGTGTATGCATATTAGGAAGGTGTATGTTGTGTTATTATTATGATAACCATTTTTCTAAGTACCTAGGTGAATGGGTCCACTGTTATTTAGTGATTAGTTGAATATATTGGTACCCATTTTGAACAATATTTTATTTTTTGGAGATGTAACTTGGAATGATGTAATATATGAATTTGCTACATAACATCTATATGTATATATGTAGATATGAAGTTTATAATATCCACTATGTTTTAACTTATATGCGAAGGTTGTGAATAATCTCATGGGCATTCAAATAATAATAGTGGCAATGACTCATAGTTGGCTTTTCTTTGTAATAATAAATAAACATTATAATACAATACCATGTCACACCAAAGTTACATATCTACATATCAAAGAAAAGATTCTTTACTTTTCTCACATGGCTTGCGCTAGAAATAATGCAAGTGGTGGAAAAAATGCTGTAGACATGTGAAGAATATATTCCTTTGCATAGAAAATGACAAAAAAAAACTTGAGTGAATCTGTGGATAACAATTGGCAAAAAGGTGAATCCAGCATGTGATATTTTCCATATTTTGAGCAATAAATAGAATACAATTATGAAGTTACATATTGCAACCAAATATTTGATAAGTTGAAGTTGCATCGTTTCTCCAAGAAATAAATTTAGAACCCAGCCTCTTCCTCTTTCAAATGGAGCTTTGTGGTGATCTTCAACATTCTGAGCTGATAGCTTATTTTGATATAGCAAAGATCTCATCACAGGTTAATTTATAATTTTTTTGTTAAATTCATGGTATTTATAGATTTTTATGGGTTAACTATTTGCCTTCAAACTCAAAATAAGTATCATTCATTATTTCAGCCCTATCCAGAGATCCAACCATCTTTTGTTGAAAAGAACAAAGATGAAATTTCCAAGTGTTGGACTGTGATGAACAACCAAGGTGTACACCATGATATAATATATAACCAAATAGAGATTCATCCACTCGTTATTAGCGGATGGCCTTGTATGGAATTGTATTACAACCTACCTTCTGATGTGGTCATGACAGTTGGGTATTATGGCAACAACAATTTTGGTATTTTATCATTTAAGGAGGTGGTGACACCCGAAGATTTACCACGTTTTCATAGTAGATGCCTGTTTAAGCGGGACATTTTCTTTTTTGATATGGATTTCTTCCCTTTCAGTGTAGATCGTCCTAAATTAGTTGAGTGCTCATTCTCCAATTTTTTAATATTTGTGCATCAGCAACATGTAAAATTAAAAACTAACCTTTATTTGTTTTGTAGAAATTGCATGAGGATTTCGCTTTGTTTCTCGGAGACTATGGATATGAATTTATTGTGCTGTGCGGTGACAATGGAAAGAATAAGACCATGTCGCCATTAAACCTTTCAGACCCCCGCCGCACAAAATTAGGATATGGATGGGACAACTTCTGCAAGTCAAACAACTTCAAATGCGGAGACCGAATTCGATTTAGGTTAGAGGTTACTTCTGTTGCCAAAATATGTTATGTGTATTCACTTCCACAAGTGTAAGAAATTAAGAACCAAAAAAAAATTGTATATATATATATATTAAGTATTATTGTTATTGGATAAGGATGATATTAAGTACTTATGAAAACCAAAAAGTATTGCACACAAAACTGTTACAACGTAAGAGTTTTGTTTCCCTTAGGGCTTAGAAGATTAACTCTAAATATATTAGAATACATATACCAAAAAAATGAAGTGTCTACTGTCATGAGGAGAAGTAGTGTCCATATGTTGCCTAAGGCATGTTTACATGGGCCACGCTGTAGAGTTCAAAGCCTGCACGTGAACATTTAATTAATTAACAGTTAGCAAATCATATAAAAAACAGAAATATTGCCTCAGAGTTGAAGTGATGAAAGTATATACCTTAGATAAGAACCATCTATATGTTGTTGAAAACCTCTTTATACACGACGTTTGTAGTAGTCGACTTTAACTGGTCGTTTTGATAATATATGAATATTTTGATTCCTTGCTTCGTTGTAACCCTTGATAGTGCCACGTAGATTTGTCCATGAGTAAATATGTCCCTTGGAAAATAAAGACCGACTGTATCCAGAGATTGTCTTTGAGATTTATTGATCGCCATTGCATCGAAACAACTATTGGAAATTGACGCCGTTTAAGTTTGAAAGGCCAAGGGGATTGAGAGGGAGACATGTCCATTATTGGGATGTATACCAAATTACCACAACCCTTTCCGGCCATGATTTTTGCCTCTATAACATGGTTGGCCATCTTAGTTATCATCACCCTTGTTCCGTTACACAAACCCTCCGACTGATCTATATTACGCATAAGCATAACAGGCGTTCCTACCTTCAGGCTAATGTGGTGGTTAGGTAACCCCGAAGTAGTTAGTGAACTGAGAAACTCTGGTGTGAGGATATCGACTACATTGGTGTCATGAATTTCGGACCTGTCGACAGTGTTTGAGCTGTAATATTCCTTGATCTCACCTATATTTCATAAATGTGATTAATAGTGAGTGTAATGATATAAATATGGATTTAGAAGGTTTGGGAATTAAATGAAAAGCTGGCATTAAATCAAGGACGTGACGATTAATTTGATCAACAACTTCTAATGTAGAAGCAAGTATCGCGCGACTTTTGAGGTAGTCGTTAGATTGGTAATTTTGTATGAAATCAGGGTAAGTACTATTGACGATGGCAACGATTGGATTGCTGTAATCCATTATCAAAAGTTCCGGTGGCAAGTCAATGTCGGCAAATCCATCATTTGGCTCAGAGAGTTTTCCTTCACCAATTTCCAACAACCACTTTGAGAAGTCTGCTATTTCTTTCTTTTCATGTTCATTTGGGCCGGATTGTAGTCGCATGTTATGTGTCAAAGTCAAAACTTTAACCGACCGCCATATGTAAGAAGCATTTATCGCGGAGTGTACGATATCAGAACGACTTCCTCTAAGAACAACGAGCAAAATCTGTCTAAAATCACCATCGAATACAACCACCTTTCCACAAAAGATTTCCTTTGAATTACTATACATACTCATCACATCCTTCAAAGTTCGGTCGAGTGCTTCAAAAGCATGCTTGTGTGCCATGGGTGCTTCATCCCATATAATAAGCTTTGTCTGTCTTAGAAGGTCTGCAACGTCATCATCATAGTCTATTTCGCAGGTAGAGTTATCCATTGTTGGGATATGTATCTTGAATTTCGAATGTGCAGTTCTACCACCAGGCAATAATAGAGAAGCTATTCCACTCGTTGCAACGGTTAAACCTATATCATGTTTGGACCTCAATGCACTTGCAAGTGTTCTCCACATGTATGTTTTACCGGTTCCACCGTAACAATGTAGGAAGAACACACCACCCTTTTGAGCGTGGAAAACGGTCATTATTTTATCAAATATTTTCCCTTGCTCATCTACGAAAAAGTTAGCCCGAATTCACAATGAGACATACATAACAGATGAGGCAAACCTGTTAGAGCATTGAAAAGACGTGTGAATTCGGTTCGCATTGCAGACACATCATAACTTCTTTCATCATATATTAGCCTGTTCCCTAACTGCAGTAGAACGTACCCGTCGGGATATGGAATTGGTTTAAAGTCGTGGAGGGTTCTTCGATTTGCTTGCAACAGTTTTTCAATCTCAGTTAATGTCAAATTCAGCAACTGTTCTTCAGTCAGCACCAAATCTGTCTCGGTTGCGGGTACAAAACAAAAACACAATAACATTAAATTGGTACATGCAAATCAAAACTCAGAATAGTTTAACACCTGGAATTTTATAAGCACAAAAAAGTAGAGAATTTGACAACAACACCAAATTGAACAAAAATTTGTACTACTGTTACATCTATGGGCACAACCTGCATTGTGTACTAACTGTCTTTGTTCATGAAGCAGACCATCAACCAACAGTCTCCAAGACTCATTCCAAACATGAGCGGGCCTATTAATGGCGTCGGACAAAAGCATCACTACGAAAAGCTTGCGGAGAAAATGACCCAAACCCCATTCACTTGCTTCCTTTATCTCCCCTATGTATTCTTGGTCATCTTCAAGGAATCCCATTGCAAAGCAGGCATCCCTTAAATAATAATACATCCATTCCACCGTCGGTCTCCTGCCATGAATTTTGTACGAATAAATCCTCCAACATGCTTCACATGGGGAGACATACCTACAATCCATATATTGTTTGATCTCATCAACGGGTTCTTTGTCGGTTCCGGAGCCTGAGTTTGTAGTTATTGTTGCTGTGATTCTATCGAAACCCTTATGTATATATTTGAATAGATATTTGATTGATGTACTTTGGTTGCACCACTCCATGTTAATATGTGCATGGTATGTCAAAAGGAATCTTACGTTGTAAGGTACAACATGTCGGTTGTCTAAAGAGACACCATTTTTTTGAATGACATGGGAATTAGAACGTCTTCTGTAGAGGGGATAGCCATCTGCATCAACAACCGTGTTTTCTTGGAACTTCTTAGGGAAGAATTTAGAGCATTTTCGGTTTTTCATACACTGTGAATTCATCCGGGATGGACCACAAGGGCCGTGCATCATGTGGGCCGACACCAGTTTGTACAAAGTTGGTTGTAACATCGGGTCTGGAATCTCAGCACAAATGATATTATCTATGTCAGATGGTGTTGGGTATTTGCTCTGAGGGTGCAAAAAGACTAATATGTGAGCATGTGGCAATCCCCGTTTTTGAAATTCAATCGTGTACATGACTGTAAGACAAAAGCACATGTTAAACGAAATACACTGTTATCTACAAAGATACTGCATATTCACATTAGCAATATTGAGAAAAGAAAGAAAATTTATATGCAATAACCTTCCCGAGAACGTGGCGTTTGGTTATATCATCCATTAGCTCATCAAATTTTATTTTGAATACTTTAGTAATAAAATCAGGTCTATCATGTGGCTTTAAGTTAGTCCCGGACAGGGCACGTTGTATTTCCGGCCAAGCAGGATTCCAAGTAAACGTCACAAACAAATCAGGGAACCCTAACTTACTTGAAATGGCCATACCATCAAAATAGAGTTGATCCATGTACCGCTTGCTCCCAACAAAAGTAGATGGCAAAACAACTCTTTTTCCTTGCTTTGGTGCCGCATTAGCCTCAGTGCCGTTGCATCGATCATTCAAGTTGTTATACTTTCCAACTCGTAACATGGATTGGTTGGTCCTTACCCAATTGAGACGCTCAGACTCCATCATTGCAAATCCATCCACTAAAAATTGTTAAAAAAGTCGTCGTGAATGAAGTAATGTTTTTGCCTCAAACTGGCGATCCTGTAGCCGGAAAGCTAGCCAATCCATGATCGATTGACGATTTTTCCTCGTAACCTCATGCTCATGTTCATATCTGTGTAGTATATTTTTCCTATATCCATCCTCTCCATAAACAAAAATGAGAGGGTATTGGTATGCTAAGTAAGCATGATGAAATTCGGTAATTTGTTGCAAATGGCCATTGCGGGCGTGGATGATGATGTATCGCGTTGTCTCAGGATCAATATCTCCAACAATCAGAGCAGCAACCTCCGATACAGTTGGTGTGTTGTATACACGGCCATCTTGGGGATGATCACCAATTAGTCGTATCTTCAAGTCTAAGAAAGGATTGCCTCTCAAAAGATCCCTTGCCATTCGAAATGCCTTTGCATGTGGATTGCAGTCGTCCAACATATCCTTCAACTTACCAACCATATCCCTGTTGACCACATCACTGTTACTGGACATTATTTTAAAGGGGTTAGCTATGAGTTTGCAACAAAATTACCATGGTGAAATATGAATTGGTGAATGAGTACAATTACCTGAAACATTTTATTTGGTTATCTATTTCATTGTCGGTGTCAAAAATATATAGCTGAGCATACTGCGGAGTCTGACCATCTTCTGGTATCAGCGTCCCTACTCGATGACATGTTTGACCATGCAGGCGTAATGTAGGCGGCCCTCTCCCATCAGCAACGGTTTTGTCGAACTTCATTCCTGGAGAGGTGAAGGAAAACATGACGTTGTAAATACGAAGGTTGCTTTGGTAGTTTTTGCTTTCTGAACTGGTACCGCTATGTAGTAGGTGTTGAAACAGTGGCGGGGGATTCGTTAGTAATGGTAGTACAACTTTTCCGCTCCTACAACACCGGTGGAACTTAGGAACAATGGTATGTCGTGATTTTTCTTTCCGTTCCTGATACCACATAGAGGCATGACAAAACTGACATTCCCAAACTCGATCTCCTATGTCAGAGTATTCTGTATTGATTGGTAAATGGAGATTACAAACTAATATATAAAATTTCAAATAGATTAAAACAATGAGAAAGGAAGCATATGTTCTAGATGGGCATCTACGCACGTTTCATTCTCGACTCCATCATAATCATCATCAGAACTGTCACCCAAGTTGATATCATCTTCAGAGCTAGAGTTTGCCTCATCTGTTACATGAGCTGCAGTGTCAGCAATTCGTGTAATAGGGTTTACACGTGCATTAGACGTAGAAGCCACGTCAGTGTTACGAACTTGGAGAACTGCTTGGTTAAAGTCTGCAAGTAGGTTATTGGGAGCATGATGATTAAGTCTGGTCCTTTTTTGAGGTTTTCCACCTTGTATATGTCTATTGGAAGGGGCTGTGGTTGTCAGGTTAGATAGGTTGTCAGTTAGAGGCCGTCGATTACATGATGTCGGTGTCGTAGTGGTGGAAGGAACAACTTTTCTGAAGTTGGACATATTTTCTTTGTTTGGGTGATGTGGGCCATTCTTCCTGTTAGACAATATGATCCTCCTCCTCCTCTTTCTAGCCATTGCATGAGCAGTTGAATATTGCAAGGGTTGACAGTGAGTAGAAATAGGAGTTCCATTTGATTGGAGGTTTCCACCCATGGAACTTCTACCATGTGTAAAATGAGATTCGATTTGGATGGGGGAGGTAACTGGATGTTGCATGACAGTAGGTGTATGCGGGAGATTATCATGACGTGAGCGTCTCTGTTGATCCAAAATAAATCTTCTCCGACATCTGGCAATAGCAGCCTTCGCAATTGGATTTGAAGTAGCTTCGTACTCCAGGGATTGATCAAGACATAATGCAGTTTAGATTTTGAAATAGAGTTTAGCAATGCATTAGTATTTCAAAATTGGTATATAATAGTGAAGAATGAGATGCAATTGGTACACTGAATGTAGTATGGGACGATCCTGCAACGTCCAAAGGTATACTGATATTTGATGCAAATGGATTGGAGACCAAAAAGAGAGGGTAATTTGAATTATTTGGGTTTCCCGCTAACTGGCTTAAAAGATTTGAACTTTTCCATCAGGATTTCAAGTAATATTATTATATTAGGTTGAATATGCAACATAAAAAGTAATATTATAATAAAATTAGTTTTTGTTTATGCAATGGGTTAATATATGTCATGTGCAGTGTATGAAAAAGTGAAAGCACAGATGATTGGACTAGGGGTGGCAAAATAGGTCGTGGCTCGCCGGGCCAGCCCGCGCACCCGCCAAAAAATAGCGGGTTGGGTTGGGATTTTAGGACCGCCGCTCGCTAAAGCCCGTCCCGCCAAAACTCGCCGCCCGCCATACCTAGGGTTGGCAAAATGGGCCGGGGCCCGCCGGGCCGCCCGCGCACCCGCCAAAAATTGGCGTGTTGGGTTGAGATTTTAGGCTCGCCGCTCGCCAAAACCCGCCGCCCGCCATACCCGCCCCGCCAAAGCCCGCCGCTCGCCAAAACCCGCTCCTCCTCCAAAAAACACTTTTTTTAGTTAATTCTAGTAATTGCAATTCTTGATGATTTATTTTATACATTTATTTATAAATATATGTAATATTTTTTAGAGTAAATTTGTTAAAAAATTACTTTTATAAAAAATTGTTTTAAAAAAAAAAGTGAAAAGTTTAATTAAAAGGTAAAAAAGCATATTAATCTATTAAAAAAATATAAATAAAAATAGGCGGGTAAGCCCGCCGCCCGCCAACCCGCCATCTTGGCGGGGCGGGCATGATTTTGATGCCCATTTTACTTGGCGGGCATGCCCGCCCCGCTCATTTTTTGGCGGGCATAAGGCAGGGCGGGCGGCGGGCGGAGCGGGCGGCCCGTTTTGCCACCCCTAGCCATACCCGCCCCTCCAGAACTCACTATTTTTTTAGTTAATTCTAGTCAGTATAATTCTTGATGGTATATTTTATACATTTATTTATAAATATATGTAATATTTTTTAAGTAAATTTGTTAAAAAGTCGCTTTTATAAAAAATTGTTCTAAAAAATAAGTGAAAAGTTTAATTAAAAGGTAAAAAAAGCCTACTAATCTATTAAAAAAATATAAATAAAATTAGGCGGGTAAGCCCGCCGCCCACCAACCTGCCATCTTGGCGGGGCGGGCATGACTTTTATGCCCATTTTACTTGGCGGGCATGCCCGTCCCCCTCGTTTTTCTGCGGGCAGACGGCGGGGCGGTCGGCAGGCGGGGCGGGCGACCCGTTTTGCCACCCTTAGATTGGACAGCTAAAACAATAGGCTGCCGCCACTATTACAAATAGGAAGGTTGGAAGAAAAGTAAAAAAAAGTTTGCTGACACAAACCTTGCACGTAAGGTTGTGTTGTTAGATTATATATAAAAAAAACTATTGCTTGGGAGACTGATTTGAAAAGGTGTTAAAGTGAGATAAGCCTTGTAGTTGTTACACAGGGTTCAATCAAAAAATGTATTTGGAGGGTGAGTTGAGAAGTTGTGGGACAGATAAGTACAATAGTTTAATATATCTGTTTTGAGTTAGATATTATTTAAGTAAATACATGTTGAAGTCAAATATAAAAAATCATCTATTTGATATTTCATTGAACACTGTTTTTGAGTAAGAAAAAATAATTATAATTCAAGGTTGATTATTGTCTAGAACCATTATTGGTGAAATCAATATTCATATTTATGTTCCACATTATGAATATAAATGGTAATTCATATACCAAAAGTTATATTATAAAGATTTATAATATTGAACCAAACTGATATAATAAACCTCCAAAAACTTGCAAGTGACAGAATGTGTGCACCGTGAAATATAGAGACATGATAAGCTGAGAAATGTAAACAGAAGCTAATGAATATATAATGTAAAATAGATGTCTTAAGATGCTTAGCAATTAAGATAGAGTTTTAAGCTAGCCAAAATAAAAATTACACGGAGAGAAATAGACCGCCGTCACCTAAATAAAATGAGATATCCAGTAGGATAATCCTATCAAAATAGGACTCGCAAATAGCGGCACGCAACACAGTATCAAAATAGTACATGCCAATACAAAAAGATGTTTCAAAACAGGAGTACAACTATTTGTTCTTCTCCAACTTGATGATCTTTTTAAGTTTTGTCGAAGAAAGTTCCCCATCACACACGGTCGTCGATTCGCTTGAGCCATCATGGTTTTGCCTTTTTGCAGTGGGTGTTTGCGGATCGGGGTTATGTTTGGATGTTATATCTAGATCCTGCAATCTCATAATCCAAAGAAACAATAAACAATTATGCAACTTTTTGCGAGTGTTTTGAATAGATGAATTGCGTATTAGATGTATCATACTGTAAGAATGTCACAATCATCGGCAACAGCAGTGTTAGCTTCATCAACCCTCTCTTTTATCTGCAAAACATAAACACATATGCTCGTATTATAATTATTTAAACCAATAGTCCAGGTACACTTTAAATCAGTATTGAAGTACAATGTTTTTAGTCATTAGATGACCTGGACTGGCAGCTTTGTTCCGGAGGGTTCAGAATTCGTGAGGTTGGCCTTATAGAGAGAAATACATTCAACATAAGAGGAGGAGGATGTAAAAACAAACGAAGTTCAAGTTTTGATCAAGTGTTACCTGTGTAGGCTCCCAAGGAGCGCTGAATTGTTTAACAAACGGTTTGTCATCTACAAACATAATAACAGAGCAGCTGTCCCAACTAGGCTGCCATCTAACTCTTAAAGCCAGATCCAAGTCCAACATGGCATCAAGCTTTAAGGAAAAATCCAAAGGATCTGTGATACCAGCCTATAACAGAAAACGACCATGTTAAGGATAATACAACACAACAGTACGTTTCATTAATTAAAAAAGTTGAATAAGATGAACAACCTGTATCATTGTGTCCCACATTTGAGCAGCTGAAATACCTAAGATTTGAGTGCATTCCCTGTCCCAGAAAATAAATTTGCAAGACGTGTCAAGATGGAATCATTCAACTTCAATCTTATACCTGTTGTTGGATAAGAATTACATGTTAAAAAACCATAAAATCAACAAGAGTTTGTATCGTTCAAATAAAAACGTACTAAAACATTCATACCTATAGATTTCCGTTTCAGTCAAATGGCGATTATCACATTCGTATGGAGGTTTATCACCGCGTGCAGATTTGGTGCATGCATGGCAGCACCGGTAGTACCATCCATAGGAAGAAGCGATAATTTTTCTTGTCTTTGCAACCGTAGCACAGAAAGTGTCCTGCAACAACACACAAACATGGATCATTAGAAATCATATGGTTCATCAAATTGCTTCAAGTTTATCACTATCACAATCAGTAACTAAACCTCGCACAGTTGTTTAATCTGACTCAGAGGCAGAGCAACAGCCTTATTAAGCAACTTTTGAGTGTCACTCTGTCTAACATTCTCAGAAGCTGAGCTGCGCGAGTATTATTGAGAGGGGGATTTGAGCTGGCTTGAAACGGTACGCAAAGCTTCCTTTGAGAAACTGCATGAAGAGATAAGATAAAAGAAATAATCAATCATCGCAAATAATGAATGGGACACCGTAATTGTCATGGAAGATACCTATTTATGAAGTCTTTTACTGAAGGCAAATCTGGATTGATTTGGAGTTTCGTAACATGGAATGTATTTGTAATTGATAGCGGGTATTGGCCTACATTAAAAAAAATGTGTTAAAAAATTGGCAAAACATTGCTGATACAAAATAAACAACAAAACATCATACCCTGTTCTTTAACTTCTGCATAGTTAAGCAAAACCACAGTTGGTCCAGATGTCGTAGCATTTTCCTCGTTAAACTTGAAAAACTGTTTGGCATAGTCTTCCCAGATGGTGCAGTTCATTGTGTTGTTGCTGGGAAAATGACAACATTATGGTTAGAAGACATGAATTAGAAATGTATAAAAATCAGGAAAACGTTGAGACGACATACGCTGCATCCCTTAGTACAAAATTGAGTTGCAATTTTTTTCCACCACTTCCAGTTTGTTGATATCCTATAGCACCGATCACGCCAATAACATCTAAGGGAATAATGAAAACTATAAACATAAGACAATGAACAACATCATAAAAGCGAAAGTATAAACAACACGACATGTAGAATTACCGATCAACACATCCTTCTTAAAGTTGCTGGTCATAATATCAAGGAAACTAGTGAAGGTGCGTTGTATGGGTATGTCGTGTTTGTTGACATCATTCACAGAAGTTCCTCCAGTGTATTTGGCTGCACTGTAAAGTTTGAGACAGTGTACGTGTGGTCCACCTCAAACTTGTCTTTGTAAGGGGCCATGCACGTAGTTGGAACAACTACGTGAATATCAGATCCCTGGCAAATACAAAAGAACCAAAACATGTTAAACATTCATATCACAAACACTGATGCACATGAAAATCACGAAAAAGTAGAAATGTATAAATATCAGAAAAGTATAAAAATTATGGTAAAAACAGGCCCATCATAGTTAAAATATTAGGTAGAAACACAAGGACAACATATTAGAAAGACATTCTTCACAATCCAAAAAACATACACATGAACAACATTTTTGAAACACATGAAGCAACATATTAGGTTTATTGTAAGAAAAGGAACGTGGGTTAAACAAAAAGAAATCAGCAAAGGCCTCAAACCATATGAACATCAACACAACAAATGACAAACCTAAAAGAGTTAACATAAATGTTCAGTTACCTCTTTGTCTTGAAAGATCATCTCAAAGTGCTCCTTGTTGTTGGAGACTACCTTCCATTTATGGACAACTCTCACCGCCACTTTCCAAAGTTCCTTGGTGTCGTTGATGTCCACTACTTTCTCCATCGATCGAGCCATGTAGAGCAGGAGCGTTAAAAAAGGAAGACAAAATGGTATGAGGAGGGAGGAAGGTGTAAGATGAAGATATTAGAGAAATAAGGAGAGAGGAAGGTGGAAGATGAAGATATTAAAGAATTGAGGAGGGAGGAAGATGGAAGAAGAAGATATTAGAGAAATGACAGACTAAGATAGGAAAGAGATGGGAAAGAGGAAGGTGAAGTGATTAGACATGTTAAGTAAAGTAAACAGTAAAGTTGGGTTTTCAAGAAAGATAGTAGATGGAAAAGTTTTGGT
Source organism: Vicia villosa (assembly GCF_029867415.1). Lineage (NCBI taxonomy): Eukaryota > Viridiplantae > Streptophyta > Magnoliopsida > Fabales > Fabaceae > Vicia > Vicia villosa. Next base: position 201,088,654 of record NC_081180.1, on the reverse strand, counting down.
TATGTTCAAGAATGCAAGAAAGAAAATTTGAAAAAAAGTTGAGAAATGAGTTGTTGGGAGGCGCAAGCTGTAGCATAGGAAGAGGAGGAAGGAATGGAATGCAAAGAAGCTAGCCACGTGGTTCACCAACAAAGCAAAGGGGCATTTTGGTCCTTTCCAGAACATTAAACTTTCTTATATTGTAGATGACAAACAACAAAAATAAAAATAAAGCAATGTGTAATTCCTACGGCATTTAAAGAAAGTTGATATATCTCTCATTTTTTCTTTCTATAAAAGCGAATGGACTCATAATATATTGATAATGACAGAAAAATTGATAAATATAAATACAAAATTTTAAATCACATTCAAGAAAAATCAAATATAATAACTTCTAGCCACAAATAAATAAAATAGATTTTTTTTGTTATTTTCTTCATATTTAATATTGAGTCAAAATCAATTTTTTTTTAAATCTAATAATTGAAATCAAAAGTCGACTTTAAGTTACTTTTGAAAACTAATAAATAATTTTTTAGACAGAAAAATAATAAATAAATTAAAATTAATTTTACTACTTTTCAAAGTGGAGTATTAATTTCTATTATAGAAATAAAATACTCTTATAAAATAAAAATCAAAGTGAATTTTTTAACACTCATAGAAATAAAATAATCTTACAAATAATCTATTTTGTTGCCATCACAACCTAAACCATAAACCTGTACTCATCTTTCAATTGGCAGCAGTAGCCTCCATAAATGAGTAATAAATTTAGAGAGGAAGGAGAGAAAAATAGTATACCATATACGAAGGAGATCTATAATCTACACTTCATTATTCTCTATAGTGTTGCTTCTCCTTTCTTTATTTTTGTTTCCGCATGCATTCCTCATTTTCGTCAACAAATTGTGGTTATTCTTGCTTTATCTTTCATCACCTATAACAAATAAAGAACATTATTAAAATTGAAACTCATAATCTAAATAGAGAGGAAGAGAAGGTAAAAAAGAATAGGTTAAACCAAATAGAGAGGAAGAGAAGGTAAAAAAGAATAGGTTGGACCAATCGAACCAATGCGATTGTACATGAAAAACAGAGCAACATGTTATTTTAGCAATTAAACAACACATACAACATCATCAATCATTGCAAACATGTGTCTACACACAATCTATCAAATTGGACCTAATTGATCAAAAACCCAACCTAGAATCTATTCTCTATCGAATAAATAACATACGATATCAATCCTATCACCTACGACCCGATAATAAAGGTTAATTGGAAGAGTCCCCCCTTACCTTAGCTTAGTTCTTGGATTCTTCCTCTTTCTCTGCTTCTGAAATTTCACGTTCTTGCTCTCTTCTCCTCTTTTGCTCTTTTCTCCTTCTATTTCCAATTTTCCTCTTTTCCTTCTTTTATGAAAAATAAAACTCAGCTTTAGTAAAAGGCTTCATAACTAACACCCCTCCTTTTACTAAACACTACATTGGCCCAATTCTCTTAATTTTCCAATAAAATGCCAATTTATTCCAACAAATAATTTAAATTCTAATTAAAATAATTTAAGGAAAAATACGGGTGTTACAACTCTCGATTGTCTGAAACTCTTCGACCATAGCTAACTTCCATTGTTGAATCTTTAAAGCCTCACTATAGTTGATTGGTTCAACACCTGTAAATAAAGCAAAATGAACTAATTCTCCTTCTGGTGTGACTTCATCATCACCAGGTACTTCATAATCTTGAAGTCTTGCTAGAAGAATTCGAGTTCTTTGAGGTCTTTGGCTTGTAAGCCACACCTTCTTCGACTTCGACAGTGTCATGAATGTTGGAAACTATTTCGACTTTCACTGGAGTTTCGAAAATTGCATCAACTTCGACTTCAGCAGTTTCTTCTTCAAAGTCAGAGCTCATCAATGGCTTGTTGATTGAATTACTCGAATTCCAATCCCATACAGAATTTTCATCAACCACAATATCTCGACTTAACATAATCTTCGCATTAACTGGATTGAATAGCCCGTATGCACCAGTCTAATGATATCCTACCAAAATCACAGGTTCACTCTTGTCATCAAGCTTCCATCTTCTTGCATCAGGAACATGCTTGTAACACATAGAGACAAACACCTTTAGATGACTCACTGATGGTCGTTTGCCACTCCACACTTTTTCAAGAACTTTATTCTTCAACTTCTTGGTAGGGCACCTATTCAGGATATAAATTGTAGTCGAAACAACTTCACCCCATAAGGACTTTGGAAGATTCTTCTGCTTCAGCATGCATCTCGCCATATCCACTATGGTTCTGTTCATTCTTTCGGAAATTAATTTATGTTGAGGAGTATAGGGAGCAGTTACCTCATGATCAACACCAAGTTCGACACAAAATTCTTTGAACATATTGGATGTGTATTCTCCACCTCCATCTGTTCGCAGAACTTTGATCTTCTTCTTACTCTGGTTTTCGACAAGTATCTTGAATCTCTTAAAGATGTCAAATACTTCTTCCTTTCTCTTGATCACACAGAGCCATAACTTTCGGCTAAACTCATCGACAAATGAAACAAAATATCTCCACCAAAGATATGTTCTTTGAATGGATCCCATACATCTGAGTGTACCACTTCGACTATGTAGGATGATCTCATTGGCATAGTCGAAGCAAAAGAATTTCTGGATTGCTTTCCGACTAAACAACCTTCACATAGTTTGTCAGGCATCTCAAGACTTGGAATACTAGTCACCATATATTGAGTAATCAGTTGATTGAGTGATCTAAAGTTCAAATGTCCAATCCTCAAATGCCACAACCATCTATCCTTGTGGTCGAAAACAGTTTCTAGACATTGTACTTCAGTTGAAATGATCACGGTCTTAAACATCCTGTTCTTCGACAGAGGGGATTTCAAGACCAAATTGTTCTGGGTTTTGAACAATTTTAGAACTCCATCTTTCATGACAAGTGCGAAACCTTTTTCGACCATTTGTCCAACACTTAGCAGCTTGCACTTCATACAAGGTACATCGATCACATCTTTGATCATAGCTTTCCCTCCATTACTCATGTGAAAAACTATGTTGTCAGTACCTTCTGCTTGTAACGAACTATTGTATTGTCAGTAAATTTTACCTTGCTCTTCTTCGGTTCATCGAAATCTGCCAACCACACCTTTTGACCAGTCATGTGATTCGAGCAGCCTGAATCGAGGAACCAGATCTTGGATTTGACATGGTTATCTGCAACTGCAGCCACAACCATCACACCTTCATAATCATCTAAATCTTGGCATGTAAGGTTCGCTCCTTCGTCCTTGCCTTTTGTCGATCCATTGTCTTTCCTATACCAACAATGTTTAGATAAGTGACCCCACTTCTCAAAGTGATAGCACTGCACACCTTTATATTTCTTATCTTCTTTGTCCTTTCGATAGTTTTCTCCTCCTCCATTCGAGGATTCAGAAGTTCTATCTTCGACTTGCTGCTTGTGAGAGTTCATCAAAGGCTTCTTGCCCCGAGTCTTGTCGAATTTGCCTTTGAATTTATTGGAACCACCATTCTTTTTCCATGACTGAGCCTGCAAAGCTTGTATTGAATCTTGAACTCCTTTCCTTTCGACAATCCTAATCTCATGTGCCTCCAAAGAACCAACCAAATCTTCCAATTTTAGCGTTTTAAGTTAATTAGATTCTTGAATAGCTACGATAACATGATCAAAGTGAGAGGTCAACGCACGCATTGCCTTCTCAACTATCATCTTATCAGTTAGGGTTTCTCTACAACCCTTCAGGATACGGACGAGTTTCTGCACCTTCGACGCATACTCTACAACATTTTCGTAATCGACAACAGTTCATGTTGTCGACGCAAGGTCTGCAACATGACAACCTTGACTTTTTCACCTCTTTCATAATATTTGACAAGAATATCTATGCCTCCTTCACCGATTCAACATGAGAGATTCTGTCGAAATTTTCAGTATCAACCGCCGTTTGAATGTAATACGCAGCCCTGCAATCCTTCTTCTTGGCTTCGGTGTGGCCAGTTTTCTGTGTGTCGGATGCATTTGCATCCAGCACATGAACTCCATTAGTAAACACTTCTAGGGTTTCATGAAAGCCAAATAGAGATTGCATCTATTTTCTCCACCGAATTCAATTATTGTCGTCAAGCATTAGAAGCGAATTCAGAATGCCGTTAGTATCGTTCATCTTTGTAGTGATTGATTCACGTTCCCTGAAAACACGATCTCTGACGTGAAGTTCTCAAGAATAATAACCAGAAGCTATGAATACCAATTTGTTAGTTCTTGAGGCACTTTTAGTGAGGAGAGAATAGAGAGAATAAAAGATATAAGGATTATATTATTAAATTGTACAAATAATGATATAGACTATGACTATTTATATACAACCCTAATTAGGCTTGGACTTACACAACTTGGATTATATTTGATATTATATTAATAATATCAATCCCAATAATATCTCAACATTAAATCTGGAATGAGTGTGTGGCTAGCAATCTGTGCAGGGCCCAAGCATATAGAGCCCAAGGAAGAGTTTTTGTGTTACAATTTTTAATAAAAAAAGGAGTGTGTGGGCCTTAGGGGGGTACGAAACGGAACAAGTCCAATGGAGATTTTCATTTAGATTTTTTTATTCATTATTATTAGGGTTAAATATATCATACCCCCTGTCAATGTAGCGAGTTTTAATTTTGCCCCTTTTAAAAAAAATGGTGATCCCCTCTAGGGGTGTAATCTGATCGGTTTGGACCGGTTTTTGGTTAAAAAAAAGGTCCAAACCGATGATATCTCCATCGGTTTCGTTTGGTTCAATTTTTAACATTTTTCAAAAATATAACCAAACCAAACTATCCGGTTTGGTTTGGTTTGGTTCGGTTGATCGGTTTACAATGTTATTTTCAAACATTATATGCATCAATGTATTCTCCATTATTATGTTTTTTTGTGTATTTTCTACTATTATTTTTTTGAAAATAATATATTTTATGTAATTTATTTCATGCTCTATTTTTTCAAACAAATTACAAGTTGCTCTTAATCCACACGAAACATAGATATGATTTCCATTGCATCATAAAATATGTTCACTATCAACTATAAAAGTTGACACTTTATATTAGAATTTGGGAAGGGATATGAAAACTTAACAAATAGAAAACAACAAAACCCACGTCAAAATATTTTGTAACAAGACTAGAAGATTTTTTTTGAAGAAGAAACAAAAAAAAGATAAAAATAAAATATGAAAATTAATGAAGAAAACATGAACACGAAGAAGGCAACCATAACATACCATAACGACAATATAGAGAGCAACAATTGTGGTGGGCAGCGAGAGTGTATTTTAGTGAAAGCAAGTTTTATTGACTTATGGTTTCTATTTTCTACGTTTTTGAGCTTGGTTCTAGATGTGTGTTTCGTTGAAAGGAAGGAAGTGTAAACAAATATGGAGAATGGTTGGACTGATACAAAATTTAGGCTTAATGGTGGGTAAAATAAAATATTTAGAGCGTAATTATATCCATTGGTTCGGTTTGGCGGTTCCTAACAACTAAAACCGAGAACCGAACCAAACCACATCGATTTTCAATGGATTGTCTGTTTAATTGTTTTTTTTGGATCCACTTACACCCCCAATCCCCTCTTAACAAACCAAGATTCCTTCAACATAGCCCATGTCCTCTATATTGAATAGAAAGGGCGCTACCACTAGGCTAGAAAGCATGTTTTATTTAGTTTTGAATTAATATTATAAAATAAAATAAATAATATTATTGAATGTTAAATAATACTTATAGTTATTAAATAATTTATTAAATACGTTGGTGTTTTCGGAGATGCATTTCCGAAATGCATGAAAATTCAAAAAATACGTTGGTTTTACAGTCAGGTATTATTTCGGAAGTGCATTTCCGAAATAATCTGTTCATATACCATTTTCCCTCCTTCACTATTTCATCATTTTTCTCCAAAACAAACCCAAACCCTCTCAAAAACTTCCATCAATATCAATCCATTTTTCGGCTCAAAATCAAGTTTCAAATCGTTGATCAAGTTAAAGGGAGCATAGAAAGCTACAATTTGAGGTAAACATCTCTCATTTCATCCCCTATTTCACTACATTGATTAATGAAATCTGTGATGAAAACTGCGATGGTTCGGAAGTTCATTTCCGAAATAAGTTACCTAACAAATTCTGGAAATGTACTTCCGAAATCATGCCTGACAGTAAAAAAAACAGTTTTGGCCAATTTTGCTAATTTTTGCATATGTTAGGTATGGTGCATCCGGACAACATTGTCGACGATAACGTAGTAGTTCCGGAAGATGTCAACGTTAATAACGATCCGATTAACGATGTTAAATCCATGATCGATACGGTAGATGTACGACAATAATTTACAAATGATCGGAGCTTCGCTTGTCGTGAACAATCGCTTGATTGGGTTCGTAGCGAAGCTAGTAAACTTGGATTTGGCATTGTTATTTTAAGGTCCGACAATGGAAATAGTAGATGGAGAGCTTTTGTCGTTTTGAGTTGCGAGAGGGGTGGGAGGTACGTACCAACAAACCGGTTGTTAAAACACGAAGACACGGGATCGAGAAAGTGTGGGTGTTCGTTTAAGTTGCGCGTGACTCGGAGGGTTGATGATTTGTGGCGTTTAAGCGTAATTTGTGGAATTCATAATCATGCCTTGGATGCCAAGCTACACGGGCATCCAACGGCGTGTCGGTTGTCCCGCGAAGAGAAGAATGTTATTTCGGATTTATTGATAGTCCAAGTGGCGCCGAGAAACATACTTGCGGATTTGAAGTGAAAAAAACCGGATAGCATTTCTAATATCAAGCAAGTATACAATGAATGACACAATCTTAAAGTCTTGAAAATGGACCCTCGGTCGGAAATACAACAACTTTTGAAACTATTAGGCGATAACCAATACGTGTCAAGCTTTCGAACGTGTGTTGAATGCACTATAGGGCAAGCAACAAAAAAAAGATTTGGAAATATTGATCCGGGAATTATCGTCCACAGAGATGGAGAGATGCCATTCAATAGTTTCTATGGTTTCGAGCTCGGGTTTGAATGAGCAAAAAGTAAACAAAGATATAGACAAGAAAAGAATAAACACATTCTTAGAAGAGAAATAACTTATCAGGAATGTAAATATATTCACTCTTCACAAACATACACTTACCAACCCGTTATACTCAACCTACGATACTCATCTATGTTATCACGTATCTCTCACATAAGCGTCCATCTCTGGAGCACAAACGAGATAATCTCACAACTAAGGTTATCTCTAACGCAAAGTCACGAGAACATCCGTATTCTCGCGTCGGCGATCTCTCGCGCGCCGCTCAAATACGAAAGCATTAAGAACAGATACAAACAGTGAATGCTAGCTCTAAATCTATCTCTAGAGTTCAGAACCAACAGATTATCATCCTAGATAAGGATTCAAGAAGTTTATCTCTAAAGCAACCCAAATCCCCAGCATAGAGCAAAAATCCAGGATAACATCAACACAGATTCGTAAAGCAAGTTAAACATAACATTATAATCGTTAAATATACATAAGATTCAAGTAAATATACAAACAAAACCCAACCAAAGAGAAATACACAAAGAAGAAGAGAAATGAACCGAAAATCTCCCGGTTTGTCAGCTCCGTTCGACGCTCAATCCACCCCCGATCATCCTTATGCAACCTCCGGAGTTGTTTTCTAAGCCAATTTTGATCTAAGAATGAAAATGATGGAGTTGGGACTCAAAAATACCCAACCCATAACCTAAAAATGTGATTTTTGCCCCTTTTAACAAGCTGTTGTCTTAGCAGGTCCGCTTAGCGCACCCCCTCCGCTCAGCGGACTCAAAATTGCATCCAGACTCTGATTTTCTCCGCTGGAGCTCTGCTCAGCGGACCCCCTCCGCTCAGCGGACTGACAGCAAAAGTGAAATCTTCTTTTCGCCATAAGTTGAGAACCATAACTCCGAATTGCGCCCGGTTCGAAGCGTTGGAAAGCTTATTCAATGCTCTATCCAATAATGAATGAATGGAAACCAAAGTCAGGAATCCAAAGCCAGCTATCTCGCTACTTCCTATAGGCCAAAGTCAAGTTCAACTAGGGTTCTAAGGGCGAATTAGCGCTTATGACACCACGCGGTAGCCAAATGTCTCCTCGATCATATTCAAGGGCCGTCAGGACAAACCAAAGTGTCGCACTAACGGTGGCCAACAGTTCAACCATAACGATACATGTCGTACAACCTCCTTGGTCTCATGCCACATACCTAAGGTACACTAGATCCGGGTGTAGGATCTTTCACACAGTAGAATACCCAAAACAACCTTTAAAGATAAAGCAAACAAGTCAAACAAATTTAAAGTGATCCTAGCTCTAAGGTAACCCCTCTTTTATTCGAAAGCATCCCCAGCAGAGTCGCCAGTTCTGTAATACGGTGAACTGACTTTATTGAAATGTGCGGATAGCAAGAGTCGCCACCGACTTTTATTTTATCCAATTAGGAAAGGCTAAAAGAACAGGAAAGACCTTTTGAAAAGATTTTGAGTTCGGGGGGTAAGTTATACAAAGGGAAGGTGTAAGGCACCCTTTGTATCCATGGTTTTCCATGGGCTCTTAATTGCTTAGCTCACTTTGTTTGAATTGTTTGAGAAGATTTTGAATAAGTTTGAAATTTCGAAGAAGAACTTTAGCTTGTAAATAAGCGTAGTCTTTCGAATTTGATTTTGAAAAGAGGTGTGAAAAGTAATTTGAATTTCTGAATTTGAAATGAAGAGCAAGCAATTAACAACAACTACCCTAAGTTTAAAAACGTCGAGAATAATCGTTCGCCATAAGACTGTCCCTTGCCATAAAGAGGGCAGGTAGTCTAAGGGGAGGATATAATAGTCATTAATTAGGCATCATGCGAGGATACCTTAGCAATGGGACAAATCATCATTTACCGAGGCAACTTCGAGGGACAAATTTGATGATGAATGAACTGAGGGCAACATTTGCTTTAGGTATCCTCGGAACCGAGGGACTCGACTATTTAAAGGCATAAATAACAAGGCAACAAAAGGCAACAGTATAAGGCAACAGGCAACAAAAGGGGTTACCCTAAAGGTGTGTGTGTGGCACAATCACGTGGCTAACTTCGATGATATTTATCTTGTAATTAGTGAGCTAATCTGTTTTAAAAAAGGCTTGTACTCCCTAGGATTACTAACCACGCAGTTAATAAATGGCAGAAATTAAAGGCAGAAAATAAACTCCTACGCTATTACAATAAACACCTGCGGGGATGGGGGAAATTTAAAACAGAAAATAAGAAATATAGACAATTAATTTAATTATCTTGATCTCTGCCCTTGATCTTCCTCGAACCTTGATTGACTTGATCATCTGAGAATTAAACAGAAAAATGATAGTGGTGAGAGTAGGAAAAGTTCCTTAACAGATGAAGTGAACCCTAATTGAACCTATAAGGCAAAAGTAACAATAATAAAAAACAAAAAAAAAAATTAAACTTAAATAAGAAAAGGATCGGAACTTAGCTTTTTGATTGGCGTAGCGCGTAATCGGAGGATTCTGATGATAACCCTGAAAAATTGCATAAGGAAAAGAAAATTTAGTGTATGAATGATCTATAAACCCTAAAAAGGATTACAAACCTTACCCCTGAACCTAACAAGTTTATTTAAGAAAACTTATTGTGACCTAAAGGGTTTGTAAGGCTTAAAGATGCGTTAGTGGACAACACCTAACTAGTTCTAGGGTTTATAAATAAATCGAGGTTAACAAACCTAAAAATCAATTATTAAAAGTATAGGCAAAAATTAAATTTTTGACAAAATTATTAAAAAGTCGAACCTTCGAAAAATAAATAATAACATTATAAAATTTTTTTAGAAAAATAAATAATAAAGACGGAAAGAAAATAAAAAATAAAAGGAAAATAAAAGGAAAAAGAATTGTAAAAAATAAAGTTTTAGTGGAAACTTAGCTGGTGATCAGGTGTGATGCTCTTGTGAAGGTCCTTTGGTGCACCTGCGGATACTGGGCGTTGGATCAGAATTGATGGAGGCCTGACGGTCCACAACTGAAGGTGTATCGTGAGGTGCGTGAAGGGGAGCGCATGGAATCTGAAAGCATGATCATTCAAATAAATTAGAAAAATAGATAGGAGACATCAGGGATCAAACCTGCATTCATTGAGTGACAAGCCTCCTTCCTTTGCCATCAACACTGCATATGTTAGCTGATAATATAACCAAGATTAAACAATATATTTTAAAACATAGATTAAGTTGAAATATTCAGAAGCAGTCAAACTGGGCCCCAGTGGTATTGGAAAGGACCAATCGGAAAAAGAGAGAGAGGCTGAATTTGTTGACTGGCTAATGGGATCCTTGCACGCGTTTCCCACAGGCTTTGAAATTCAAATGTGTGAATCAGAAGGTGGCACGTCTGAGCTTCTATGGCCAAGAAACTCCGTCGCCGGAACAGGAGATTCCGTAATCTTCTCCGGCAAGGTGGTCTGAGCGAACATGCGAATTTGCATCAAAACGAATAGGAAAAAGACCCATACCCACTAATTGATAGGCTGCGAACCCAATGGAGCCATTATTTCGGCCTTAAACGCACGGTAGCCATGGGTACGAAGCAACCCGAGCTCCATGCCCTAACAATGGCATACACTCTCCCCTGCGTGAAAACTCATGAACAAAGGTTCAAATCGACCCCAGATGTCATCATGATCATAAATATAGCAATAGAAATCGTTTATGTTACATGAATTAAGAATTTAAAATTTGAACAAGAAAGCAAACCGGTGATGCTTGGACAGGACATTTGGACGTGCATGTAGCTTCAAGGATGGCAGGGTCTTGCTTCTGGGAGTCTCCTGAGGCTAATGGCATGATTGAAAACGGCTAAGACTTTCTATATAAGAAAATTTCTCTTGCCCTTATTCTTGAGTCTCTTGTAAGTTTTGTTAGGGTTTCTTTCCTCTCCTCTTTTCGTCCCTTTTATGGCTGTTTCCTTTAGCATATATAGGAGAAGAATTAGGTCAAGTATCTTGGCTTGAGATTGAATCAATTTGATGACTTGGAAATATAAAAAGATCTTTGCATAAAATCTTTCTAAGTTTGATCACCATCCTATTTCATGCATATTTTCTTTTTAATATCAGCCATTGAATTAGATTTGATCTAATTGAATCAAATAAAAAGTTTAATGCCCCAATTATATCATTATTTTGATGATTTTATTTGAATATATTTGAATAAAATTAAATATAAATAAAATAAATTCATAAAATAAATAATATTTGACCAAAGGACTCTCCTTGGGCTTATTATCACGTGGTAAACCCAAAACCACAAGCCCATTACTCAAAAATTAAGAATTTGCCAATTAGGGTTTTGCTTTCTTCTTGAAAATCGACCAACTTGTACCAAACGTATCTCCCTCATTTTTAATCACGTGAAGGTGTTTTCATACTTTTTAGAAAGCTCAAAGAGTCCTCTAAAATATCCTTTTGGTTTCATCTTCATTGAGGTTTCCATGTTCGTGTACACTTCTTTGCAAAAAGATGACTTTTTGTTGACTTTTTAGAAGGACCTGTAATGTTTTGATCCATATCTCTCAAATGAAGCACTTTTAGACTTGGCATGTGAGCGACAAAGTTGTATATAATTCAATTTCCTTCAAATTGAGCTTTGGATGAGAAATTTCTGATGTTCCATGTGAAAGTTATGGCTGGTCAAAGTTGGGTTGACTTTCTCCTTAAAAACCCTAATTTAGAAACTTAGGTTTTTGATGATTTTGGAGATTTTCTTGGTGAATCATGATCAATCCTTGATCAAATGGTGAATGATACTTCAATATGAGGATCTTGACAAAAAATTAGGAGTTTTGACTTTACTTTGACCCCAGTTGACTTTCAGGTCAACCCAGTCGATTGTTGACTTTCTGAACATTTGAATGACCAATCTCTTAAGCTGAGACTTGATACTTGTCATAGAGGTAATGTGAGATATTTTGAGCCATATGGGATGTCTTGGAGCCATTGATTCATTGATTTTCCTTCTGAACAACCAAACCCTAGTTTCTGAGCCTTGTATAGGAGAATGTGTCTTTGAGCTTTATGCTTTGAGTTGAATTTGAAATAGGAGAAATAGTATGGGCAAATTTTGGGGTATGACAGCAATCAATCCACCAAAGATTCAAACAACAAAACCTCGATTAAACTTCTTCCATAACCACAAGTTTCTCAAACCAATCACAATACTTGTTAGCACAATTATTCACTTCTCTTTTCTTTTTCTTTTTTCAAAACTTTTTCACTTTTTGTTCTTTCTTTTCTTTTCACATTTTTTTTCTTTTTTTCTTCTTTCTTTTCAACCTCATAGAAACAACCAAATAAGTACATAATCATTTTTCTCCCCAACTTGAATTCAACCACATCATCATGTGAATACTCCCTACTTCTAAGGCAATGTAAAAATTCATACCAAAAATCATGGTTGAGGGTTTAAGAAAAAAAAGAATCAATCATCCATGCAAAAATGAGAACTAAACACTCAAAGATAAGCATTTAGCAAAAACAACATGGACATTGACAAAAAGCTCAAAAGGGTTAACAAATGATCACACACTCACAAGGTGAATTGACTATTTGGTTATGGTGGTTGTGCTCAAAATGAAACAAAATGCCTTGATCCTTTTTATGCTTTCATAAAATCAACATAAACAAAAGATTAAGCATAATAAAATCCAGTTAAAACAAAGATTGTGGCCTCCAGCATATATGAACAATGGAAAGCTTCCTCGCATTTATGATTTAGGAACTAAAGTGATTCAATCAACAAGCAAGTAATGCAAAAGAATGAATGGTATGGTAATTGTACAAATGAAAAGTTTCCTAAACATGCTATGCTATAGAAAGCGATAAATGAGTACCTTGAATGATACAACTTCAAAAAATAATATCCTACCATACATCCGTAAGTTGAAACACTCAAGCTTTGGAAAATCACCTCAAAAATCTTCGAATCACCGACAAAATTCGAGTACAAACAACCAATAAAAGAATTAGAAAAACAAAACTAATATATACTATTAATTAGCCTTGGTGAGAGTAGGAAAAAGGAGTGAACCAAGTGGAATAGGAACCCCACTAGTACAAAGCAAGAAAACAAAATTTTACTGTCATCGCTTAGCGGAGCTAGGCTCGCTTAGCGGATGACAGAAAAACCAGAAAAATCAGAACAGAACATCTGTTTAGCTTGCTTCCACTTCACCTAAATACCTCATAAACATAAAAATAACCAAAACTTTACAACCATTGGGGTGCCTCCCAACAAGCGCTTGTTTTACGTCATTAGCTCGACGCCTTTATTGTTTCGGTGTTTGGAAAGTAGCTTCCTCCCGTCATGCCATGGTGACGTCTCACCGCACAAGCCTAAAGAAAGTTTCCTAACCAAAACACTCAACAAACGTTACGGGTACAAATATATACAACAATTATATGAACATAAAAGAAAACACAAGTATACAAATAAGTACACAAACAAACACATATATACAAGTATGGAACAAATACACTATTATCATACAAAAAGAGAAAAGTTAGTGAATGTTGAATTCACAAGTTGAAAAGTGAAGATTTGTTATTAAAGAGCTCATCCGAGATCAACATGTTTCACCAACATTCACCAACAAAAGTATACTTATATGTAACATATACAAGTAAACTTATATGGTGAACATAAACAAGTAAACATGTACAAGTAAATATATATACAAGTGAAACTATACAATATATACGATACATACAAAGCTCAAAACCACGGAAACTATTGCGATGCAATCCACAACCATCCCCGGCAACGGCGCCATTTTGTTGAATGCAGTATAGGGCAAGCAAGAAAAAAAAGATTTGAAAATATTGATCCGGGAATTATCGTTGATCAACGCGATTAACAAAATTTCAAAATATTAAATAGGGTTGTATGCTACTAATAACTTTCAACATCTTCACAAACTGCGAATTATACGAAACTGCGACAATTACCAAACTGCGTACGGTAATTTAAAATACACTTCAACATACAAACTTCAAAGGCATAGAACCTCTAAAAAACACCAACATATCCCGAACTACGTAGAATCTGATCCTCCATAAGGAGGTACGTAGGCACTTGGTAACAAGGCGAGTCTCCTTCCCCAAAATTTCAATAGGTTTGAGACTTGCCCTATTAAACTTTCTGTCACCTTTCCTTATTAGCCATAAACCTTTACCTTACAAAGAAACCTTAGGAAAGGGTTAAGGGTGCCTAACACCTTCCCTTGACCTGATTATAATAACTTATCCAGATCTCTAAACTTCGTAGGGTTTCCTATTCGCCCTGGCAGAATAGGTGGCGACTCTAAAATCTAAATTTTTAGAGCAGGTTGCAACAGCTGGCGACTCTGCTGGGGACAAAAACTTAAAGGCGAATTATTATGCTGCTAGGTTTGTTTAAGATTTAGGGTATATGGTTTATTATCAGGGTTTGGCTAATTTTTAGGGTTAGGATTTTAGGGTTAGGGTTTAGGTTTTTATATTAAATATTTAATCTCATGGGGGGTGTTTTCGGAGATGCACTTCTGAAAACACCTTTTTTCACATTTTGGGGGTTTCGGAAATGCACTTCCGAATTATGCAGAAATTGTGTTTTTTTTTTTTTTTATGTTTTTCTGAACAGTCTCGTATTTTTAATTAAAGGAAAACGCCAAATAAAATAAACGACATATAAACAGAAAATACTAATATGATAAATAAAATCCAAATAATATATACAAGCCGAACCAAATAGTAATAGTGTGCGAAATATATAATCCGAAAACAAAAAACATAAACTCGGACCCTTACTGGGTATGCCTAACACTCTCTCCCTGGGACCTCCTCTGCCGCCTATATGCCGCCACACGGCCCGCATCAGTGACGATCATCTCCATCACGGCGACTGCCTCTGGACCGCCCTGATGAACGACACCTCGATCCAACGCATCGCGCCCAAGCATCTCTATCCACTGGCAGATCGGCAGGAGATCAATGGCATGGTCATCCTCGGCCTGCTGGTTCTCCAGGATCTCCTCGTGTGCTGGCCTAGGAGCGCCGGGAGCGTCGGGTCTCATCAGAGGATGTGACACCCGATAGAACCATGTGACATACCCCTCCACACAGTGCCAGTCCTGGGTGACCCGAATGCGTCGATACTCCTCCAGGACCACATGACGCTCCCAATCCTCAAATATGCCAGTGAGCTGCACTCGGGTCACTGTGTCGGGAGCAGCCTCAAAAGGTGACCTGGGTATCATCTGCACATATCCAAACTGCCGCATGCACCGCTCAGGGAGATACCGCACCATGATGTTGGTCCCGCATGCCAACCATCCAGAATATAACGATATGCCGTCAAAGGGGACAACATGAGTTCGAGGTACCCAAGTGACGTCATCGTGCATCGTGCGTTCGAGGTACCCACGGTATGGTCCCACTGTATTGTTCCCCCTCCCTCTGGAGAACGTATCTGGAGGCCCTGGGCATGGCGTCATCGTACTTAGGATCAACGCGGAAGCCGTGGATGCGGGAGAAGTAAGAGATGATCCAGCTCTGAAACACAAACACGATAATGTATTAAAAATAAATACGAAACATAAATAAATGTGAAACAATTAAAATGAAATGTACTGTAAGTAGTGTGCAGGATCCGGTCAACTGCCTGGTCCTCCAGTTGGAGGCCTCATTCAGCTTCTGGTATAGGTATGCAAGAGTAGCTGACCCCCAGTTCCACTGGTGAACGGTAGTCAAGTCCATGAAGTAGCGGAGGCAGGTCACATCGACGTACCTTGCACTCTTGTCCACAAAGATTGCAGCGCCTACCACAAACATGTACCAACACCGGAGAGTGCAGCCACGGTGATACTGTGTAAATAGGGCGTCACCCGCCTCCTCGGATTCGGCCGCCGCCACCAGGTGGTGCTCGAAATAAGTGCTCAGTGTGGTGAACCGGATATGAGGCCCATTTGTAGTTATGCACTCAAAGTCAGCAACTTCGGGCTCCATACCCAAATAGAGCGCCATCCACTCACTGGCTTCGATCCTCTGGATCCGAAAGTGGTGCAACAGCGTCCCCCTGATCGGCAAGTGGAGAAGACACTGCACATCATGCAAGGTGATCGTCATCTCCCCAATCGGTAAGTGGAAAGAAGACGTCTCCCTGTGCCACCTCTCCACAAAGGCCCCCTGCATGTCGTGGCTGATGGTGGTATACCCCGTCATGCAGAACCCGCTAAGCCCTGAAGCTCTCACCGCGTCGTTAAACCACTCATCATTCGGTTTAAATAGACTGAAAACCTTCCGAGAGTGGTTCACCATTTTTAAAGGCTCTCTCTCCTGTTAAAAAAACAAATAAAAAAGTATGTTAATTAGACCGTTAAGAAAATATTGAATAAACGGCTAAATTATAAACGGTTAAATAATATAGTCGGGCAAATTATAAAAAATATCTCTCCCTCCCAGATGCGCCGAGCGACGTGCTCGTGGTAGGTAATCAGCACGGTAGTGTCACTGGGCCCTCCCGGGTAGCCCTCCTCCTCCTTCTCGTGTGAAGGGTCAACATCCGGTACCTCCTCCGCCTCGTGGTATGTCACTGCCTCCTCCTCCTCCTCCTCTCGCTGGCGGGAAGAAGATACACGAGTCAGACGACTCCTCGATACAGATGTAGAGGTACCCTCAGCTCGTCCATCTGCACGGGAACTCGCACACGTCCCCATCCCTGCCCCCGTCCCTGCGTCGACGCCAGCTACGCCGCCCGCTCGCGTCTAGCCGACGCAATCTGGGTCTCTCTACCCTGTCTGATGCGTGCTTGGTTGCCTGACATGTTCCTGAAAACAATTGAAATCAATAAATATGCGAGAGAACAGAAAAAACTAAAAAAAGAAATCATTTCTGATACACTTCGGAAGTTCATTTCCGAAACTTGGAATGGAGGTGTTTTCGGAAATGAACTTCCGAAACACCCTTGCGAAAAAGTTTTCTGCAACTTCCATGGCAGACCCCAAAAACAAACTTCAAAACTATGTTTAATCATTCTAAACAACCTAAATAGCAGTACCAACCTAACCTAATACAATTTTTGCTATTTCTAAACACCCTAATAGAAATTTTAATCATAGATCTAAAACTCGAAAAGCTTACCGATTGAAGAGATTGGAGAGCTTTTGAATGTAGTATAGCAAGGTTATTGGAGCCTTTGATGTAGCCTTGGAAGTGGTTTGCACAAAATTTCTCTGGGGTTGTGTTTGAAGTTGAATTAGGGTAAATGAATTGGGGGAGGGGGGCTGTTTTGCTAAATCTGCAAAACGCGCAGTATTTCAGAAATGCACTTCCGAAATGCTGTTTTCGAAAATGCATTTCCGAAATAAGACAAATTTTGAAAAAAAAATGCGCTTTCGGAGATGCATCTCCAAAAACATCTTTTTCTTGCATTTCAGAAATGCATTTCCGAAGTCAAGAGTATATATGATTTTTCACCAGAGGTGACCTAGAAGGTTGGAAGGTGGGCAAAGAAAATCTCTAAAATTAATACTATGTCAATGCTATCTATTCAAATCTAAAAGGAGACCAGCAAAATTTCTAAAAATATTAAAAGAGAGATCGAAAAGTTAACTTTTTAAAGATCACTAAAACATTAATAAAATCAAAATAAAATGACCAAAAATGTATTTAAACTAATTTAGTAATTACTGAAATTCTAAAATAAACACAAGAATAATGTGAAAAATGTAATTAAATTATAAAAAGTATATCTTCCTTTCATCTTCCCTCCTTAATAAATAACCAAACATATAACTAAAAATATCATCATACACATTATATATTGATACATTATATTTGAAGGAAAAAGCTTTTAAAGACTACCCATATATTTTGATACATATTTTGAGGCTTGATCTTTTTAAAAGAAACTTTATTAATGCACAATACTTCTCATATTTCGAAAATATATTTTCAGACGCATTCAAATCACCCCCAAAATACGTTCAAACTAAATCACACATCATATTTTTCCTAAAATTTAGTCCCAAAAGTAATCTCTATCTTCACCTATTTGTACTCACTAGTCACAAGTTTTTTGTGCATTTACTTATTAGTTATTAGTTCAGTTAAATATCCTATAGAAATACATGTATCAGAAAATAGTTTAGTTAAATAGTTACCGATTGTTAGTTGTACTCACTAGTCACAAGTTTTTTGTGCATTTACTTATTAGTTATTAGTTCAGTTAAATATCCTATAGAAATACATGTATCAGAAAATAGTTTAGTTAAATAGTTATCGATTGTTAGTTGGTCTAGTGGTTATTGGCGCTAGACTTGATAGAGAGCGCATTTTTGAAATCACCTTTTTTTAGAGGGGTGTCTTCGAAGATGCATATCCGAAATATTTCAATTTTTGGTCTTGAAATATTTTGGATATGCATATTCAAGAAAATTCAAAAATCATTAAAAAATTAAAATCAAGGTAAATCAACACAATTAATAGTATAATTAATTATATTAATTAAAATATATTATTAAATATGTACCGTTATAATAAGATATAATAATAATATTAGTCTAATAAATATTTAAATAAACATCTTATTTACTATTTATTTTATGATACTTAAAAAAATCATTTGAAAAACAAATGTAATTCAAAATTTATATTAAAATAAAAATAAAGTAGTAAATAATTTTATTCTTACTTATCTCTTTTATTTTAAATTTTTGTTGAATAATTATTAATGTATTTATTTTTTTATATAATTTGTGTATTAGTTAAATTTTAGTAACTATTATTATGAAATTTATCAAAACTAATTAAATTCTTTATGTTTTTTTTTAATTTATAATTAAAATTAGAAAAGAAATATTAACCGTATAATTATCATTATTACTATTCATAACTTATAAAATATAACAATTTTATGATATCTGAATTAATCGATATCCTAAAAATTTTAATTTTTTGAGATTTTGACTAATTCGGATATGCATATCCGAAAAAACCTCTGACCATTTTTTAGGGGATTTTTTCAGATATACTTATCCGAATTAATCAAAATCCTAATTTTTTTTTTTGTGTTTTCGGAAATGCATCTCCGAATTAACCAAAATCCCAATTTTTTCGGAGATGCATCTCCGAGGGTATTTTCGAATTTCCAGCAGGGATTTTTGGGGCGTCCGTAAAGAAATTCTCAATTTAAATCAGATGCTCCAACCTTTTGTTTAGGTGGATTTCTCCAACAGAGTCAAATTATTGCTCATGAAGACCAGACAACACCTCCTTCAAAGCACAACAATGGAATATACTTACAGTTATGGTGAAGGCCTTGTGTAGTTTCAGTAAGCACAGTAGATTGGCTCTAATTTCTGGAAATGTATTTTCGGATTCCGGAAATATATTTCTGAAGTATATTTTTTGACAAAATGAAGGTGTGATTCACTTCCCCATATATTTTGTGTATTTTCAGATGCATTTTGAATTTTCATGAAGTACGCTAGTAAAGGTGCATTAAAAAATTCTCTTTTAAAATGGGTCAAAAATGTGGGATCCCCAAACCCAACTCACCTACCATTTAAATATAAAGTAAATGCAAAGATTTTCCATCACAGTATGTTCCTGCTTTTTCTATTAAAGATATGCCAGTAGAAAATGGCCAAAAACCTGTCATATAATCACACTACTGCGGTGTGTATTAAATCAGATATGACAGCTATCAAAAATTGACGACATCATTCTGCCATTTAACAACATTGGTGCTAGCAGACCTTTCCTCACCCTATGACCAAAATAGAAAATGTACAACTGTAAAGGACTCTAAATCAAACACCCAGGCAAATACAATCTATGAGGAAAGGAAAAAGCAGGAGATACAATATGGTTTCTTGAGCTAACAAAAATAGTTCAGCCAGGCAGATGCTATTTTACACAAAACTCAGACTTAAATCTGGTTAGGTTCTGGGAGAATTTGCCCCTGTTCTTTGAGTCCAAGCTGATCTTCACATCTTGCATTAGCTTGTCAAAGCACAGAGAAAGTGTCTGATGTCTGTCTGTTGGCTGCATATTAATTTAGAGAAAATTAAGTTTTAAAACTAGAAATTATTGCAACTTGTATTACAAGTACAAAAACTAAAGAAGTAAGCATAATACAAGACTGGTTAAGATCGTTTAAGAAATCTTATTTCCTTTTGTTAGAAATCTTAAATCCCAGATTACAATGAATCAATGTTGCTAAATTGCCGCTATACTGCTATTGTTCTGCGAAATGCTATTTAGTACAAAATATTGTATGGTGGTGGATACCCCCGCATATAAAACCTATTTCGTCCTCGGTATATCTACTTCCAACTACGGATGTTTGTAAACTAAAACAACCCTTGGATTATGCTCAAAAATATAAGTTATGATATAATATGATGATGCAGTAGTCATTGCAATTTAGTGTGCAAACAAACTTAAACACCCCATGCATTAACATGTAAATGGCTGCTAAAGTACATTCGGGAAAGAAGGAACATGGTGCAATAAAACTCCAATTACATACTCTACGGAAGAGTCAAATTCATTGGATATATTATAAGCAGGCCTACTTCCATTTGGAACAAACTAAATCCATAATTTGATGCAATACCTGAAACTCAAACTCACTATCTCTTCAGTTGAAAGCTGTTCTAGGAACAAGGATTTGTGTTGGAGATTTTGACATCAAATTTCTTGTTATTCTTTTGAACAATTTTGTGTTTTGTGGTCAATTCAATTTACAGTTAAGCTAAATTGATACTAGCTAATTACAGAGAATCTAAGAATTTGGGCTCAAAACCTATCTCAATCCAACAAAACCAACTTGTAAGATGAGCAACAATGTGTCACGAGCACAACCTAGGTCATTATATCTAGTCAATATGGGAGTTTAAACACACCTACTCAAGCTCAGGCTTGAACATCTAGAGCATAGGCCAATGTAGGTGGAATAAGTGGGTTCTCAACATGTCCTTCACACCTATGATTAAGCATCTAGAGTGTGAATAATTCCAGTTGATTTTGTTTAATGTCATAAAGATTAGACCAATTACTAATCAACTTATCTAGAAACTGGTCATTTTGTATTTATGATTGTATTATATAGTTTATAGATGACCATTGATAGAGACCCGAGTATGAGTTAAATAGGAAAAAGAGCTATTATTGTAATAAAGAGTGTGGTGAGGTTATATGGTAAATAATGAGTGGGGTAGGCTGCTTAGTTGGCAAGTTTGTTATGCCTCTTAGTAGTATATAGAGTGAGGTGAGGGAGTGTGGGAATTATCATGGAAGAATATAGTTTGTTATGAACAGTTGGCTTCAAGCCTCTGTAGGAGCTATGCATTTACCTTTCCTCTTGCATTTACCTTTCAGTTTTAGAAATAATACACTATTTTTCATATTTGTGCATTTTAATCCATTTCTTCTATATTCTCTAAGTTGCGGATTTTCGGGTTCGCAACAATGGTCCGACCTGCCGGATCCGACGGAGAGCCAGTGATATCTACGAAGGTGGTTCCTAGATTCGACGGAACAGAAGATGGTTATTGGTGGCTGATCCAATTAGATCGGTATTTTGAGGCTAACACTTGGCTTTGTGAAGGAAGAAAGGTGGGATGGGTGACTGCATTTGGGTTGTGTGGTAATGCTTTTACCTGGTGGCTTTCTTGGAAGAAAGGTAAACAGGATGTCACATGGCAGAATTTTGAAAGGGCTTTCATTATGAAATTCATCCCAGATCTGTGGGAGATGATGGATCCTGCAGAAGTTGAGGAGGAAGAAAACCATGATTATGTTTTGAATAAGACTGCAGAGAGCAATTCAATGCCAAAGGGTGCCGAGAATCAATCTGTGCTAGATGTGATGAACAACACTGGAGAAATTACGTCTTGCAATGAATTACGACCAAGGTTAACACCTCAGTCAGAAAAGATCGCAGAGATGGTGACGGAGAAGAAAGAAGTGAATGAGGTACAAAGAGGAAAGAATCAGGTGTTTGTGTTTAAGCCTCCTCTGTCGCTGGAACCGACGGACTTGGGTTCACCAATTAAGACTTTACTTGAACCAAAGCCACCTGAACTACTCCCGCTGGAATTAAGTCCGTCAGATTCGCGATACTCTGATCAACTCACGACAACACATCCACGGGGAGAACCGCCACCCAAACCCCCAGATGGGTCGATTCTGGTTGGAGGCATATGTGAGACAATTCTTCCTCAATCGGAATATTCAATCATAGTTCACCGTGTAATAACGATGAAGTCACTGCAGAACGAGTTAGAACGGGTGCGTGTAATAGAAGATCCGACCCGAATGAAAGAGGGAGATATAAGGGCAAATCTGTCATTTTGTAAGTTAGGTCAAGACTTAAACATAATGGGCCTGGTCCAATTAGATGAGGTCATATCACTACTGGGCCCAATTGCAATGGGTTGTAACCAAGGGAAATCCTATAGAATCTACACAAAGAGGCACATAACGCAGAAACCTGTGTATTTGGATTCCAATCCTCTGTTACTACAATCCAAACCACCGCCACTGCCAATTCTTCATGTTAAGAATGTAAAGTGGCTCACACCCAGTTTGGATTTGACAAGCGAGATGTTATTTTTGATGGGGGTACATATCATAAAAATAAAAAATGGTTATGTGTGTTGTTTTTCACACTTACAAAACGCAGAGCTAGTGACTAAGCAACGAGAAGGTTCGACTTCCGCTAAGCAGTATTTTCCCCAATCCATTGCTCCAAATATTAATCATGAAGGCAGTGGGATGAGCTCTCTTATTTTCACAAATGGGTTACAGAGGAGTCTCGGGAAGGAACTCGTAGAATTTTTGGGAAGAGGAGCATCATGGGTTCTAAAACTGAAGATTAGCAAGAAAGAGAAACAGAAGACTTATGTGGCTACAAGGACAAGGGCGATATCCAGGTATGAGAGTAGTAAATCAGTACATGTTGCTACAAGAAAAACACTTGATAATTTTGGTCAAAGTGCAAATGATGTCCCTTTGGAACTCGATGAACATGAGCCAGAATTTCTTCTTCTCATAAATGTAGAGTCTCCCTTCATGGAGAAGTCTCTAATAGCTGCAGACCATACACCTAAAAGGGTTAAGACTGATAAGAATATGCTTTCATATAATATCCTGAGAATAAAATCATTGACCAACATATTACTTGATATTGAGAAGGAAATACAAGCATTGGGTGTTGAGCTAGTCTTAATTGACTCAATACTTGCAGCTTCAAGGAAAGAGACAAGTACACCTACTGATTGTGCTTTGATAAAGCCATCAAGACACCACATGTTTGGAAATGTAGCACTTGCAGTATGTTATGTTCTGGGTATTCATAGGTTTGCAATGGAACTAGAGGGGTATGATCAAGGATTGGTAACAAGTACAAGGTCTATTATTGTGGTCAATTACATGGTGCCTAAACCAATTTTGGTCAGTATTGACCCACTTCAAGTTCTTGAGGCAATCAAAAGAATTTTGGGTTGTATATATCCTTTGGTTTCCAGAATTTTGTCTTATGTTAAGAAATGTGGTTGGGCTTAACTCAACCCTACAAAACCGGCTTGTAGGGTGAGGATTGCCCCCACTTATAAGGACATGTTTAGGCCATATATTGTCCGATGTGGGACTCTTAACACACCCCCTCACGCCCAGGACTAGACAACAGGAGCGTGGAAATGAACGGTGGGTGGCCCGATAGCGGAAACCATAGAAGGTGGCCCACCGGATCTTAAACGAGGCTCTTGATACCATGTTAAGAAATGTGGTTGGGCTTAACTCAACCCTACAAAACCGGCTTGTAGGGTGAGGATTGCCCCCACTTATAAGGACATGTTTAGGCCATATATTGTCCGATGTGGGACTCTTAACATCTTATATGGGACCTGTTTTAAATAAATCTATAGAGAGGAATGATGGTTTTACAAGGGGGCCATTAGGTTTGGCAATTATGTCGTTGTATTACGTTGTACCGATCCGACAATGGGATCCAGGAGAGTTCAATTTTCCTATGGCAGCTACAACTTGTGACTACTGTTGGAACGGTTTGCTCAACTTTGTATTTGATAGAGGCAAGTTTGATGGATGCACATTTCAACCTTGGAAACAAGGTTGTTTTGAAGGGGTGGGTATTGATAGAGACCCGAGTATGAGTTAAATAGGAAAAAGAGCTATTATTGTAATAAAGAGTGTGGTGAGGTTATATGGTAAATAATGAGTGGGGTAGGCTGCTTAGTTGGCAAGTTTGTTATGCCTCTTAGTAGTATATAGAGTGAGGTGAGGGAGTGTGGGGATTATCATGGAAGAATATAGTTTGTTATGAACAGTTGGCTTCAAGCCTCTGTAGGAGCTTTGCTCTGTGGGCATTAGGATATTCATCCTCTTGCATTTACCTTTCCTCTTGCATTTACCTTTCAGTTTTAGAAATAATACACTATTTTTCATATTTGTGCATTTTAATCCATTTCTTCTATATTCTCTAAGTTGCGGATTTTCGGGTTCGCAACAACCATAATACTGCTAATTTATGTAATAAGACATGCAGGACAATAGCAAATTTCAGACAGCTCTGGACTTACATATGAAGCCAAAATTTGAGCCTTCGTATTTGCAAACATCTGCAAGAAAAATAAAAAATAAAAATCAACAAGTTAGTATATAGTATACTGTATAAATCATAGGATTTTTGTAGGGAGTAGTAAGAAAGGATTCTCCTAATAGTGTTAGATTATAAACATAGGTATGAATTGATATTAAAAAATATATATATGAAACTGCTAATTACGTCAAGTACAAGTGTTAATCCAAGCCCGTCAATACAATCAAGACTACTAACCAAGATCAAATAAGGGGGAAAAACTCAAAATTGCTCTTCAATTATAGGAGGAAATGATTCTTCAGGTTACATGTGATAATATGAACACATTACAACACTTGAATGAGAGGTTCTAATATATAGGTTCTGATAGAATCAACGTACAATCTCAGTATTAATTGCATAATAACTACGATATCATGTCCATCCTAACTTACATAAATATCAATATTCTCTCTCAAGCAGGAGCATATAAATCATATGCACCAAATTCATAATATATAAAATAGAATTTGAGTTGAGTCTAACTCAGTCCAACAACTAGGACTAGAATCCGGAGAGCATGGTCCAAGTGGTCTGATATCATATAATTTGGGCAATCTCAACCCTACAAAATCAGCCAATATGGGGAGGATTTCCTCCTACTTTCAGGCCTTATCACATCAAATGTCCTATTTTTAACAAACACATTATACTAATATGGAAGCTAGTTAAAACAGGATGGGCATACCTCCTTACTAATTAGTATCATGCTTAGAATTGCACTGCTATGAGTCCACTGATTCCCACGGTCCTCCAAAATAACAACCTCAAATAAGGTTCTCAATATCTGAGGAAAATATATTAAGAGATAATTAATGATTAGGACACGGTGAATAACATGAGAATGTAAGAAGATTTTGGAGAAACAAATTCATTTTATCTAAACATACAAAAAAAAGGGTCTCTTTTGTAAACAAGAATCACAAATTTAGGGGTATATTAAAAACATAATAGCGTTGCACAATACATTTAAGTACAATATATAAAATTCTAGAAATATGAAACTCGAAATAAATTAGGTAATCCATTAACAAATAAGAGTCAATAAAAACATGATAGCTAGCTGATCACAGTCCACAAAACTATGAGATGCGGTCATCAAATATTTCTTAAGATTAGTTATTTTTTTAAGATTAGGAGTCTATTTGATTTAGTTTTGTAAGATTTTTTTTTAAAAAAAATTTGAAAACAATAAAACTTGTTTGGTAGTTTAATTTTACAAAATTATTTTTGAAAACTATTTTAAATGTGTGGTTTTTAATTTTGAAACTTGAGAAGAGAAAAAACATGGAAAAGTGTTGCACTTTACATTCATGGCAAATTTGTAATATTGTGCAACTTTAAAATAATTTTTAAAAATATGAATACTAAACATGTTTTCTTTTACATTTTTTCTTCAAAATTGTTTTTTAAAATTAATTTACAAAATAATTTTTAAGAACTATAAACTAAAACTAATTCAAACAGGCCCTCAAAGTTTGTTTGAAAGAGTTTTAGTTTTTTAGTTTTTAAAAACTGTTTTGTAAATCGATTTTAAAAAATAGTTCTGAAGAAAAAAAATAAAAGAAATCATGTTTGATAATCTTATTTTTAAAATCAGTTTTAAAGTTGTAAAATATTACAAATTTGTCAAGTGAACCATTTTTCTTTGTTTTTTCCTCAAGCTCTGATACCATATTAGAGTTTGACCTAACTCATCCTTACAAAATCGATTGGTAAGGTGAGGAGTGTCACCCTATATAAACTCTTTCAATGCTCTATCTCCAACCAACGTGAGACTTTAGGATTTCTTAATACCAAAACTAAAAATCAGAAACTAAAACCTGTTTTAATTTTTAGTTTTTAAAACTGAGACAGAAAATAGTTTTATAAAATTAGACTACCATACAAGTTTTACTATTTTCAATTTTTTAAAACTAAAAAACATTTTTACAAAACCAATTCAAACATGCCTTTAATCTTTTTTGTATCCAGTTAATATAAAATTATTAACAATCATATTACACAATTATCTTATTCAATCTTTCGGTTGACCATTTAAAAACTGTAAATTATAAGGGAACAAAGTCAAATCTAAGCAGCAAGAAAACCACAAACTTACTCTAGAGAATAGCTCAGGGAACTCAGAGATGAATCCAACTGTGACATTGTTGAAATAAAATGTTGCTAAGTTGTCAATAGCAGAGGCGCACTACATAAACAAAAGGAAATTTAATGCATCAATGTAAAGTGTAAACAAATGGCATTAGATCATCAAATAATTTGTGCTCAGTTTCCTTATTCATGAGCATAACAAGCAGACATGCACTTCATGAATTAAAATTCGCATTTGATATTTTCATGGCAACAGAGTTGAATTAACATATCAAAAATATGTGCAAATTTTTACAAACCTGAGATGATATTTTTTCACTCAAGTCTTTAATGCCTAACTCGAGCGATTCAACAATTAGCATTAATGCGTTTTTATCTAAATTGAGCACAAATGACAAATGGCCATTGAATAGAGTCTCCAAAAACGTAAAGTAAGACGCTGCAACCTGCAAAATAGACCAGAAGAGAAAAATGTTTGTAACTTAAATTTATCCAAATGATCAAAAGTTATGACAGTATGACCATAAATATTCTACGACAGTATGTGACTCATGGAGGCCACGGTAACTCGTTTCATTGCCAGGTGTGCAGAAAATATGGCAACGAAGCATCTATTTGCTACCATCGCTTTAACATGACTTTTTGCCCTCCACTTCTCGGGATGTGTTGCATGCTCCATGCTCTCCCTTATTCTACTTCATCATGGCCAACGCATAGCAACTCCTACTCACGCTCCACAAGCTAGCTGCCAACCTCTGCTCTGATCTTACTCTGCTTGGAGTATCTTTGGTCCTCAATACCATGTCTCATACCTTCCATGTCTCTACCTGCTATGCCTCAACTTAAGATGTCTTCCATGAATTCTACACAACTCTTCTATGTATCCTCCACATGTGCCTCAATCTCTGCCTACTTCACAGATGTTTCAGACAGTTCCCGCACCATCACCTCAAACTCTCTATCTCAACTCTAATCTTATTGGATCCACCAACTGGTATCCAGACTCTACACTCTGGTGCATCTCATCATGTAACTTCAAATGGTGTCGACATTCAACAACATTCTCCCCTTTGAAGGTCCATGTTGACATTTGTATATATTTAGAATAGAATATTCCATATTATGTTTCTTAGATATATCGTGGCATATTCCTTATCTAGTTAATACAATTAGTTGTATAATTTACTATATAATACAACTTCCCTAGTACCATCTAGACACACGGTTTATCTAAATTTCTCTTTTTCTCACCTATTCATAGTCTATTGAGAGACAACTTTTCACTGTGCTTACCAGGTTGCACACTGTCTTTCAATGAGAAATTTTTCTGGCAAACCGTGTTACAATAATTGTTTGCCTCTCAATCACTGTCGTGACTCATTCCGGCCTATGTTTCATTTACCGGTCGCTGTTGTCAATTCTTCTGGCGACTTTCCAGCAAACCACCCCCACCATCCTGAGTAGAGGTTGTCAGTTAGGAATTCATCTTATCCTTTATGTAAATTATTTACTTTCCTGTAATAGGTTAGATAAATTAGACAATAGAATAATTGTCATTATAAGTTGTAATTATGTGTAAATACGGATACTATTATATATAGTATAAAATGCAATAGAGAAAGACATCAAGCCAATTTTCCTGACATGGTATTAGAAGGTTCGATCAATCCAAACTTTTGAAATCGTGTTATCTTGGCCTTGTTCAGCGACGCCCACTGGGTCGCTCTCAGAATTGTTTCTTCCGTTCCTGTTTGTTTTCGATTCGTATTTATTTTTCAAAACCTAGATTGTGGCTGCTGTAGCTGTTTACGGTTTTGTGCTGTATCTTGATTTTGTTCCGGTGATTCTCGATTTGAAGGATTGAGATCGTAATTTAGTGTTTGCGATCAATTTTGATTTGCAATTCTGGTTCGGTACATTTGTTTGTGGTACTGTTGTTGGTAACTTGTTTTCCTTCTTTACGGTACTGCGTTTGCCTTTCTTGGTAACTTGTTTTCCTTGTTAACTTGTTATCAAGCAGTGACAGTGTTAAAAAAATATGTATATATTGTGTGTTGCACGTGAGGCTTGTTCTACTGTATTGAGTCAGAGAAATATATTCTAAAGGTTTTAGGATTATACCATGGCTTCACAAAAAGAAAGAGATAATTTTTGTGTTCGTTTTACCGGTAAAAATTATTCGGCTTGGAAATTTCAGTTCAGAATGTATGTTAAAGGGAAGGGATTATGGAGTCACTTGGACGATGTCTCTATGGCACCGTTAGAGACAGCCGATTTAGATGCATGGGAAATCAAAGATGCTCAAATTATCACTTGGATTCTTGGTAGTTGGTACTATTGATCCTCAGATGAGTAATAATTTGCGATCTTTTTCCACTGCTCAAGAAATGTGAAACTATTTGAAACGTATTTACAATCAGGACAATGCGGCAAAACGTTTTCAGTTGGAGCTAGAGATAGCCAATTACAAACAAGGTAATCTGTCAGTTCAAGAATATTATTCTGGTTTTTTGAGTTTGTGGACAGAACACTCTGCGTATACATGTTGATGTTCCCAAGAGTTCTCTTGCAGATGTCCAGGAGGTCTACAACACTAGTAGGCGAGATCAATTTCTTATGAAACTTCATCCAAAATTTGAAGTTGTTAGAGGTGTTTTGTTGAATAGGAATCATGTTCCTTCTTTAGATTACATGTGTTGGTGAACTTCTCAGAGAGGAACAACGCCTTGCTACTCAAGGAACCATGTCTCACGATGGTGTCATTTATGAGCCTGCTATGGTTACATATGCTGCTCAGAGTAGAAGTAAAGGTCGTGATATTCGACATGTCCAATGTTTCTCTTGCAAACAATTTGAACATTTTGCTCGTAGTTGTAGTAAGAAGTTTTGTAATTATTGCAAGCAGCGGAGCCATATTATCTCTGATTGTCCCACCCGTCCTCCACGATCATCACAACGTCCGGTGCAAGCATTTCATGCCACTACAAGCTCTGCAGTTGGTCCTTCCATCCCTAGTGCATCTAATGGCGGTGGTATACAGCCTGAACTAATCCAACATATGGTACTTTCTGCTCTTTAAGCCTTGGGAGTTCAGGGTAAGTCTTCTAATGTTTCTTGCCCATGATTTCTTGATTCTGGTGCATCCAATAACATGACAGGCTCTGCTGAATACTTGCACAATTTACACTTTTATCATGGTAATCAGAAAATTCAAATTGCTGATGGTACTGCCCTTTCTATCACTAATGTTGGTGACCTCGACTCTGATTTTCAGGATGTACTTGTGTTACCTGAACTAGACATTTTGTCTCAACGATCTTGTCCCAATACCCTCCAACAAAATGGGATGGCGGAACGCAAGAATCAACATTTGCTTGATGTGACACACACTTTACTTCTTCAAGCTTCCGTTGTTACTTGTTAGGGGATTGAGGGAGAATATTGAGAAAGAGAGAGAGAGAGAATAGAAAGTAGAGATAAGGAAAGAGTGTTTTATTTATTCAACAAAAGCATACATTGAATGGTTATTTTCTAATTATATATAACTGTCTAAGCAGTTATAACAACCCAATACAACTAATAATAGTTGTATACACTACTTCATGCATCATATCCCGCCCCTTGAAATCTTCCTTGTCCTCAAGGAAAAGCTGTAACATCAAAATAGGGAAACTATAGCTTGATTTTGTATAGTAGCTCCCAAGTAGCCTCTTCCATAGCCTCCCCTTTCCACTGTACCAAAACCTCAGTAACTGCCCTATTATGTCTCTGAATCGAGCGCCTCTTCAAAATCTTAAATGGCTCCTTAGGATCATCCAAACTTCCCCACTCTTCGGGAAGTGCAACCACGGGAATGTTCGCATCAGGACACGGTTTCAAGAGAGATACATGGAACGTAGGATGAATCCGCGAATTAGCTAGGAGAATCAAGGTATATGCAACTTTTCCCACCCTATGTAGCACCTGATAAGGACCATAAAACCGAGGGGAAAGCTTTTCGGAAGGACGATATTGAGCAGAAGATTGTCTAAAGGGCTGTAACTTTAGGAAAACCCAATCTCCTTCCTTGAATTCCCGATCACTGCGATGTTTATCAGCTTGCCGCTTCATACGTGCTTGAGCCCGAACCAAGTTACCTTGTAATTTCTTGATCATTTCCTCCCTTACAATGAAACTTCGATCTACCGCTTCCACCTTGGTACTTTGAGGGCAATAAGGAAGATGCAGAGGGGGTGCTTGACCGTACACAATCTCATAAGGGGTAGCTTGAATAGCAGAATGATAAGTGGTATTGAATAGCTTGAATAGCTTGACCCATTCTTTAGGCCGCTGCCATGTCATAGCCCTTAAGTAATGTTCTAAGCAACGGTTCAAGACTTCACTTTGACCATCCGATTGAGGGTGGTAGGCTGTTGTTAAGCTCTGGGAAATGCCCAATTGACCAAGGAAGGAACCCCAAAATTTACTTGTAAACAAGGGATCTCGGTCACTCACAATGTTGGCAGGTGCACGATGTAACTTGTAAATTTCAGAAATGAAAACTTCAGCCAATTTTGATGCAATAAAAGGGTGAGCAAGAGGAATAAAATGGGCATATTTGCTCAGCCGATCAATAACTACCCAAATCGTGTCTTTACCATGAGATTTAGGAAGCTTTTCAATGAAGTCCATGGCTATACTTTGCCACACTCCCTCTGGAACTGGCAGGGGCTGAAGTAAACCAGCAACAGCTCTAGGTTCATACTTGCATCTAAGGCTAGTCTCACATTGCTGAATGAACTTTGTGACATCTTTGGCAAGGCCCTTCCAATAAAACATGCTCTTGATCCTTGCTATAGAAGCCCTGATGCCCGAATGGCCTCCTTGGTGTGAAGAATGAAGCCATTGTAGAATCACCGATCGCACTTGTCCATCATTAGGATGACTAGCTTCTATTTCCTATACAATAAATTGTCCAAAACAGAAAGATGGGGATGCAAGGTTGGGTTAGCGAGAACCTGCAGCTTGAGGTCATGCAACGCTGAATCTTGTTCATAGCTTTTAAGGAGAGAGTCCCATAACTCAGAAGAAATAGAAGAGGCGGTCAATTGTAAAACTTCACCATGCGAGGCTCTCGACAAGGCATCTGCAGCTATATTATCCTTACCCTTCTTATACACAATTTCATAAGAAAGACCCATGAGTTTAGTGACCCATCTATATTGGGCTAGAGTAGATAGACGTTGCTCCAATAGGTATTTCAAACTATGTTGGTCAGTAAAAATTGTAAATGTGTTCAGGGAAAGATATTGGTGCCACTTAGACACTGCATGAACCAATGCTAATAATTCCTTGTCATAAACTGACAACAGCCTGTTTTTAGGAGACAAAACCTTGCTAATAAAAGCCATAGGGTGCCTGTCCTGCATTAACACAACACCAATTCCAGTGCCCGAAGCATCTGTTTCAACCACAAATGACTTTTGCATATTAGGGATGGCCAACACCGGAGAATTACTCAAAGCATCTTTCAATGTAGTGAAGGCGGTGTGCGTCTCTTGTGTCCAATGGAATGAATCCCGCTTGAGTAAATCAGTAAGAGGAGAAGCAATGATGCCGTAACCTTTAATGAACCGCCTGTAGTAACCCGTCAAACCCAAAAATCCCCTCAATTGCTTAACTGTTTGAGGCGCCGGCCAATCTCTCACAGCTTGAACTTTAATTGGGTCAGTAGTAACTCCTGTAGGTGTAATGAAATGACCCAAGTATTCGATCCGTGTAGTGAAGAATGCGCACTTACTTCTCTTAACATAGAAGGTGTGAGCTTTGAGGATCTGAAACACGTGTCGAAGATGAGCCACGCGTGCCTCCAAAGATGGGCTATACACTAGTATGTCATCAAAGAAAATACGAACACATTTTCTCAATAAACCAGAAAAAATAGTGTTCATTGTTTCTTGAAAAGTAGTTGGTGCGTTGGACAAGCCGAAAGGCATCACCACATATTCATACTGCCCCCCATGAGTTTGAAACGCTGTCTTTGGTACGTCCTCCGTTTTCATCCTTATTTGATGATATCCAGCCCTAAGATCCAATTTAGAAAACACCACTGCCCCACCTAATTCATCCAATAAATCCTCCACCAAAGGAATTGGGAATTTAGCCTTCACCGTCATGTCGTTCAACCTCCTATAATCCACACACATTCGCCAACTCCCATCTTTCTTTTTGACTAACACAACTGGAGAAGCAAAAGGGGAAGAGCTTGGTTGAATTACTCCCGAATCCAAGAGCTCTTTAACCATGCCATCAATGACATCCTTCTGAGCTGGTAGATATCTATAAGGTCTTAAACTAACCGGGTTAGAACCCTCCTTTAGCACAATTTGATGTTCATGAATACCCCTAAAGGGTGGCAGTTGAGTAGGTGTATCAAAGACCTCTTGGAACTCATGTAGAATAGATTCTCTATGATCCCTCATCACCAGATCCTCTAGCTCCTCAGTGGTCACTGAACAGCACATTGCCTCTGTGGAACTAGGTAGCAACTGTAGCATATAACAGAAGCTATCTTCAACCATTAATTGATGCAATTTAGCAGCTGGAACTACCCTACTTTTAATTTCTTTAACAGCCTGTAACTTCACATGCATACCAATCATAGAAAATTCCATAGCCATATTGGTAAAATCCCAGTGGATGACTCCCCATTGCCTTAACCATTACATGCCCAATATAATATCACAACTGGACAATGGTATTGCAATAGCATCAGTGAGAAAATCATACCCTTGAAGCTTTAACCGGATGCCTTCACACCGTCTTGCACCTTGTATACGGCCACCATCAGCTACAGTTATCCGCAAGGGATGCATAGGTTGTAGAATATTGATCCCCTCTTTACATAATTTCTGGTTGATGAAATTATGAGTGCTTCCTGTATCTATAAGTACATGAACTCTCTTTTTGCCCATCCATCCTATCAATCTCATCATAGGATGAGAAGAGTCTCCCTGAATGGCATTAAGTGAAACAGTGGGATCAACACCTTGAGTAGGATCATTAGACACTTCCTCAGAAACAGAATCAACTTCAATTGAGTCCACTTGGTTTTCCTCCCCAACCACCATAAGGAACACTTGCATTTTCATCCTCTGAGGACAATCATGTCCAGGAAAGAATTTGTCATGACAGAAAAAACACAAGTTTTGAGCCCTATGTTCATCCATTTCTTTAGGAGAAAGCTTCTTCTGAAACGTATATGTCGGCTTTCCCAAAATGCTCTTCTGAGAACCTTCGACAATCCCTTTCTTCTCCTGAGGCATCACTTTCTTGTCAAAGGTGTTAGAAATTGTATTCTTCTTTTCACTCCAAGAACTTTGTGTTCGATTTGCAGGTCCCGACCGTTTCTGCAACAAATCCAAGCTTCGTTCTTGCAGCTTTGCCATACGAGTGGCTTCCAACATCGTACGCGGGGCGAACATCTTCACACCATTACACAGTTCCTGTTGCAGGCCTCACAAATAGTATTGGAGCTTTTGAGATTCCGTTAAAGCTGTTCTACCCACAAGATTGTCAAACATTTCCTGATACGCCTCCAGTGAACCAGTCTGCACCAATTTCTTGAGTTCTTCCATCGGTGAATCGAACTCGAGGCTAAATCGCATCTTCAATGCCTCGGTGAAATTCTGCCATGTCAATCAGCCATTCGATCCCTGTTCTAGACTTTGGAACCAACAAAGAGTTATCATCAAGAGCGATGCTCGCAACGGAGACCTTGTCCCCTTCTTGCGTTCCATCCAACAACAAAAAAAACGTTCGCATTTCGCAATCCAAGATTCGACATCGTCGCGAGTGAATTTTGGGAAATCCAGACGCGTTAATCGCGTTGCTGGTCGAGTTGCTCCGTCACCAGTACCACCATGGCAACGTGACGCCGTTAACTCTGCCATTTGCAATCCAATTCCGCATATGGCTTCTTGCACATTGGTGAATTGAGTTTCGAAACGATTCACCAATTCACGAATTTGCCTCGTGATACATGGCTCCACTGCTGCCATTATGCGTTCCTCCGCCTCACGAATGGCGTTCTGCATTCGCGTCGCTTCTGCCATGAATGATGTGGATGAGGTCGACAGGCTCTTGATACCAATGTTAGGGGATTGAGGGAGAATATTGAGAAAGAGAGAGAGAATAGAAAGTAGAGATAAGGAAAGAGTGTTTTATTTATTCAACAAAAGCATACATTGAATGGTTATTTTCTAATTATATATAACTGTCTAAGCAGTTATAACAACCCAATACAACTAATAATAGTTGTATACACTACTACATGCATCATCCGTACCACCCCAATTTTGGGTGGAGGCTCTTTCCACAGCTCTCTTCTTGATCAATCGTCTTCCTTCTACGGTTATTGATCACGATTCTCCTTTGTTTTCGTCTTTTTAAAACTCAACCTAATTATAATGATTTACATACTTTTGGTTGTGTGTGTTTTGTTCACCTACCTCCGTTTGAAAGACATAAGCTTGAAGCACAATCTGCTCAATGTGCATTTATGGGGTATAGTCACTCTCATAAAGGTTTAGTGTGTTATGATGTATCTAATTGTCGCTTCCGCATTTTCCGTAATGTGACATTTTTTGATGATCAATTTATGTTTAATTGTGTTTCTCCTGTCATGGATGATATTGTTATTCTTCCAAATTTTTCCATTATGCCTCAATCTATAGAACGTTATAAACCAGGACATGTATATGTTAGAAAATCCAGACAACAGGTACCCACACCCCTACCCAACGCTGATCTGCCACCTGATATTGTACCAGTTGAACCACGACATTCTGGTCGAATATCTCGAGCACCAGATCGATATTCACCAGAAGGTATGATTCTTCACATACTTCTCTGACTGCCTCACTCTCTAGCATATCGATTCCTACTTGTTACTCACAGGCTGTTTAAAGATGTGCGATGGATAAAAGCAATGAATGAGAAGAGCTTCAAGCTCTTCAAGAGAATTTCACATAGGATATTGTCTCTTGTCCTCCTCATGTCAAACTTATAGGTTGTAAATGGGTGTATTCTGTGAAATTGAATTCTGATGGGTCCCTCAACCGTTACAAGGCTCGTTTGGTTGCCTTAGGCAACAAACAGGAGTATGAATTGATTATGATGAGACATTTGCACCGGTTGTCAAAATGACAATTGTTCACATGGTCATCTCTATAGCTTCTTCTAGAGGGTGGTTTCTTCATCAAATGGATGTGAAAAATGCATTTCTTCATGGTGACCTGGCAGAAGATATTTATATGACTTCACCTCAAGGCTTATTCTCTTCATCTAAAGGTGTATGCAAGCTTAAACGCTCCTTATATGGTTTGAAACAGGCACCTAGAGCATGGTACGAGAAATTTCGTTCCACTCTCCTTGGGTTCTCCTTTACTCAGAGTCAGTATGATTCCTCTTTATTTATTCATAGCACATGTGCGGGTATTGTTTTGCCTCTTTTGTATGTTGATGATATGGTTATTACTGGTTCTGATCATGCTTCCACTCAGCGACTTAAGCAACAGTTACATGCCTCATTTCACATGAAAAATCTTGGTAATCTACATTATTTTCTTGGTCTTGAGGTTCATTCTACGTTCAAGGGAATATTCCTCCATCAACATAAGTATGTCACTGATTTGATTTCTATGGTTGGTCTCGAATCAGCTAATCCAGTGGATATCCCTATTGAGGTTAATGTCAAATATCATCGTGATGGTGGTGATCTTTTGCCAGATCCTTTACTGTATCGACAACTTGTGGGTAGCCTTAATTACTTGACTATTACTCGTCCTGGCATATTTTTTGTTGTTCAGCAAGTAAGTCAGTTCATGCATTCTCCTCGGCATCTTCATTTGGCAGCGGTTCATCGTATAATTCGCTATTTGAAAGGAACCTCTCACTGTGGACTTTTTTTTCCACCGGAATAGCTCCCAAACTGAGTGCTTATAGTGTACCGATTGGGTAGGGTGTCCGGACACTCGTCGATCTATCACTGGTTGGTGCATGTTTCTTGGTTCTTCATTGATCTCATGGAAAAGTAAGAAGCAAGCAAGAGTCTCAAAATCCTCTACTGAATCTGAGTATCGTGCCATGTCTGCTGCTTGCTCGGAAATTATTTGGCTACGTGGTATTTTGACTGAACTTGGATTTCCTCAAACAGAGCCTACATTGCTTTATGCTGACAATACAAGTGTCATCCAATCTTGTATTATCCAGAGTAATGTGCCTTGTCCGTGATGCTTATGATGACTGACTTATAGCACATCCACTTCAGTACTCAGCTTCAAGTTGCAGATATTCTTACCAAAGCTGTTCCACGCCCACGCCATCAGTTTCTTGTTAGCAAATTGATGTTTATTGACCAGACGCATCAATTTGAGGGGGGATGTTAATTAGGAAGTCATCTTATCCTTTATGTAAATTATTTACTTTCCTGTACTAGGTAAGATAAATTAGACAATAGAATATTTGACATTATAAGTTGTATTTACGTGTAAATACAAATACTATTATATATAGTATGAAATGCAATAGAGAAAGACATCAAGCCAATTTTCCTGACATAGGCAAACGCAAGCAATTATTGACGAGATGTGTACTCTCCAAACTAGTGGTACCTTGGAATCGGTTTCTCTACCCCTAAAAAGTCTTTGTATGTGAAGAGACGTACATGTGCAAGAATTTTCTTTTGAATAGAATATGCAAGAATTTTTTAAATACCTAACTAAAATACTATTATATTAGTATTAAAACTTGTTTTTGTTCTAACTTTTTTTAGAGATGTTCATTATTACCTTATATGAGATTGTGTTATGTTTGAACATTGCCGAAGGTCTGTCAAGAAAAAAAAAAGATTTTTGTAGGACACCTTTGTCATGTCGGTCACCGACACGTATCCGGCACATGACACCATAGGTTTCTACATGCTCCCTTGACTTGTAAATTCCTATCAGGAGTAGTAGCTAGCTGTTGTAATTAGATAGCTTTGCATTCTATGACTGACACTTGTCTAGGGTCTTTAGTTCTCAACCTGCTATAGCAGATCACCATTCTTGTAATATAAAAGGAAAGTTAGTTACCAAAGCTAACTAACTTTCAATCAATGAAAAGTTGTTGAGACTCAATGAAGATCTCTTTCTCTCTTTCTATCAATTCCTTGAGAGAGCTAGTGAAATATTTCAGATTCAACTATTACGTGTAGGGTTTGATAATGAAATGTACTTGTAATTACAATTTACAACAAACAAACAAGAAACCAAAGGAGGAAAGCAAGTCTTTCATTAACCAACTCAATAAAGAACATAACATAAAAGTAAAGCAATACCTTCCGAAATGCAAACATGTCTCCCAGAGGAATTGACAACATCAACTTTATAGTGATATCAAGAGCATCAAAGAGGGCCCTATCACCATAAAGTTCAAATATACCGAAGTTGACAAAGTTCCCAGAGAGTGCTGCAGGCAAAAAAGAAATATTAAACAAATAAAACTCACGGGTAATGAAAATATGATGCTCTTACTATATTGTTTACTCCATTGTATTTCACTTCAAGCACAAAGAATTGAATACAATATTATAAATAAGACTGCAAATGTGAAAGAAGAAATCAAGCATGAACCCAGGTTTTACAATATATAAAACATATTGAGAATTTATAGTGCTATCTCTAGCATTTTTCATATTTCAGACTACATGTATATTATGAATAAAATTACGGATCACGTGAAAAGTCATTACCTAAGTAAAACATGCAAAAGATATTTAAATAAGAGTTAGATGATTATGAATAGTGTGGTAGGGATGATGTCTCTGGAAAAAAAAACTTAACATTTGGTGTTTATGATTAATCGCTTCAGGACAATTCATCCGCTTCATCACATCCTTGATGTTAAAAAGTAAAAAGCGATAGAAATATGATAATATGTTACAGTAGATGCAAACCTCGTTCAAGAATTATCAAACAAATTGATATTCCCTTGTATTTGGATGAATACATGTCTGCTTTATTAGGAAGAGGTAAAATTCTAGATCCATATGCAACAATCAGTTTACTGACTTCTCGAAAAAGTAGTATTCCATTAGGGGAAGAAGAATCAAAAGTCAATCGCTGGGATTTGTTCAGGACCAGTTCAGCAACAAATTTCAACAATGGAGTTGTTACCTGCATTAAGCTAATGAAATCAAACATCCTTCTAGGTATGGAAATTAAAATTGTCAGGTTTATAAGATTAGCCATTTTGACATGAGCTATTTAGCACAAACTCAATATTGGAAATTATTATTTATTTAGGCAAGATGGACACCTATTTCTGACTTAATGGGGCGAACTATTTTCGATGGTCTCAATCTGTCCAGAAGGAAACCTGAGAAACTTGCTATATACTCTATGGAAAACCAGCACATATGAAGAATGCAGGTCCTAGGCACCCAGATCTGTCCATGAGGTGGAAAAAACCACATTGAACAAAGATCAAGTTGAGGAGCATGTTAAAATGTAGATCTTTATTTGATATTCCTAATGCTTCTCTTAAAATTGTACCTCAAATATGGGTGAACCGTGGATCACAGATTTTGATGTTTCTCACCATACGACTAGTCTTTCTTCTCTCTTTAAAACTTATTTACCTTTCCCCAAAAATAAAAAGATAAGAGTTGCATATATAAGTTATTTATCAATTACAGCAGAGGAAAAAACCACTTTATCTAGACACATTGAGTTACAAAATATGCTACTTGGACTAAAAATATCATGTAACCTCCTCTCTGGTAGTAAAACATGCCAATACTCCAATCGCAATGTAAATTTCTTTAACACCTTATGTATTTTTTGGGACCGAACTTCTAGAAAGATGATTAGTAATACTAAAATGATAGATGGACTCAATTACTTTGAGAATGTTTTCGCAAATAAAGTTGCCCATGGCCTTAGCGGTAAGAGTTCTACCACAATGAGGGATCAAATAATGCTTTGGCATAATAGACTAGAGCACCCTAATTTCAATATCTTAGGCATTTGTTTTCAGACTTTTGTTTTCGTTTTTCAGATATTTGTTTTCGTAAATAAAGTCGGTTTTGTAGGGATGAGTTAGACCCAACCACAATTTTAAGATGATATCAGAATATATCCTAGATTTGTTGCTAGACTTCCCACATCATCCACCGTACATGCTCATCGAGGCCCGAGCATAAGAGGAAGTGTTGGAAATTTAGTCTTCATTGCAGTTTGCCCCTACCTAAATTATATAGCGTGTGTTTTAATGACAGACGTACTAAAAATATCTTAGAATAATAAAATTTAACAATATATTTTGAGATTTGAATGTTCATTTTATGAATATGCTACTATTTTATTATTGGTCGTATTTACTAATGTTTTTTGTAAAATTAGATGAGACAAAATAATATTAGAAATGACAAATATTAAAGAATGTGTTGGGATAGCCCATATAGTTAAAAAGATGGAGGAAAATAGGCTTTGATAGTTTTGACATTTAGAGAGAAGACATGTGAATTTTGTTGTAAAGAGAATAGATCAGATGAAAAGTTGTCAATCAACTAGAAGTAGTGGATGACAGAAAAACTATAAAGAAAATTATTAAGAAAGATCTCGAGATTAACAAGATAGAAATATGGTCTTTGATTGAATATTATGGCATCACTTGATCCATGTAGCAAACTCCACTTAGTAGGATAAGTCTTGGTTGTTGTTATTGTTGAAAATTAAAATAATTTAGTTATGCATTTTCCAAGTAGTTAACTCATTGAAAATTAAATTCTATGTATCTTTGTAAATTGGTAAATTGTATTAGTTTAATTTCTTGAAAATTGCACATAATTATTTATTACCCTCGTAAGTAACTACAATGATTATAAATTAAACTTTATGCTGAGAGCAATGTATCTCAAGCACATTCATAAACATTTTTCAAGTAGTTAATTCATTGCATACTAAGTTCTATGTATCTTGCTAAATTGTATTGCTAAATTGTATTAGTTTAATTTCTTTCTTGTAAATTGGACATAATTATTTATTACCCTTGTAAGTTGTAACTACAGTGATTATAGATTTAAGCCTTTTGTTGCACCGAGATGCATCTCTTTTGTAAATAATATAGTCCTATTTGGAGAATCGAAAGAGGATTTAAATGAGATTAGAGACTTGGAGACGAGCTTTAGAAATGCATGGTTTTCGCCTAATCAGAAGTAAGACGGAGTATATGGAATGTAAGTTCAACAAAAGAAGAAGTGTTTATAACATAAAGGTGAAAGTTGTAGACCATATTATCCTTCAAATCACACAGTTTAAATATTTTGGTTCTGTAATACAAAATGACGGAGAAATAAAAAAGGATGTAAACCATCGAATTCAAAAAGGGTGGTTGAAGTGGAGGAGGGCTTCAGAGATTTTATGTAACTCAAAGGTACCACTCAAGGTGAAGGAAAATTTTTATCGAACAGCGGTAAGATCTGCAAGATTGTACAGGACAAAATGCTAGGCACTTAAAAATCAACACAAGAATAAGCAGGGATGAGGATGTTGAATTGGATGCGTGGTACGACTAGAAATGATAGGATTAGAAATAAAAATATTAGAGAGTGTTGGAGTAGCACCTATAGTAGAGAAAATGGTGGAAATTTAGTCTTAGGTGGTTTGGACATGTAGAGAGAAGTCCTATAGATTCAGTGGTAAGGAGAGTAGATCAGATAGAGATAAGTCAAACAACAAGAGGAAAAAGAAGACCTAAAAAGACCATAAGAAAAGATTAAGAAAGATCTTGAAATTAACAATTTGAATAAAAGCATAGTTTTAGATAGAACATTATGGCAAAAATTGATCCATGTAGTTGATCCCACATAGTAAGATAAGGCTTGGTTGTTGTTGTATGCTGTTGAGCTGAGCGCAATGTATCTAAGCACTTCATTAACATTAAAAAAAATGATTTGTTTCTATTATTTCCTATTTTGTTATGTTGGTATTTATTTCCCTAATATGTTATTATGGCAATGACACCCTAGAATTTTAAGCTAGCATTAAATAGAATTTATATGCATTAGTCTATATGATGTATATCACACTACTATTATTGTCAAGAAATAATTTTTAGTAATTTCCTTTCAAGCACCTCCAACTTATTTATGTTATTACCTAACTAACTCACCTACTGCCAATTTATCAACAAAATCATGGGAGAAACATACAAACTTCATGCCTATATTAGGTACTCCATAGAGTAAGACATCTCAACTTTAATTGACAAGTTATTTATAGTAATATTTTTAATGCAAAAAATTGGTCGTGCTTGATATCGCAAGACTGTTTAAGGGAAAATTAAATACTAGACTCACAAATAAAATTATAATGATGTGACGAAAAATCATAAAAATAAAGGAAAATTAAGATGATGATATTATTCCTTGTATTGCATCAGTTACTTTGTGATCACATACCTCTGGAGCGTCAGCATAATGTGCAAGGCTTTTCAAAAGAATTGGCATGTGTGCAGGATAAAGCCAATCAAAAAGGAATCCATATGTTCTACGACTGTTAAAATGCAATCCAAAGAAACCAAAATGAACTAATATTTTCAACTACAGGGAGAAAGGAAAGAAGACAAACAAACAAGGCCTCAGACAATAAAACAGAAATTCTACCAACCTATTAGTTGCCATTGCTAATCCTCGAAGATCACGCATCAACCCAATAAATGCATATTTTACAGCATCTGATTGAAACAGTGCATCAGGTGTTGAATTCAATCTACCAAAAACCTACCGTGGAAAAACCATCAATCAGAATGAAAAAAAAAAGGTAGGATAAACCAATCAATAATAAACTGACAATGCTAAACTGTAAGTTGCAAACATTTTGCTGGACATATTTCATATTTATAAACTAGTTCAGTATATGATGGTAGAACAACATGCATCAGTTGTTACATAAGAATCTAAAGAAGTCAAACCAATCAAAAAAAGGATTAAGTAGACAATATTTTAAGTTTGGGGAGTTAAACGTATTAGGACCAGTTATTCACAAATGACCAATAATTGAAGGGGGTGCACGAGTGTATGTAGTTTGGTTGATAAGTTGTTCAAAGACGTCAAGAGTGTCTTGTATAAGGTTATAAAAGTATAAGGTTATAAAAAAATTACATGCACGGAAATCAGATGAACATCTTTTCCCAAGATTTATACAATTGACTCAACTTCATAAAACTAATATGAAGAAAAATTAAAACTACATCTTCTAAAATTCATTATTGCACTTTCTATTGAATTGTAATGGTAAAATGGTAAGCAAAAACTACCAACCTGTAGGAAAGGTTCCATTGATGATTTGAATTTCAATAGGCTATCTTCCATGAACACCAACATGCCAAATGTATAATACAGCGTTGTTCTGCTGCGAAAACATTCCCAATTTTCTAAAAAAGGGAATTGTTCCCTCTAATAAGGAGAGTGAGAAAAAAGTTTCCCTTAGAACTTTGTTGATAAAAACAAGAATACAAGTATACAAAAATCAAGAAATTAGTTTCTCTTAAGTCAGTGTTCTGTAATTCTATCACATCATGATGCACAAAATCATATGTTGTGTAGTATTTCTTCTATCTTTTTCTCATTCCCTATACAGTATAACTTTAGTATGAAAGTAGTACTACTCTGGCCTAATTTATAAGCAAAAAAGACAAATTTCACGCTTATTAAAAAAGACAACTAAATGCATTTAATTTTCTTGATTTCATGTATGAGAGATAACATAATTACCAGTATACCCTTAATTTAATGGTCAACCACTAACACTATTAAGTAATTAATGCAGGGATAATTTTGGGATACAAGCATTAAATGCACATAGATTTAAGGCCAAAACATTTAGAAGGCTTTTGCTTATAAATAAGGTCAGATAAATAAGGTCAGAGGGAGTACAAAGGAGATCAAAAGTGTATCTCATAAACCCCCAGGTTTGGCCTGTTGGTGAAGGCTTGGAACGTGTGTTTCTGTCAAGGTCTCAAGTTCAAATAGAGCCAGCAAATATTTTATTGGAGCAGTTCATAAAGAGCTTGCTCTGGCTTTAATTGGACCCCCGCTAATAGACAACGGAATTGGCCGGTCATAGAGCCA
This sequence comes from Vicia villosa, assembly GCF_029867415.1. NCBI lineage: Eukaryota > Viridiplantae > Streptophyta > Magnoliopsida > Fabales > Fabaceae > Vicia > Vicia villosa. The sequence goes on along the minus strand of NC_081180.1, from coordinate 201,044,601 downwards.
GATTCCGAATTTCCAAAACAAAAGTGTATCTCATATTTATTGGTTAGAAGTAGCTCACATTATGATTCAAAATTATGTGTTGAACAGTATCCAACTTAAGAAGCAGCTTTCCCGTCATGGATCTACAGAAACAAAATCCTTATCAATTATATAGACGACATCCAACAATGTCAATAATAAATTATCAGAATTGAATAATTCAATATTATTATTATTATGATGAATATACAAGTGTTAATCTCTTTAAATAGAGTATTTTGATCTAATGGGCCTTACTAAAAATTCAAACTTAAATTACTAATAAAATAACAAACTAATAAAAATAATAAACTAATTAATTATTTATATAACACTCCCCCCTCAAGCTGGTGAATGTATATCAATCATTCCCAGCTTGAAAACAATTTCTTCAAAGTATTAATGTTGTTAAGAGTCCCACATCGGACAATATATGGCCTACACATGTGCTTATAAGTGGGGGCAATCCTCACCCTACAAGCCGGTTTTGTAGGGTTGAGTTAGGCCCAACCACATTTCTTAACATGATATCAAGAGCCTCATCCGGTGGGCCACCTATTATGGTTTCCGCTATCGGGCCACCCACCATTTATTTCCACGCTCCAGTTGTCTAGTCCTTGACGTGAGGGGGTGTGTTAAGAGTCCCACATCGGACAATATATGGCCTACACATTTGCTTATAAGTGGGGGCAATCCTCATCCTACAAGCCGGTTTTGTAGGGTTAAGTTAGGCCCAACCACATTTCTTAACAGCTGCTAAGCCCTTTTGTTAGAAGATCTGCAACGTTGCCTTGTGAAGACACATATGTAGTGCAAATAAGGTCACTGTCTAATTTTTCTTTAATGAAGTGTCTATCAACTTCAATATGTTTGGTTTTGTCATGTTGCAGTAGGTTATGAGCTATGCTGATAGTGATAGCAGACTTATTACCACAATAAAGTCTCAGTGATTCATCACACTTTATCCACAGATCTTCTAAGATTGATTCCAGCCATATGAGTTCAAAAATCCCCTGTGCCATTGTCGTGAACTCTGCTTCAACACTAAATCTTGATACGACATTTTGTTTTTTACTTTACCAAGTCATAAGATTCCTTTTTGCAACTGGAGCAAATGTCTCAAAATAATCTACTCCATAGGTTTTAGTGAATCCTTTGACTATCAATCTTGCCTTCTACCTCTCAATCGATCCATGTGCCTTGTATTTAACAGTGTATATCCACTTGCACCCTACACGTTTCTTTCCAGTAGGTAAAGAAACCAATTTCCAAGTATTGTTCTTTTTCAGTGCCTCCATCTCCAAATCCATGGCTTGTTTCCATTTTCTGTCAGACAATGCCTCAGATAAAAAGGTAGGTAATTTTACAGTGTTCAGATTTGTAAGGAAGGCTTTATGGGTATGTGAAATGTGTTCAAAACTTAGGTAGTTGAATTGGATTTAAGAATGGTCTTCCTTGTTTTATATACTAAATTCTTCCCATATCTTACATTAGTTTCATTTTTTTCAGAATCATGTCCAGGTCCAAGAGTAAAGTCGGAAAGTATAAGGGACTCATCTTCCTTATATACGTTCTCCCCCTGAAGATGAGTTTGAACGAAGTAGTTTTCTTGTTCATGGAAAGTAACGTCTCGAGAGACAAAGAACTTATGAGATGGTGGATGATAACATTTGCAATCTTTTTGGGTGGAATAATATCCTATAAAGACACACTTTAAGGCTCTAGGATCAAGTTTCCTCTACCATCACTATGAATATGGACGAACAATGTACACCCAAATATCCTAGGCTAGGAGTGAGGTTACTAGAGGTAGACTATTAGAAGGTGTAGATGAGATTTCTCATTGGTGTAACATAATTTATATTTCATAATCTGTTAGTTACAAAACAGTTAGGGTCAAGCTAATATAGCTGGTAGATGTGACTTGCAACTGCAGGTTCACAATTACATAAACTGACAACTGTCAGTGAAACACCCTGTTACTGTAGCTAAGCCCAAGACTCATTCAATATAGACACATTAGGATAAAACGAGGATAAGACTTCCATAGGAGTTTTGGAAGCAAGGGCATTAGAAGACAAACGATTTATGAAATTTGATGCAGTTAAAACAGCCTCGCCCTAAGATTTCTTGAGAACTTTATTTTGAAATATCATAGCACTTGTTTGGTCTAACAAATGCATATTTTTTCTTTCAGCAACGCCATTTTGTTGGGGTGTTTTAACACATGAAGACTCATGAATGATTCCTTCACTTTGACACACAGAATTAAGATTATGATTAAAATAATCTTTGGCATATCAAATCCAATCCTCTTAATACTCGTACCAAATTGTTTTTTAACAAAAATTGAAGAACCACATGACTAACTTCAGATTTTTGTTGAAGAAGACTCAAGTAACCCGAGTACAATAATCAATAAAGGTGAGAAACCAACAGGCACCTGAAATATTTGGAATATTAGATAGACCCCACACATCTGTATAAACTAGATAAAACGGAAAAGTACTCATTTTATTACTAACAAAGAAAGTTTCACGCTTCTGTTTAGCAAGCTCACACACCTCACAATGAAGACACTCAACATCTAACATTTTAAATAAAATAGAAAATAACTGCTTAATGACTCTAAACGAAGGATGACCCAGGCGACAATGGTATAAGAGAACCTTCTCCCTGTTGGTCTTTATTGATTCTGAAAAAAAGGAATTGCTATTGAGAAAAGCTGGGATTGAATCTTTGTTATCTAAGTAGTAAAGACCACTCCATTCACTAGCACTTCCAATCGTCCTTCCCGAATTCTTATTCTGAAAACACAAGAGATATTATAGAAAATAACATTACATGATAGGTCTTTTGTGAGTTTATGTATGGAAATTAGGCTAGTAGTCAATTTTGGGATATGAAGAAAGTTATTAAGAGTCATGGACGAATTAAGTTGAATTGTTTCTTCACTTGCTATAATTATAAGGATGCCATCTGCAGTGGATATTTTTTTGTTACTGGGGCAAGGTGAATAAGTGGAGAAGTGAGTGAGTAAGGGTGTCATATGGTCAGTGGCTCCAGAATCTAGTATCCAGTATTGTTTAAAGGGTATATGTTAAGCATTAAGTCCGAACGAAACTGGAGAGTTGCCAAACGAAAAAAGATGATAGAAACGTACTTGAATGTGCTACATAACAAGTATATGCGGCAAGGTGAGTAAGTGGAGAAGTGTATGGGTAAGGGTGTCATATCTTTAGTGGCTCCAGAATCTAGTATTCAGTATTGTTTGAAGGGTATATCTGAAGCATTAAGTCCAAACGGAAATGGAGAGTTGCTAAATGAAAAAGATAATAGAAACGTACCTGAATGTGTTACAAACAAGTACCTGTTGGTTTCTCCAACTCACTAAGGAGAGATCCCACCTTTTCTACTTCACTTAGGTTAAGGTGAGTCTTCGGTTGGCTGTCCAGGGACCGGCTTCGCGAGACCATTTTGATCCACTTCTCCTTCTAGACTGTCTCCACTAGTACTTTCAGCCATGTGTGCATGTCCTCCCTTTCTAGATAAGTCTCTTTTTTGTCCCCACTCTCTATTAGGAGGTCTGCGATTCAATTTCCAACATTTTTCTAGAGTATTGTTGCAATAAGTACACCACACCCTTTCGCCCTTCTTCTCGACATAGGTTTCTCCCAATTTCTTCTGATCAACTAACATGGTTGAATTCTTCTCAACAAGCATTGCTGATATTTCTACAAGTGGTGGTGTCAACATTAATTCCCTTCTACTTTCTTTGCTCCTCACTATAGACACTGCATCATTAATATTCAGTGCTTTTTCTTTGCCAAGAATTTGTACTCTAACATGGTCAAAGTCAGAGTTGAGTCCTACCAGAAAGTCAGAGACTCTATCTTGCTCAATGTACTCCCTAAGTGTTGTTGCATTTGTTTTACACTCGGTTTTGATAACTCTGTAATGGTTTAACTCCATCCACAAGGCTTTGAAATGATTAGCATATTTTATAACTATTTTGTTGCCTTGTTTAGTTCCCAGTGTTTTCACCTTCACATCATATATTTGGGCATCATCTTTGGCTTTAGAATAAGTTTCTCCTAATGCTTTTCAAATCTCTTTTGTCGTACTTAGAAACATGCAAGTGTCACTAATTTCTGGAGTCATTGAAGCCCATAACCATCCAATGATCGTCGAATCTTCAGTATCCCACTTTTCAAATTTAGAATCTTTCTCTTTAGGAGGTGCATCTGGAAGGTGCTTTGCTTTTCCTTTACCTTTCAAGGTCGTTTTCACAAGTTGAGACCATTTCAAATAATTCTTTCCATTTAGCTTTTTAACCTGAGAAATAATAGGTAATTCTCATTCAGACTTGTACCTATCTGTTTCCTCTTTACCGCCAGCCATTGAAGAAATTTAGAAACAAATGCAAGTAAAACACTACAAGTGAGGTTGAGAAGTCGATGGAGATACACGCGGTTGTTCAAGCAGTTGCGGCGAACAGTTTGTGGTGAACAGTAACCCGTTAAACATTGCGCGGTGAACAGTACAGAAATAGTACCACGATGAACAGTGGAAGAATAGTACCGGGAACAGTGCCAGCAACGCAAAACCGTGAACAGTACCACAACGAAAGTGACTAGCTTTTTGACAAAAAAGATACCGCAATTAAGGCGGCTAGGGTTATTTTATGCTGAAGCGAGACTGATAGAGACTTAGATGAAGAAGTTGGGCTTGACTTTAGGCCTAAGCCAAAAGTATGGAGGGTTTATACTAGAAGACGTGGCAAAGGAATAAAGGAATAGAGGGAATAATTATAGGAGTTAGTTACTATAATTATGGGAGTCTATTATTATAATTATAGGAGTTTGTTATTATAATTATATTGTTACGATAAATTAGGGAAGAGTGAGAGAAAATAATCAGCTAAGTTTGTGTCTATAAAATAGGGAAGGAATAGAGCGAAGAGGGTATCTAGGGATTCTATTAGGATTACATATCACCATCTTGGTGAGGGAAGCACTGCGTGCTTAAGGGCTGATAGTTATTAACTATCAGTTTGTTATCTTCATTGCCACTATTTCTCTGTAATTGATCATTCATAATAATACAATTACAGAATTCTTTTCCTTTTCTATTCATATATTCTCTATTCATCCATATATTCATATAAGAACCCATCAATTGGTCCGACCTACCGGATCCGAAACCCACACCGCTTCTGCAAGCGAGCGTTAGATGCCACGGAAACCAAAAATGGGAGACAGAATTGACGCACTGGAGGAACAAATGAGTGAGGTAAAGACGACGTTACAGTCCTTGATCGAACAAATGCAGACTCAAAGCCTTGTGATCGGTGAGATGAGCAAGCAACTGGGCAAACAGAAGACAACCCCGGAGAATGAGCCGTCTATTGAAGTATCGTCTTGCAATGAATCACGTCTTGCTGGGAAGAAAGTGAAGCTTCCAGTCTTCAAAGGTGATGATCCAGTTGCGTGGATTACGCGCGCAGAGATCTATTTTGATGTGCAGAATACCCCGGATGAGATGCGGGTTAAGCTGTCACGTTTGAGCATGGAGGGTTCAACAATACATTGGTTCAATTTACTGCTTGAAACAGAGGATGATCTCTCTTGGGAAAAATTGAAGAAGGCCTTAATCGCGCGCTATGGCGGTCGACGCTTAGAAAACCCGTTTGAAGAATTGTCCACGTTACGTCAAACCGGGAGCGTGGAGGAGTTTGTGGAAGCTTTTGAGCTTCTATCGTCGCAAGTGGGTCGATTACCTGAGGAACAATATTTGGGTTATTTCATGAGTAGTTTAAAACCACAGATCAGAAGGCGAGTTCGAACATTGAATCCTATCACTAGGATGCAGATGATGAGGATGGCTAAAGATGTTGAAGGTGAACTGAAGGAAGAAGATGACGATGGGGAGCGATATTATGGGAAGAAGAAGGCCGATGGTGATTTTGGGGGTCGAAGGGATTGGGCGGGATCCTCACCCAAATATCATAATGGGTTAAATTCTAACCCTAAAGATCTGACCCGATCAACTAATACGGGTTGGTCAAACACGACTCGGAAAACGGGTTCGGTGGGTTCCACGCAAAATTCCTCTTCATCATTGCGTTCAACCGGAAAGAAAATGGAAAACGGTCGTTCTAACTTGTCTGAGCAATGGAAAGGGGTTCGAAGCGTGCATAGTGATGAGATGGAGGAGAGAAGAGCTAAAGGGTTATGTTTCAAGTGTGGCGGGAAGTATCACCCTACTCTTCACAAATGCCCTGAAAGATCAATAAGGGTTTTGATTTCGGGAGACGGCGAGAGTTTAAACGAGAAAAGCGAGATCATATCCATGGAGGCTCAAAATTCTGAAAGCGAAGAGGAAGCAGAGTGTAAGTTCATTGGGGTGTTGGGAAGCATGGGTGAGTATCGAACTATGAAAATTGAAGGTAAATTGGGGGATGTTGATATGGTTGTTTTAGTGGATAGTGGAGCTAGCCACAATTTTATTTCTCCTAAAATCACTGCTGCTTTAGGCTTGCAAGTCACTCCTATGGCTGCAAAGAGCATTAAGTTGGGGGATGGACATAGGGTGTTTTCTCAAGGGGTGTGTGAAGGAGTTAGTATAAATCTGGGTCCAATGGTGATAGTGGTGGATGCCTTGGTTTTGGATTTAGGTGGGTTGGATTTAGTGCTGGGGGTTTCATGGTTGAGCACTCTAGGGAAGGTGGTGATGGATTGGAAGGCTCTCTCTATGCAATTTTGGCATAAAGGTGAGATAGTAATGTTACAGGGGCAGGGAGGAAAAACAGAACAGCAAGGTTTCCTCAACAATTTCTTGGAAGATAGACATTAGAGAAGGGGTGAAGTGTGGAGTTGGTCAAAAGGTGAAAAGAAGTTAGATGGTGCAGAAAAAAATCAAGAGCTAAAAACTATGTTGAGTCAATTTCCGAGCATATTCCAAGAATACATAAGCCTTCCTCCCAAGAGGTCTCAAGTGCATCAAATCAAACTGTTCTCAGATCATAACCCTGTTAATGTGAGGCCATATAGGTACCCACATCATCAAAAAGAAGAGATTGAAAGGCAAGTGTCTTAATTACTAGAAGCCGGTGTGATTCGTCCTAGTACGAGCGCTTTTTCAAGTCCTGTTATCTTGGTTAAGAAGAAAGATGGAAGTTGGAGGATGTGTGTGGACTATAGAGTTCTCAACAAGGCTACAATACCAGATAAGTACCCCATTCCCATAGTAGAAGAACTGCTTGATGAGTTATTTGGCGCAACAATTTTTTCTAAAATTGATTTAAAATCTGGTTATCATCAAATTAGAGTAGCAGATGAGGACATCCACAAGACCGCATTTAGAACTCATAATGGACATTATGAATATTTAGTAATGCCATTTGGGTTGATGAACGCCCCAGCCACATTTCAGGCCACTATGAACGACATTTTCAGACCATTTTTGAGGAAATTCGTATTAGTTTTCTTTGACGATATCCTAGTGTATAGTAAGAATATGTCTGAGCATGAGAACCATCTGAAGCAAGTGCTGACTGTTTTACTGTCCAATTGTTTTGTTGCCAATAAATCTAAGTGCAAGTTCGGATGTCAACAAATAGATTACTTGGGACACATAATTTCTGGCGCAGGGGTATCAGTAGACCCTGAGAAGATTAGATGTATAGTGGACTGGCCTGAACCCAAAAATGTAAAAGGGGTACGTGGATTTTTGGGTCTTACGGGATATTACAGAAAATTTTAGGGATTATGGCAAATTGGCCAAACCTTTGACTGAAATGACCAAGAAAGATAATTTTAAGTGGGGTCCAGAAGCCTCTGCGGCTTTCAGCCAACTGAAGACAATCATGACCACCTCTCCTATATTAGCGCTGCCTAATTTTTCCTTACCCTTTGAAGTGGAATGTGATGCAGCCGGAAGGGGTATCGGGGCAGTTTTGATGCAAAACAGACAGCCTATAGCGTTTTTCAGCAAGGCTTTGTCTGATGGCAATTTATCAAAATCTGTGTATGAAAAAGAGCTAATGGCATTAGTATTATCTATACAGCACTGGAGACGTTATCTCTTAGGGAAACAATTCACTGTGTTTACTGACCACAAGAGCTTGAAACATTTCCTTCAACAAAGAATTTCCTCACCAGACCAACAATGTTGGTTAGCTAAGTTGCTTGGGTACCAATTTGAAGTTAAATATAAGCCAGGAGGGGAGAATAAAGTCGCTGATGCTTTATCCAGATGCTATGGAGATGTGGAGATGAATTCTATAGTCTCTTTCCCAAAATGGTTGGAGGGTCAGAAATTGTTGCAAGAAGTGCAACAGGATCTGGAAATTCAGAAGATCATTGCTGAATTGATGGCCTCACCAGATGCTAGGCCAGGTTTTACGGTGCAACAGGGGACCTTATTTTATCATGGCAGGTTGGTATTATCCCCAAACTCTCTCTCAATCCCATTGTTGTTGCAAGAATTTCACAGCACTCCCACAGGAGGTCATTCTGGGTACCTCAGGACCTATAGAAGGTTGGCTGAGAATTTATATTGGGTGGGAATGCAAAGGCGGGTCAGAGATTTCGTGAGAGCTTGTGACATATGCCAGAGACAAAAGTATGCAGCTACTGCCCCAGGTGGTCTCCTACAGCCCCTTCCTATACCCAATGCGATTTGGGAGGATTTGTCCTTAGATTTTATCACCGGCCTTCCAAAATCTAAGGGTTATGCAGCTGTACTTGTGGTAGTGGACAGACTATCTAAGTACAGTCACTTTATCCTTCTAAAACACCCCTACACTGCAAAGTCCATAGCAGAGTTATTTGTGAAGGAGAGATTGTCAGGCTCCATGGTGTTCCTGCTTCTATTATCAGTGATAGAGACCCTTTGTTTGCAAGTCATTTTTGGATGGAATTGTTCAAGCCTCAAGGTACAAAATTGAAGATGAGCTCTGCCTACCATCCAGAAACTGATGGGCAAACCGAGGTGTTAAATAGATGTTTGGAGAGTTATCTAAGGTGTTTTGCATCAGAACAGCCAAAGTCCTGGTCTCACTGGCTTCCCTTGGCAGAATATTGGTATAACACTACTTTTCATGTTTCTATTGGGAAGACACCTTTTGAAGTGGTGTATGGAAGACCACCTCCCAGCTTGTTAAGATTTTTAAGCAACGAAACAAAGGTAGCTGTTGTGGCTTTGGAATTAAGTGAAAGGGACGAGGCTTTGAATCAGCTTAAAAGTCATTTGTTGCGTGCTCAACAACAAATGAAGAAGTATGCAGATGCAAAGAGAAGAGATGTACAATTTGATGTCGGTGAATGGGTGTTTTTGAAGCTTAGACCTCACAGACAGCAGTCAGTGATCAAGAGGATTAACCAAAAGCTAGTTGCTCATTATTACGGTCCTTTCAAAATTGTGGACAAGGTGGGCGCTGTAGCTTACAAGTTGCAATTACCTGACACTTCCAGAATCCATCCAGTTTTTCATGTTTCATTGCTAAAAAAGGCTATAGGTGACTATCAGGCTCAAGGAGCACTACCTACAGAGTTAGAGGTGGCACCTGATGATGACTTTTATCCAGAAAAGGAGTTAGGCTCCAGAATTAATGTGCTGAGAGATGTTTTTATTCCTCAAAGTTTAATTCAGTGGAAGAACAAACATGTTGATGATTTCACATGGGAAGACAATGCTTATCTGAAGGGGCAGTTTCCAAATTTTAGCCTTGAGGACAAGGCTGTTGTGAAGGACCGAGGTGTTGATAGAGACTTAGATGAAGAAGTTGGGCTTGACTTTGGGCCTAAGCCAAAAGTACGGAGGGTTTATACTAGAAGACGTGGCAAAGGAATAATGGAATAGAGGGAATAATTATAGGAGTTAGTTACTATAATTATGGGAGTCTATTATTATAATTATAGGAGTTTGTTATTATAATTATATTGTTACGATAAATTAGGGAAGAGAGAGAGAAAATAATCAGCTAAGTTTGTGTCTATAAAATAGGGAAGGAATAGAGCGAAGAGGGTATCTAGGGATTCTATTAGGATTACATATCACCATCTTGGTGAGGGAAGCACTGTGTGCTTAAGGGCTGATAGTTATTAACTATCAGTTTGTTATCTTCATTGCCACTATTTCTCTGTAATTGATCATCCATAATAATACAATTACAGAATTCTTTTCCTTTTCTATTCATATATTCTCTATTCATCCATATATTCATATAAGAACCCATCAGAGACCCTCTTGAACGGGAGCTCATGATACCATATCTGAACTGAATAATTTAATATTATTATTATAATCAATATACAAGTGTTACTCTCTTTAAAGAAAATTTTGATCTAATGGGTCTAACTAAAGATCCAAACTTAAATTATTAATAAAATAACAAACTAATAAAAATAATAAACTAATTAATTAATTATAATATAGGAAGTTAAGACAACCAGACTAACCCTGATGCCATTTCCAGGAAGAGAGTTAATGTATGATCAATAAGCTCTTTGCACTGCAAATAGAGTGTCCATGTTATGAACTCAATAATAATAGTAACGGGAGGATTATGAAATCAAAAATCCCCCACCTTTGTGTAATACTTGAGATTAGTAGTAATCTTTCCTACAATAACATTTATTAGTAATAGATGATCGTGTAGTCCAAGAAGTTCAGATAGCCTGGTATATAACTGCTGCAGTTGCCATCCAAAATATCAAGAAAATAAGTGGCTAAACTTTCTTAAAAATATTAAAAAGTTGAAAGGAAAATATCTCCCGAAGCAATACCTTGGAAGACAAAACAACCTGGTCACCAATATAACACCTTCTAAGATGTTGTAAAAAGGTTAGTATAGCTCGATCAAATCTTTGCTTGCTCACATCTTCATACCTCTAAATTTATCCAACAGCATCAAGAAATATCAAAAAAACAAAGCTAAGGAATAGGGATAGACTTTAATACTTCAAGAAGCCATAGAGATACTTCACAATCAAAAGCAGTTATAACATCGTGATATATCATCAATAAAAGAAATAACAAAGAATAATAAAATGCACAACAAAGACGCTGGTGAAATGTTTCACATCAAGGCAAATAGATAAATCAAAGTCATGAAATATTGTTAGATAAGTCGCAGTTTATATTCTACTTATATAGCTTGTATTTAGGTATGTGTTAGAATAAGTCTCAGTTAGGGATGGCAATTTGACTCATATTCAATGGGTACCCACAAAAAATACCAACAACAGAGTAAATATCCGTAAAATAGGTACATACATAGACACAAGCAATTACCCAATAAAATAAGCGAGTATAGGTGAGATGTTCGTTTATTTCTCTTGGAATGTGTGGGTTGAGACTAACGCATCCCTACAAAATCAACTTGTAAGGCGGGGATTGTCCCCCACTTATAAACACAATACATGTCATATCTCTAAGCAATGTGGGACTAAACATACCCCTTCAAACCCAACACAATGAAGGAGTTGGAGGCTGCAATGAAGACAAGCCAAATGCCGCAATTTAGGCGACTAGGGACAGACCGCAAAGAAGGCGGAAATTCCAACACAACCACTCACGCTTGGACCTTAGGCCTCAATAAGGCCGAAGCATGGATCGAGAAAAAAAACTTAAGCTCTAGATACCATGATAGAGTTTGGTAAATTGGAGAGAATTGAAAGAAACTCTCATTGTATTGAATGAATTAACAATGATACAAGGGGATTGTATTGAATGAATTAACAATGATACAAGAGGCTGCTATATATAGCAAAGCAAGCCTAACAAACTAGCTGATTCAGTGTAACAAACTGACAGCTCAGCATAATAGAATAGAAAGATAATACAAAGGCATATATTATAAACTACTCTATTAACGCTAGAGTATATTTACATACTATTCCTATATTAATATGTTAATATTAACAGTAATCATCACTTATAGACTTTACGAATAATTACTCAAGCATACTGCAGAAATATAATATAAATCAAAAACCCAATACTGTGTGTGGAAAAATTAGGATTATTATGATGTTATGAGTTTAAATAAATTAGGAAGATAAAATCCTTTGTTTAAGCGACTTTTCTCCCTCTGTTATTTCAATTTAAGTTGTACTACTAGGATGCTATCAATTGAATAAATCAGAGCCCACTCGTTAGCAAAACTAAAAGACATATACACACACGTAAGATCATGCAATTTTTCAAATATTTTCAGATACACTAAATTTTATCCTTGTATATTCATATACCTTATTGTGAATTCCACTGTCAGAAATATTTACCAATTGCAGAACACATGCTGAAATCTCCGCATCGAGTACCTCATGCGATTCTCCGCTGTAATATAGAAATCATAGATAACTCAACACTTAATTGCCCGAAAATGCTTAGTTTTCACCAACTGTTTAAGCAATTACCTAAAACCAGACGTATGCTTTGTCTTGAGTATTGCAGCAACAATGTGCGTGAACCAAGCAAGTTTGGTTTCAGTTACAGAAAGTTCATAGCTATTCATGGGGATTTGGAGATTTGCTACCTTCTACACATAAATAAAAAATATAACAAAATCAGCCAATTGTACAATAAAACCTCAAACACTTTACGAAGAACGACCACTGCAAGAATACCATATAGCTTTGTATGATAGGCTCTACTATCTTCATTAAATATGAACTGCAACTTTCATACTGAAATTCAACGAAACAAAAAGAACTCAAAAGATAGTTATTCAAAGAATAAACTACGTGATATTCAAAGAATATAATTTTGAACATAACATGAAACTCAGGAGAAGAATGAAAAATCATGAACCTGAAATCTACAGAGGTAAGGGAAAAACTCAAGCTGATCTTGAAGCACTTCTACATTGTCAAGTGGGTCTTCACCAAGTTCATCAGATAGTTCAGACTGTAATTAATCAATGATTTAAGGTCAAATTGAGAAGAAAAAAATACTTATACTTCACTCACCTATGTAAAAGAGTTCAAAAACACCTGACCTGCAATGATTCAAATCTCAATGATACAAAACATTCTATAAGTTTAGGGACATATTCATCTAGCAGGCAAGGTTTGTCACTCTTGAGATACCGCACAGACGTCACTGATTTAGACCATAAATTTAGAAGGTAGTAAACACTGCTGCCAGCCCACTGAAAGAGACAAAAAAAGCACAATTATTAAGTAAACAATTTATTGAAACTATGAAAACAATACAGGCAGCATCCTAAAGATGGAAAAAGAAATTTAACAATTTAGATGACCCTCCAAACATAAAGAAAGCCTGACACACAGCTCCTATCTTTCACCAAACAAAATGTATATTTCGGTGGCCCTGGGGAACATATTAAATTGTCATAGAAACATACCTTCCAAGACTGCAAAGATTTTAATGTAAACTCTGCTACTAAGCGTATCCAATCACTATAGCCTTCAGCATTTATAAGTTCTGATAACTACAGTAGAAATAAGAAAAAGGTAAGAGAATGTCTTCTTTATGCAGAAGACATAAAGAAGACATTCCTAGAAATCAGGAAAATAGTTATTCCTATAAACGCTAAAATTTACTGTGATAAAAACGGTAAAAGATGGGAACGGTAAACTAATAATTAGTTTAGGGAAACGCTAACGAGTGTCCCAGGGACACTCTTTAAAGCTAATTTGAAAAAATTATCACAGTTAATCCATACTTGTGCTCGTACCCTGTGGGTACCTAAGTACCTTTACCTGCACCCATTACCCACATTTCGGGGAATACCGAGTTCGATTCCTGGCAGAAACAACATTTGGCCAGTGCTCGTGCCTCTGTAGCACGAGCCGGATTAGTCGATCTACTATGTAGGTCGGAACCGGTGCGAAAGCAAAAAAAAAAAGATATATATCATATCATTTTAATTTTTGACAAAATTAACAAAAAAAATCAACGATTTTACTACTGAATTGTGAAATAAAGGAACACTTAAATCAAAATGCGTAATAGCTTAATTGTGATCTATTTTTTTAAAGATATAGACTATTTTTTATATGAGGATATCAATTAAAATATACAAATATACATTGTGCGGGTAAGGGGCGAGGTGGATACTAAGGTATCCGTACCCGCACTCATACCCGCATATCTTAATTGGTAATTGCTTGTGTTTGTGCCTGTACCCATTTTAACGGGTTTTTACCTACCCGTTGTGGGTAATTTTTGCGGGTGTCCATTGGATATGGGTACAATTGTCATCCCTGTTTAATGCATTGGAAATTGAAATGACCAATTTTTCTAAAGAATATTTTCTTTATTTAAAATCGTTAAAGAGTGCCCCTAAGGCACTTGTTAACAACACCCATTAATTTATATAAATTTATATGAGTTGTATATAATATGATTTGTACAAACAGAATCAGTGATTCTATTCTGCACAACATATTCTTTGCTGATTTTCAACACTCCTCAACTTGGGTTGTAGAAATCTATCATACCCATATTGAATTTGATATTTTCATATATGCTCCTCGGAAGGGCATTGGTAAGAATGTATGTTGTCTGTTGGTGTGATGGAACATGATCAATACTATGAGTAAATTACTTTCTCTTATTTTAAACATTGAAAGGTGCATTGGATATATTCAATATATACATAATTCCCATACTCCCTTCGTCTTATAATTAGTTTCGAATTTGAGCTATGCGCGATTCTTAAGAAACTGATTAGATGTGTTGATTTTTGTTAAGATACGAAAGACTAAGAGGCATTTGAATAAAACCGTGTGTCTTTAAAGCACTACGGAGATTTTTATTATATATAGAGATTACAGCTAATTACATGATATAGTCGATGTGGGACTATTCTATATACAAATATTCTTAACACTATATATTTACAAATATAAACACTCCCCCTCAAGCTTGAGCATATAAGTCAAATGCACCAAGCTTGCCACATATATAATTATTTTTGGGACTTCGCAAGGATTTTGTAAACACATCTGCTAATTGATCGTTGGAGTTGACAAAGCTTGTAACAATTTCGCCTGATTCAATCTTCTCTCTGACAAAGTGACAGTCTATCTCAATATGTTTGGTCCTTTCATGGAAGACTGGATTTGAAGCAATGTGCAATGCAGCTTGATTATCACAAACAAGTGTCATTGGTCATGCTTCTTCAATTTGAAGTTCTTTGAGCAACTGTTTTAACCAAATGAGTTCACATGTTACCATTGTCATGGCCCTATACTCTGCCTCGGCGCTTGATCTTGCAACTACATTTTGTTTCTTACTTTTCCAGGATATAAGATTTCCTCCAACAAGTACACAATACCCAGAGATGGATCGTCGTCTATCAATGGGTGACCTTGCCCAATCAGCATCAGAGTATCCAACTATCTGAGTATGTCCTTTTCTTCATACACGAGACCTTTTCCTGGAGCACACTTGATGTATCTCAGAATCCGGACAACAGCATTCATGTGTTCTTGGCAAGGAGAATTTAAGAACTGACTTACCACACTAACTGCAAAAGAGATGTCTGGACGAGTGACTGTGAGATAATTCAACTTTCCAACCAATCTCCTATACCTTCCTGGATCCGATAGAGGTTCCCCCTAATTAGGTAGCAGTTTGACACTTGGATCCATAGGAGTATCTACTGGTTTAGCGTTCAACAACCCAGTTTCTTCCAAAATATCCATAGCATATTTCCGCTGGGAAATCACCAAGCCATCTTTAGATTGGGCCACCTCAATTCCCAAGAAGTAGCGGAGTTTACCAAGATCTTTTGTCTGAAATTGATTCGAGAGATGTTGTTTCAACTGGAGTATTCCCTGCTGATCACTGCCAGTTATCACAAAATCATCCACATATACAATAAGATAGATACACCCTTGGGTAGAGTGACGATAAAATATAGAATGGTCAGCTTCACTATGGACCATACTAAACTGTTGTACTACAGTGCTGAATCTGACAAACCAAGCTCTTGGAGATTGCTTGAGACCATAAAGAGACCTGTGTAGCCTACAAACCATATGTGAGGACTCCCCCTGAGCAACAAACCCAGGTGGTTGCTTCATATATACTTCCTCTTCAAGATCACCATGTAAAAAGGCATTTTTGATGTCAAGTTGATGAAGAGGACAGTGTCGAATGGCTGCAATGGCTAGAAGAAGTGTAACAGATGCCATCTGGCTACAGGCGAGAAAGTATCACTATAATCCAACCCAAATATCTGAGTGTATCCTTTGACTGCCAAACGAGCTTTAAAACAATCGATCTTACCATCTGGACTAACCTTCACTGTATAAAGCCAACGACAACCTACTAAAGATTTCCCAGGGGGGAGAGGAACCAGTTCCCAAGTACCACTGCTTTAAAGAGCACACATTTCGTCAATCATTGCTTGCCTCCACTCAGGGTGAGATAATGCTTCACCTGGAGTGTTAGGAATAGAAATAGAAGACAAACAAGTATACTGCAAAGGGGAAAGACGGTGATAACATAAATCAATATAATGTGGAGAAGGATTTCGTGTTTGACGTATACCTTTTCGAAGAACAATTGGAAGATCGGACTCAGGTTGCGGGATCGGATCCGGTGATGGCGAAGGCGTCGGAGGAGAGTCTGCAATGACCTCAGGGACATGTCCTGCCTCAGGAATAGGTACAACAGAAGTGGGTTGGCGACGCTGATATGTTTGAAGTGGACGAGTAGTGGGAGGGTCAACTGTAAGGCTAGAATGGAGGGAGATAATGGGAAATGGGACTTCCGGAAGAGGTGTAAGAGTACTTTCCTGAAGGGGTTCCGGAGTTACTTGGCTGGACTCGAAGTATGGAATAGACTCGAAGAAGGTAACATCGGCCAATACGAGGTATCGTTGTAGAGTATGTGAGTAGCAACGATGATAACCCTTTTGGGATCGATGATAACCAAGAAAGACACACTTTAGTGATCGAACTGATAGTTTATCAAGACCAAGGGACAGATTGTGTACAAAACACGTAGACCCGAAAACTTGAGAGGAATTGGGTGAAGAGGAGAGTTTGGAAACAGGACTGAGTGAGGGATTTTATTATTAAGGATAGATGAGGGCATGCGATTAATGAGGTAACATGCCGTGAGCACCGCACCCCCCAAAACCGGAGAGGAACATTACCATGGAGAAGTAGGGTCCGAGTGGTTTCTACAAGATGCCTATTTTTACGTTCGGCTATCCCGTTTTGTTGGGGTGTATGTGGACAAGATGTTTGGTATAAAAATTTGAAATTATTGGGATAAATATTCGCGTGCATTGTCACTTCTTAAGGTACGGATAGACAAGCCAAATTGAGTTCTTATTTCTTGATAAAAAATTTCAAAAATAGAAAACAATTCTGATTTGTTCTTCATTAAAAATAGTCACGTGCAACGTGAAAAATCATCAATAAAAGTGACAAAATACCTAGACTCAAAGATAGACTCAGTACGCGAAGGACCCCAGACATCGGAGTGAACTAAAGCAAAAGGGGAATTTGGAATTTGTTGTACACGTTTTCGAATTTGTTGTAACTATTAATACATGTTTTGTCGGTGGTTGAAACTTGAATGCCAAAAAAATGCCTTAAATCATGATGCTGATTTTATGTTATTTTCTACATGGCATCTGCTTTATTGTTAACATTAAAATCCTCTTTCCTAAATAATATATGTAAATATTGTTGATTTTTTAATTTAAAGTTCAATTTCCATCGTGTTTGATTCAATATACTTTTTTTCCTTTATTATTGATTTTTTATTTTTTGGGAACATCGTTTATTATTGATTTTGCACTTGCTAAATTACATAGTATGTCTCAATGAACAAATAAATATTATCTAAAAAATTAGTAAAAATAGCAACCGTGTAATCATGTCTTAGTTATCATTTAATTCCATTTTATTTTATTAATTATCTGAGTGATTTTGGTAGTAAATGAGTTTAAACCCTAATAAATTCTGACTTGTTTTAATGCTTTTATGGCTAATCATTTTTATTTATAGTGATTTATTGTTACATTACATATTATTTATTATAATTGAAATCAATTTATTATCTTATTTATAGAATATTAAATAAATTAATTAAGTCACATATGATCATTATATCCCTTTATTTTTAATGAAAAGTAAAACTTGGTTACGATCACTATAATTTATATTTAAGATAGTCTTTAAGTTGTTAAATTAACATCAATATTCGTGTACCACCGATGGAATTTCTTTAACGAAGAAAAAAATTTAAATTATTTTTAATTTAAAATACAATACTTTTTTAAATAATACTAATTTGTGACTTAAAAAAGTTATAAAATATCAATAAAAATAAATTTAAAAAATACATGTGAAAAATAGATATAATTGGAGGGAGTTGTTAGCATTTATTGTAGTAATTTGACTTATGAAAACCATTTTATAACAATTTATACTTTTTCTCATTTGATTACAAAATCAGTTAATTGCGTAAAAAGTTTTTTTGTTTTAAATTCAAACAAAATTTGTTAGTTAATGAGATAGTTAAAAAATTTATCTTTAATTTCTATTTTAAGAGAGTCAAAAGTAATTTAATGGTATGTAATTGATTTTAATGTTTATTATTATTTAAAATACATTTGACTAATCAATGAATTTGAAATTAAAATTTATATACGGGAACAAGTTTATTAGAGCATCCCCATTCAAAGAACTCATTTAAGTTCTTTAAAGGAACCCTACTAAATTTTTTATATTATTTTATATTTCTCAATTCTTTAAACAACGCATTTATATTTTCTAAATATCCATACAATCAATCTAAAACTTAAAATGGGTCCCATTATACATTACACAATCAATCTAAAACTTAAAATGGGTCCCATTATACATTAGTACACTATACTCTAAATTTAATTATTATATGTATATTTTCAAGCCAATTCAGGGAAAACAACTTCCCAATTCTTTAAACAACACATTGGTCCCATTATACATTACACTATACTCTGAATATAATTATTATATGTATGTTTTCAAGCCAATTCAGAAAAAACAACGCACGCTCTCATGCGCAGAAGAACGTGTTTACAAACTAAAAATGGTCTTGTGAAGTAAACATTCATGGTTTCCTGACCCAGTATCTTAGAAAATTGTGAAGAAACGGTGACATGGCAGCGATATTTATACTCTTATTGATTCAAATATTTGCCTAGATTTAAATAATATTTATAAACAAGATAAAATATACTATTAATTAAAAGGCTTAATTGCAGTTTTGGTCCCCCTATTATTCTTTTTTATGAGTTTTGGTCCCCCTATTTTAAAATTCGGAATTTTAGTCCCTCTATTTTAGTTTTTAGAGGATTTTGGTCCCCCTGCAAATCCGAAGGCAATTTTTAATGAAATAAACCTCACATTGATGACATGTTTAACATAAATCTTAAATAAAAATAGTTTTTTTGAACATATCACTGCTGAATTGACATTGACACGTCATTAATGTGAGCATCATTTCATTTAAAATTGCCTTCGAATTTGCAGGGGGACCAAAATCCTCAAAAAACAAAAAATAGGGACTAAAATTCCGGATTCTAAAATAGGGGGACCAAAACTCAAAAAAAAGAATAATAGGGGGACCAAAACTGCAATTAAACCTAATTAAAATATTAAAATATATCGACAAATTTATAGGCACGGGCTAATTATCTCTTCTAAAAAAAATTAATACTTTTGGTTAACCACTTTTGTTTTTTTTGGTTAACCAGTTTTGTTTTTTTTTCTTTTCATTCTTATTATATTTTGGAAACAAATGCGCGTAACATTTCAGTACCGTGCGTCCCACTAGTTTCATATAAAAATCTTACATTGAAAAAAACCATAAAACCATGTCCACAGTTAAAGGAAATGGGTTTAAAGATTATCTGAGATACAGGAAGAATCAGTAAGAGCATTTGACTTACCTGATAATTTACTTTAAAGCGGCCAAGAAGCCGACAAAATGCGTGATAGTTATCATGATCAGCAAGACCTGTAATTACAGTGAATTAAATATGGGAAGTTGGAAAAAAAATATTAGGGACATAAATTTCTATGAACGGAAACATAATAAAGAAATAAATCAATGCTAACGATGACATTTATAGCCTAGTTTCACTTGAATAATGAATGAGTAGTGATCATTTCCACATACGCTCTAACATTGATAGGCTGTTGCTTCAACATGGAATAGATTATTTAACCTTTCTGGAGCATATTGGATGTTTCCTCCTAGATCCCTAGACCAATTTAAACAGCAACAAATTTTTGAGTGATTAATGTGATTGTTCAACTACATGTAGATTTGACAAATTTTTGAGTGATTAATGTGACTGTTCAACTACATGTAAATTTGAGCACCTTAAAATTGTAGTTGATCACATCCTAATTTGTGGTTTATGAAGTTAAGTTGATGGTTAATGAGTTTAGACATGACATCTGATATATCCATTAACCGCCTACTAGATGTAATTAACCTCCTATTTGAAATGCATTAACCACTTAGATTGTAATTGCAAAAGTTTTCAAATTTTAGTTTTTCAAATTATACAAAGTGTATAAAATTTTCTTAATGGCGTCAATCTCACTATATCCATTAATCCCCTATAGTATTTTTTCGGATCGACGTCTACGCGCTTATTTCGAGATTGATAACTCTAAATTACACTAGCAGGGCAATATATGTGCACACGCACAATACACAGGAGGCAAAAATATGGTTTACCTATTCCAGTTTGCAAAATTTCTTTGGTGCCCAGCATTAACTCTGACAAAAACTTCAATCGGGCAGTATCATCAGAAAACAAAGATCGTCTAGTAGAAGCAAGACGCAACAAGCATTCCAATGCCTACATGTTATCAAAAAATTATATTAAAAAATCATAATAATATATAGGAGTTTCTTTACATACTGATGATAAAACAGAATACCATATTTAAATTTAGAATTTTGCTATTATGGTCAAAATCAAGAAACAAAGGACCCTGTTAGAGTTCTTTGGAAGAATATTAGTAGAAAGGGAGTTTATTCGTCCCTACAGTTTATTGACTGAAAAAGATAAAAAGGTACACAAGAGAGAATGCTCTCCTTCACTGGAATTTCCAGTCAAAATCAAAACTACAATTGCCAAAAAGATCCATGAAAGAGAGAAAGGAAGTCTTATATGTAGACATTCATCATGTACAATAGGCCGTAGAGATCAAAAACAAAACAAAAAATATCCTAACTAAACTTACTAACTACAAAAGACCAAAAATATCCTTACTGATAATTCTCCTCCTCTGATAGACTTGCAGGGAGGTCTGATAGTTGACTCATTATTATTCCTCACAGACTTATATTTATGTTTAGGCTAAAAATATTAGCACATAAGATATAAAGTAAATAGGGCAATGCTCAAATACTATATTCATTGATCAAATAGTATCATACCTTACAAGTTCAGTAAGCCTGAACAATTACAAACATAAGATAGCATAGGTCAAAAACATTCTTAACATCAACCAAATCAGAAACATATAACAGTATTGTGTAAAGAGGATAACTAACAACCCATGTCATAGTATTGAAAGAAGTAAGGGTTTCAGGCATAAGAAGTAAAACTAACAAAAACACCAGGCATCAGACTCAAATACAACAAAAACATGCCACCACTCCGATTACATGTCACATTAAAATATTGGGAAGATAAAATAAACAATTTTAACCAAAAATTAAGACCATTGTAAGGTAGCTGAGGGTAAACTACTTAGATGGAGTAAATAAAGAAGAATAAAGAGAAAAATTAAGTTTTCCACAAAGTAAGGAATTCTTGTGAAACGTAAACTTATCGCAACCAAACAAAAGTAGAAAAAATAATCTAGACAGGTGTTTCAGACGACACCAAAAATAATGTATTCAATAAAAAAAATTTAGAAGCCATTGACTCTCCTATCAAAGTAAATTAATAGAAACAAACCTCTTTCGAAAATGGCTGATTCATTGTATAAAAGTCAAAAAATATCTGCAATGTTGAGGGATCCTCGAGGACAGGTTTCCAAGTTAATGGAACCTGTAAAAATAATGTGAATTCCAGATAAAGAACTGCAAACTAGGGGAAGGCAATAGAGACAACCATCTATTTACAAAGGAATATATATACCTGATTAGTACCAATCTCATCTGAGCTTTCATCATATGATGTCCCCATAAAATCAAATGATAAGCAACTGAGGGAAAGCATCAGAGACAATTCCTGCAACTTGCTCCCAACTAAGAGTTTTACATAAAACACAATTACAAAATTCAGAAAATGGGTTGTTATTTCTCCAAAAAATGAATATATAAGTGTATGACCATCATATCAAATATTCGATATACCATCGGCTTTTAACTTGAAGAGAGAAGTTAACGATATCTGGAATATCAGAAAAAGGGATTGATCCCTAAAAGAGATTGCAATCCTACGTTGACGAGTAGCATGTAACCCAACAGTATGCTGAAAATGAAGAACACAGAAACAAATACGTAACAACAAAATCATCAGCTAAATAAAATTCACAATTTCAAAACAAATATAACATGGGGTAGATCACCAGAGTAACATTAAGATCAAATATAACATGCGGTTATCGTTCTTTGATTGATCATTCAAATAATCATCACTACTCAGTAGAGCCCTTCACAAGAACAAATTAATTGAGTGAATATTATTCAGAAAAATGTTCCTTTCAACTAGATATATAGCAAGTGCGCTGTGTTTTTGTATAGTTTGCTATTAAATGATTACTTTTTATTGAAGCATTAAATATTCACACAAACCTGATTTATCTCGGAAACAATCTGATTCAATATCTTCAAACCTATAGCATAATGATATTGTCCCTGCCAAAAAGTGTTGACTATGTGAGATTAAAACTCAATGCAATTAGAAGTGTAATAATACAAACAGAAAAGAATTTTAAAAAATGGGGAAAACCAATCAAAAGAAAATAAAACAGAACAAAAATATTTAGAAAGAAAAAATCACAAAATCATATTCCCAAATATCCTTCATACAAACGTGGTGTTGCGGCAAATAGGGGAAGTGTGGCGGATATAATAGATATTGCAGCCTATGGCGACTGGCACAAAATCCACCATGGCATCACCATAGTGAAAAATTGACAACAACCGAAAATATTGGGTGTGACCCCATTCTTCTAATCAGTTCAACATATATTTGAAGAAGTAAAGAAGGCAAGCCAAAGTTACGTGGCAGAGTGAAATGTTTTTAAACTTTGCTGCATCTGCATTTGGGTGGACTATACAGCATCTAAAATCAGAAGTCAGAGCGGGACTTTCAGAAACAAGAGAAACATTAAACCAAAAGGATTCGTTAAGAGCTAATATAATGTAGCCATCAATGTATGAAATTTGGTTTGAATATCATTTATACATCAAATAAATGCCATGTACTAAACAAAATGACTGTGAATATAGAAAGTGGCGTGTTCACATAGATGTAGCTATCTTATAAAAATGTCATGTCACCTGACTCAAGAAGTCTGTTGCCTCTTTAACAACCTCCCGGAATCTTTCATCATCTAGCCACCCAAGCTTTGTAATACGAGATAAAAGTTGGATCAACGATCCAAGGACAAAGGGCTCCAATTCAGGTCCTTTACTGGCCAGATAGTTTAAGAGATAGTTTCCTTCAGAAAAATAGCAATCTGATCAATAAGGATAAAAAGAATATAGCAACTCTAAGTTTAAAAAATGACAGCAATACAATCCAAAAGTATGAATACAAATTTCCCAAAAGAACCTGAAAATAAAATAGGAGAAAATCTCCCTAGGAGGTTAATTCAAGAACTAAGAGGTTAATATATGCAAAAGCATGTGACATCTAATATAATAATGCTATTATTGATGGTATCTACTTATGCTGAAACCGCACTCAGTAAATCGGATTTGGAAAATGGACAAATAAAGCCCCTAAAATACTCCTAGTTTTAATCATCTGCAAGTAAGCAAGAATATTACGAATATCAATCCGGAGTTGTAAAGGAAGGCTTTGCTCTGTGACTTGCTTCAACAAGCTTGAACTAGCCAACATCAATGCATATGGAGAGGATGCATTATCGAGAACATATTGGCACTGCGAAATGTAGTCAGCATTTGAGGAAAAACATCTCAAAGTGCTTTCAGCATGAGCTCGCTCAACAGAATCCTGTGAGTTATAAAGCCTCTCACACAATGCTTCCAGTTGAGCTAAAGTCTCCATTCTTCACTGCTTAGGAAGTGTATCCAAGAATTCAGATGAAGTCAGTTCTTCTCCATTTTCCACGTATAAACATTATAAATCTACAAGGTTTCATGTGAATTCAAGAGTATATTTAGAGGTGGAAACACAAAAAAGTAATATAAAGTTAGTCAAAGCACGAGACAAAAAGTAATATATCGAAAGCGTCAATTCAATGCAAATCATGAGACACCATAGAAGTTTATCAAATAGGATATATAGTAGCACTAAAATATTAAATGTTTACAGGTGTACAAGATGATATTTCAATTCTGAAACTGTTTGAATTACAAGAATACTCTAAAATACAAAGATAGCTCGGCATAAAAAGATCATGGCAGAAATTGTAAGAAAATCCAGCCACAATAGCACAGGTCCAAGAAAAATGAGCAGTGTGATCCTGACAGAAGAAAGAATATATCAAAAATTGACACATAATATAGAATCATCAACTAAATAAAACAGGTATTATTCACCACGCCAAAAAAAACACATAAAACAATTGTCATTCTAATAACTTGTTTTTCTTGATCAAGAAACTGTTGTAATTTCGTAGCGGATCAGGCCAACGCCTTAAGGCCAACATCATTAAAACAAACCTTGAAACACACCTTAAAGATGGAATAAACCCACAATGAATGGGCTATTACCAAGCACTAAATGTACCTACCTAGAGACGCAACTTATAGCCATAGTGAGGCGACTAAGGGTTGGCATTTTAAATTAACTATGTATCAAATTATCGAATCTGATACTTTGCAAATCTCAAATCTCAAATTATCAATTAATGAGAAAGTGTTTTTAGAGGAAATTAGCAATCAATGTTGAGTTGAAAATATAAGTAAATTGTAGATTTAGGGCATTGAAGTTGTCTTCAACAAAGCATCTTAGGGTTTTGTAAATTGAACATATAAATTCCTATTTTATCTATGATCGTTATGCATCAAATAGATTCAATGCCTGCTATAAATTCACTTAATGAAACATACAAAGCAATCGCATGCAGAATATTGGAAACTAAAAACAAGTCAAGATGAACGTGGATCATCAATTACATTGATTAAAACAGAACATCATCGCCAAGAAAAAATATTAGTCATAGCTCATATACAGTACAATCATCGAGAGTTATGAAGGAGTGGGTTCTTACAGATAGCAACAATGGGCGTAAGCTTCAGAACAATCTGAGGTCTAGCGGTAACTGTTGGGTGAGAATGAGGGGAATACGAGAGACTTCTAGAGAATCAGATAACAAAATTGAAGCAAGACTACGGTTTTTCTTTTTGTCTTCTTCAATTTATATTCATAATTATTTTCTCAAAAAGATATATTAATAAGAAAGTTTTTCAACCTAGATGGTTATCTTACACAAGCAAAAGTTCAATTTTGCCCTCAATTTTCGTAGATGCATATCCGAAAGCATCCTATAATTTGAAAAAATTTGATTCCTTTCATAGATGCATCTACGGAAGGATAATAAATTAGTAACTATGTTCACATTAATTGTTATGACAAGTCGGTGATGTTTTCTTCTCCTGAAGAAGAAGATGTTGAGTTGTTGTCCGCTAGACAGATGCATAAATTGATGAAAGAGGATGTTCAAGTGTTTGCTTTGGTTGCATCAACGTCCATTGAGAACCAAGCGATCATTGAAGAATTGAAGGTGGTGTGTGAATTTTCTGAAGTTTTCCCTAATGAAATTCCTGATGTACCGCCAACGAGAGAAGTTGAATTCTCTATAGATCTTGTACCTGGCACTAGACACGTGTCTATGGCACCATACAGGATGTATGCATCAGAGTTGTCTGAATTGAAGAAGCAATTGGAAGAGTTACTTAAGAAGTTTGTGAGGCCTAGTGTGTCGCCGTGGGGAGCTCCAGTATTGTTGGTTAAGAAGAAAGATGGAAGTATGAGACTTTGTATTGATTATCGTCAATTGAATAAGGTGACAATCAAGAACAAGTATCCACTTCCAAGAATTGATGACTTGATGGATCAATTGGTCGGTGCCCGTGTGTTTAGCAAGATTGATTTGAGATCGGGATACCATCAGATTAAGGTGAAATATGAGGATATGCAGAAGACGGCTTTCAGAACATGTTATGGACATTATGAGTATTCCGTGATGCCCTTCGGTGTTACTAATGCACCGGGAGTTTTTATGGAGCACATGAACCGTATTTTTCACGAGTATCTGGATTATTTTGTGGTGGTGTTCATTGGTGATATTTTGATTTACTCTAAATCATAATCAGATCATGCTGAACATTTGAAGTTAGTATTGCATGTCTTGAAAGAGAAGAAGTTGTATGCAAAGTTGTCCAAGTGCGAGTTCTGGTCGAAAGAAGTTAGTTTTCTTGGTCATGTCATTTCTAATGATGGCATTGTCGTGGATCCGTCTAAAATTGATGTCGTGTTGAGATGGGAGACTCCTAAGTCGGCTACCGAGATTAGAAGTTTTTTGGGATTAGCTGGTTATTATAGAAGGTTCATTGAAGGCTTCTCTAAGTTGGCTCTTCCGTTGACAAAGTTAACGTGCAAGGGTAAGGCTTTTGTGTGGGATGTTTCTTGTGAAGAGAGTTTTACCGAGTTGAAAAAGAGATTGACGTTGGCACCGATTTTGATATTGCCTAATCTGGAAGAATCGTTTGTGGTTTATTCTGATGCTTCTAAGATGGGATTAGGAGGTGTGCTCATGCAAAATGATAAGGTTGTTGCTTATGCATCGAGGCAGTTGAGAGTTCATGAGAAGAACTATCCTAGCATGATTTAGAGCCTGCTGCTGATGTGTTTGTATTGAAGATTTGGAGGCATTATTTTTATGGTTCTAGATTTGAAGTATTTAACGACCATAAGAGTTTGAAGTATTTGTTTGATCAAAAGGAATTGAGTATGAGGCAACGAAGGTGGTTAGAGTTGTTGAAAGACTATGACTTGGGTTTGAACTATCATACAGGAAAAGCTAATGTTGTTGTCGATGCTTTGAGTCGAAAGACTTTGCATATATCGGCGATGATGGTTAAGGAATTGGAATTGATTGAGCAATTCAGAGATATGAGTTTGGTATGTGAAGTGACACCTAAGAGTGTTAGATTGGGTATGTTGAAGATTAACAATGATTTTCTGGATAGTATCAAGGGAGCTCAAAAGTTGGATATGAAATTAGTGGATTTGATGGTTGGAATCGATCAGGTTGAGAATAGTGACTTCAAGTTGGATGTGCATTGTGTGTTAAGGCTTCGCAATCGGATTTGTATTCCTGATGATGTGGATTTGAAGAGAGCTATTCTTGAAGAATGTCATAGAAGTAATTTGAGTATTCATCCAGGAGCTACGAAGATGTATCAGGATTTGAAGAATTTATTTTTGTGGCCTGGAATGAAGCGTGAAATAGCTCAGTTTGTGTATGCATGTTTGACTTGTCAGAAGTCGAAAGTTGAACATCAGAAGCCTGTTGGATTAATGCAACCGTTGGAAGTTCCGGAATGGAAATGGGATAGTATTTTTATGGATTTTGTGATGGATTTTCCGGATACCATTAGAGGACATGATTCAATTTGGGTGATTGCTGATAGGCTTACGAAGTAGGCTCATTTCATACCTATTAACATCACTTATCCAGTTTCGAGGTTGGCCGAAATTTATGTCGGTGTGATTGTGAAGTTGTATGGTGTTCCTTTGTGTATTGTTTCGGATAGGGATCCGAGGTTCACTTCATATTTTTGGAAAAGTTTGCAAAAGGCATTGGGTTCTAAGTTGAGGTTGAGTTCGGCGTATCATCTTCAAACAGATGGTCAGACGGAGAGGATGATTCAGTCTTTGGAGGATTTGTTGAGAGCTCGTGTTCTTGAGCAGGGAGGTGCGTGGGATACTTATCTTCCATTGACCGAGTTCACGTACAACAATAGTTACCATTCGAGTATTGGTATGGCACCTTTCGAAGCATTGTATGGAAAGCAAAATGCGAGAGTTGTATCTTGAGTTGTTTGATTGAGGTAATTTTTTAGGATGAAAATATTCTAAATGGGGGAGAGTTGTAACGCTCGTTTTTACTTTAATTATTTATATTATGTGTGTTGTGTGAATTATGTGTTAATTATATGCTTAATTGATTTTTTGTTATTTTATTTGGAAATTATTAGTAAATAATATAAGTTAGCGAGGCTATTAGTTATTGGGCCTAAGTTAGTGTTAGTAATTGTGGGGTACTAATTAGAGCCCATTAGCAATGAGAAAAGATAGTAAGGGTTTGACAAAACAAGGGTTTTAGAGGAAAATGGAATTAGAAGCTCATTTGGGAATTTTGTGAAAGAAGAAAAGAGAGAAGAGAAAGAGAGAAAGAGAGATTGAAGTATAGAGTTGGCTTCAATCCAAAACCTAAGGTAAGCGTGGGATTCTTTCATGCTAAAGGGATGTATGATGATGTTTAGGGTGGTTTTGATCATATGTTGTTTCTCCATGAATGTGTGATTTAAAATTGTTAGGGTTTATGATAGAATTCTTGAAATTGTGCCATTAATCATGTTGTAGATGTTTGTATGAGAACCCATGCCTAGAAACATGAATAGAAACCCATAACATGTGATAAAATGATGTTTGAAATGAGTTTGAATGGTTAAAATCGAATTTGGGTTGGTGTTGGAAGTGTTGAAAACACACAGATTTTTCTGGTTCTGGTGTAGAGCGTCGGGCGAGCATTTTGCTTCACTGAGCGAGTGCTGTTTTGTGGCTTCTGCCGGGCGAGCTAGTTGCTTCGCCGGGAGAGCCAGCGCCCACATGGTTCCGCCGGGCGAGTCGAGCGAGCGAGGGTTTTTGTGACCAAGTTACTGCCTCTGAGCGTCGGGCGAGTGATTGTTTCCGCCGGGCGAAAGGCCTGTGTTGAGAAATTTCAAATGTTCATATCTTTTGATTCGTAACTCCTTTAAGTGTCGTTTGAACTTCCGTGAATCTCTAATTGATGTCCTTCTAGTGTATATGATTTGAAAACCTTTCTTTGAAACCTTTCCTTGACTTGTATGTTGCCATTTGATGATGTTTTGAATTGCCGTGAATGATAACGTTGATGTTGTTGTTGTTGGATTCCAATATTGGTTATGTCGTTGAAGTTGACTAAGTCGTTCAAGTTGATAATGTCGTTTAAGCTGATTAAGTCGTTCAAGTGTGAATATGGGTGTGCATCATTTATTCACATCCATTGCATTGTTTGAGACGACCCTTGTGGCGATTGTTTGAGACGGCCCTTGTGGCAAATGTTTGAGACGGCCCAATGGCAAACTGTTTGAGACGGGAGTTTACTCCAATGGTACCACATGCATTTGCATAGTTTGAGTTGCATAAAGTAAAGTTGCATGATGAGTTGTATTTGAATGTTTGTGCTTATGACGTGGATGTTAAGATGTTCGATGAGATAGTTGCGTCATTGAATATGTGTAGTAATTGAGTATATGTGTCATAAATGAATTATTGACATTGTTTATCGTTTGCAAGTTGTTTAAGTGATGTGAATTATGGTATATGATGTATATTGAGAAGTGGTGACCAATGTATTATCTTTTCTCTTGCTTTGAATATTATCATACATTTCTTTATAATGAATGATATCTCACCCCTTCTGTCTGAATGTTACCCTCTGTTGGTAACGTGCAGGTAACGACATGGAATAGCCGTTTACCTATTAGCTCGTGTCAGTGTGTCTATGCTCTGATACGTAGCACTCGGTGGATGTCTGGATTGTTTTGATTATGTTATGTTGTCTTGTTGTTTCTTGTCGTTATATTTGTATATTGTTATCTCTTATTGGAATATGATGTTATGCCCCAAGGAGATATGTTGGATTTGTTGTTTCCCATGATCGGCATGTATAATTTGACTATGTCGTTCCGCTGCGATGTTATAACTTTTAGGTTTTGGTAACTAATAAAGTCTGAGTTATCCTCCGTTATACTTTCTATGTATCTTTATATGTGAGCATGTTTATGATTTGGTTTAAGTCGAAATTGTGACGCCTCAAATATGATGTATGGTTTGAGACTTTTATACTCTGATTTTTCTGTATATTTTTGGGGTAGATTTGGGGTGTTACAATAGTGGTATCAAAGCAGGTTGGTCTGTCCGACCAAGTGTCATGTCGTAGTGTGGTCTAACAATCTAGTATTGTTGTTTTGTGCTGATTGTTTCTGTGTTGTAGTGAAGAGATGAGATGGCTGGAAGGAATGATGCTGCGATTGCTGCTACATTGGAGGCGATGGCCCAAGATTTAAAGCATCAGCCAAATGTTGGTGAGAATGCTGCATCTTGCAATTTGGCTACCTTCCAAAGAGAGAATCCTTCTGTTTTCAAGGGAACTCATGATCCTGATGGCGCATTGACATGGCTAAAGGAGATTGAGAGAATCTTCCGTGTGATGGATTGCACACTAGATCAGAAGGTTCGGTATGGGACACATATGCTAGCAGTCGAGGCGGATGATTGGTGGCTAGAGACTCGTAGGAGCTTGGAAGCTAGTCGTGAGAAGATCACTTGGATTGTGTTCCGCATGGAGTTCTTAAGGAAGTACTTTCTTGAGGATGTCAGTGGCAAGAAGGAGATTGAATTCCTTGAGCTGAAACAAGGGAACAAGTCTGTAGTAGAGTATGCTGCTAAATTTGGTGAGTTGACTAAGTTTTACCTCTTGTATCAATATTTGTCACTAGATTGGGGGGGTTGAATAGTGACCTCTTTTAAAATATTGTTCTTAGTTTATATGAGTGAATAAAATATAATAGTATGTGAAGACTAGTATAATAAAGAGCACACAGTGATTTATACTGGTTCCCAAAAAGGGTTAGTCTAGTCCTCAGACACAGTGAGATTTTCTTATATCTTACACTTTTATCCTTTAAAGAGGGATAAAAATGCTATACTTTACAAAACCTCAAAAGGCCTTTACAATCACTAAAGTTTCACTTTAGATTTTTCTTTTAACTATTACAACCAAGATTTTGTATCTCTTGAGGATATACGAAAGTTTGAATAAGTGTGTTGAATTTGGTTCACTATATGGCAGTGATAATAACCTTTGCTTTCCTTTTACAACAATATGTGTTTCTTGACTTTGTTTGAATGATATTAATCTTGAGTGTAAAAGTTAGTTTCAACTTTCCCTAAGGTGCTGGTTATATAGATGTTGTAGAAATATAACCGTTGTAATTTTCTTGGCATCTTTTGTACTTGTGAGGATTAGGATGTAACTCTCTTAGCTGAATGTGTACTTTGAGGATAAGAGAGGATATTCCTTTGAGTAGATGAGCATTTCTTTGAAATTAAACACGTTTGTTTATTTTGAATGGGAAGTACATGTGTCTTTTAAACTAAATGCTTTTGCCAATCTTCTGATAAGATCATGTTAAAGCTAAAGCAAAATATATGAGATCTTATAATTTGAGGACTCGTAAGCACACTTGTTAGAGAAGTTAGAATATAAGTTTGTTTTCCTCATGTCATACCCCAAATTTTGCCCATACCATTTCTCTTATTCAAATTCAAAGTCAAGGCACATGACTCAAAGACACCCCTCCTACACAAGGTTCAAGGAATTAGGGTTTTGTTGTTATGAGAAAAATCAATGGATCAAAAGACTCCAAGGCACCTCATATGGTTTATGACATTCCAAACTACTTCCATGACAAAATTCAGGGCTCAATTCAAAAGATTGATCACTCGATTGCTCAGAAAGTCAACAGTCGACTGATTTGACCTAAAAGTCAACTATGGTCAAAGTACAGTCAAAACTCCTGATTTTTTGTCAAACATCCTTATATTGAAGTATAATTCACCATTTGATCAAGAATTGATCATGGTTCATCAAGGAAATATCAGAAATCAACAATTTCAAAAGTTTCTAAATAAGGGTTTTCATAGGAGAAAGTCAAATGAACTTTGACCAGCCATAACTCCTACATGGAACATCAGAAATTTTCCATCCAAGGCTCATTTTGAAGAAAATTGAATTCCCTACAAATTTGTCTCTCACATGCCAAGTCTAAAAATGCTTCATTTGAGAGATATGGATCAAAACATTATAGGTCCTTTTCAAAAGTCAACCTAAAGTCATCTTTTTCAAAAGAGCATACAAGGAGCATGTAAAATCATTTTGATATGGGACCAAAAACATTGGTTAGAGGACTCTTTAAGGTTTCTAAAAAATCCTAGAACTCCCCCATACCCTAAAAATTGAGGGAGATATGCCTTGTCAAAGTTGGACAAATTTGAGGAGGAAAATGTGAAGAAAAAGGGTTCAAAATGAATATTTTTACAAAGGGGCCCATGTCTTTAAGATCCAATCTCCTTCCTTATGGTATTAAGAGCTCACAAACCATTGGCAAGGAAATTATTTGATTTTAATTAATTTTATAAGAATTTTTATTCATTTAAAAATCAATAAAATTAAGGAAAATCAAAGATTTGTAAAAGAATTAGTTTTGAATCCAATTCCAATCAAATCCAATCTACATTCACTCTAATATTCAATCAAATTTCGTGCACTTGTTATTTGGAACAATTAAATCAAATTTTTGACAAATTTAGAAAGATTATGAGCCATATTTCAATCAAATTTTTTTCAAATGACAAATCAAAGATTCATGAAGATTTGATTCAATTTTTGTTGTCCTAATCCCTCCATTATAAGTACTAAACAAGTCTAGAGGCAAGGGTTGCGAATTTTGGCTCTCAAGAACCCTAATCAAGCTCCAAAAAAACTCAAGAAAATTGGAATTCGGTTTTGAAGTGGCAGGGCAATTCAAAGAGATCTAAGGATTCAGAGACCTTCCTTGAGTTCTCCTGAAGCTATCCAGATCATCTCCAAGTCCTTGCACGACCAGAATCACCATCAATACCCTACGGTTTGCACCTTTCTAAAATTGCTTCGATTACTTTCATTCATGTATCATAAACTGCTTTTGTTTGCATATTTGTGTTTTACATGATGCATATAATGATTCTGGATAGTTTAATTGGAAAATCTGTGCATGTTTGGAGTTCCACCATGTTAGGGTTCATACCCTTGGAATTGGGGTTTTTTAAACCACGTAAAATTAGACCCTAAGACAGGTACTATTGGATTCGCATGGTCGAGACGAGTTCATCCATGGCATCGCGCCAAATTTCTATGGCCGTTTGTGTGTATTCGTAATTCACAGGTGTAAAAGGTCTGGACCTTTTATAGCGTTGCAAAAAGAAGCGTTGTAAAAGACGCTTCTGCAAATTCCCAAGGATGAAGATGACTGCGTGTCATCGTTCTATTGGCCGGATGAGTGACGCGCAAAATTCTTTTAAAAAGGAGGATCAGGTGCATCATGGTCCACGCGTGTATGATGCGCCTCTTCGTTCCAGCCCTCAGATCATCAACCCATCCTCATCCAACGAGCCCAGGGACGCAGGTGCATCATGGACTACACCAGCTTGCCACACAGGATCAAAAGTTAAGAATTTTATAATTTTTTTTATTTTTAATTACATAATCCAATATTTATTTTTATTATATATATATATATATATATATATATATATATATATATATATATATATATATATATATATATATATATATATATATATATATATATATATATATATATATATATATGTATGTATATATACACACACATATATGCTATATGTTCCCTTTTTTTTCTCTCTTTAATAATTTCTCCAATAAAACTTTATTTTACTAAATTTCTTTTTATTAAATATTAAAATTAAATCTTTGTTTTAATTAATTTTAATTTATTTGATTTAACTTAATTTTATTTATTCAAATAATTTAATAAATCATAATTAATTTCTTTTAATTGATAAAAAAATTTATGGTAAGGTCATATATTTAATCGAAATTTATTTTTTCATCGATTTAATTAATTAGGTTGAAAAATCAATAATTAATTAAATTGATTATTTATTCCGTTAATTTTATTTAATTCGTACCCTAATCAGGGTTTACGAAGATCACGCCTACACTAAAATTTTTTCTCTTTTCTTTGTGTAGCTTATGGGTTAGCACCAGGGTTTCCTCCGACTACGAACCATATCAGATCAAAGCTAAGTCTCCGATTCTATTTCCTTTTACATTTATTTTTGCCTTTTAATTTAATATTTATTTTTGCCTTTAATTTTAAATAATTATTTTTGCCTTTTAATTTAATATTTATTTTTGCCTTTAATTTTAAATAATTATTTTTGCCTTTTAATTTCGATTATTTATTTTTGCCTTTCTGATCAATGAACTGGCCATACACTCACTCCTTTGTGTTTATTTTTCTTTTCCCCAATTTTCAGGGTTAGCCAACCGTCAAAGCTCGACTAGTCGGTAACCCTAAAACCTAACCTAATTTATTTTTCTTTCTTTAATTATTACTTGTGTCAGACCTATTGCACTATTGGTTCTATTATTCCTTTTTCCCCATCCCCATGGTATTATGTATCTGCTTCGAGGTAGTATTGTTTGGCCTTGAAGGCACTTAAAACTGCATTATAATACTGCGTGGTTAGTAATTCTAGGGAGTGCAACCTTGAATTGAATTAGAGTCACTTAATTACAAGATAATATAACTGAATCTGATCACGTGATTGTTGCACCCACGCACCTTTTATGGTACCCCTCTTGTTGCCTGTTGCCTTGTGTTTTAATGCAGAATAGCCAAGTCCCTCGAATACAAGGATACCTCAACAATGTTGCCCTCAGTTCATTCAAAGATCATAAGTCCCTAATGATGCTTCCTTCGATTCGCTAATATGATCTCGTCCCTCGAAGTTTCCTACGAAGTGCTGAGGTATCCTCTAGTTGCCTAAACGAAAGGCTATTCTGATCCTTCCCTTGGACTACCTGCCCCTCTATGGCATGGGACAGTCTTGTGGCGAACGATAATTCGACGACCCTTCAACCTCCAAATCAAAGGACTTCCTTACCCTCCTATGGTATGGATAGCCCTGAAAGGCTAAAAGAACATTTTTCATCTAACCGTGTAATTTGCCCCTAATTGCTTTGCTCTGGTTTAAAATTCTTTTTCTACCCTTTTTCTGAAAAACTTCAATAAGGCTACGCTCATTTACGAGCTAAAGTCCTTATTTCTTTTCTTCTACATTTCTGAACTTTTGGATTCAAAACTAAAGAGCAAAGCAATTAAGAGCCCATGGATAACCATGGATGCAAAGGGTGCCTTACACCTTCCCTTTGCATAAATTACCCCCCGAACTCAGTTTTTATTTAAAAGGTTTTTCCTGTTCTTTTAGCCTTTCTATTTAATTTGGATAAAATAAAAGTTGGTGGCGACTCTTGCTATCCGCACATTTCGATAAAGTCAGTTCACCGTATTACAGAACTGGAGACTCTGCTGGGGAGAATTTTCTTATAAAAGAGGGGTTACCTTAAAAGTTTAGGAACACTTTAAATGTTTTCTATTGTTTGCTTTGTTTGTTTTATTTTTCAGGGGCACCATGGGAATTAAATGAAGGACGAATCCTATTCCCGGATTCAAGATTACTTAAGATTAGGAGTGGCATAGTCATGACGACCTCTTTCGCATATGTGGGAGATGAGTCAATATGAAGTTCACACTTGAGTTAGGACTCCATAGCCATATGTACACCTTTCTCAAATGAGGGAGGTCTATGTATGTGCCTGTGGGTGCGCCGGAGCTCAAGGACCTTTAGTCACCTTTAACCCATCCTGGCCTTTAGGAACGTAGTGGGGGGACTACTCTTGACAAATGTTGAGAACTAGTCTCTACCCGATGCTACAATTCAGATAGGTTCTCTCTCAAAGTATCATTGCATGGTGCAAATGCATCATGTCCGAGGTGCTTTAGAAGGACTGACAATTCTGGATAACTTATAGAACCTGTTGCTGAAATCTCCTTATCCATAGAAGTACCTTTGGGAAGGACACCTGATCATACTCCATGCAAGCCTTAAGCCAAAAATTGTGTGATTTGTGTGCATTTGTTTTTCTGTGATGCATCATGCATACATGCATTCATGACATGGCTAACCCATTTCAAGGAGAAAAAAGGTTTTTTTAACCAAAATTTGTTTTGTAGGTTATTTGAATATGGGAATCCTAGTCCGTAAGCCTTTTTTTCTCAACTTCAAGAAAGTACCTACTACATTAAAGCTCTTATGTGATGATATTATTGGTTCTCTCGTCCTCACCGAGCCTCTCAACAAACTGATAAATTTAGTGCGAATCAAAGTGGATGAAGCTCTCCTCAATTCCATGATGCAGTTTTATGATCCTCTTCTTCATTGTTTTACTTATAGAGATTTCCAACTGGTACCTACATTGGAAAAATTTTCTCATATAATGGACATCCCTATACCTAA
Source organism: Vicia villosa (assembly GCF_029867415.1). Classification (NCBI taxonomy): domain Eukaryota; kingdom Viridiplantae; phylum Streptophyta; class Magnoliopsida; order Fabales; family Fabaceae; genus Vicia; species Vicia villosa. The sequence goes on along the minus strand of NC_081180.1, from coordinate 201,007,952 downwards.
TCAAATTCCTTACACTGGTGAGGAAGGAGGTCCTAAGTTGGAAGACATCGCTGCTGCCTTACACTTACCAAGGGCAGAAATTAACAAGGTTTGGATCAATAGAAGAGACTATTATGGAATACTTGTGGATTTCTTATACGAGAAGGCCAAGATCTTTGCTAAAGCTTTAAGTATGGATGCCTTAGAAAGTGTTCTAACTTTGTTGATATATGGACGCGCGTCTCCCAAGGGCCGCAGCTGCTCTGCTTCGTTGACCACGCAGACCATCATTTATCCCTCTTTGAATTTTGAATTTTGAATTTCAAAATTCATCATTCAATTTTCTTCCTTCTCCCCATAATTCCTTCCATTTAAACACCATAAACCACATTCATCCTCCATCACCACCTCTTTAACTCTACAGCATTTCCCATTCTTCCATTCCATTCAAACTTCAAACACCACCATAAATTCCTTTCAATTCTATATTTACTCCACCACTTTCAAACCTCACTATAAAACCATACCACCACCATTCCTTTTCCTTCACAACCTCCAAACCATTTTTCTATTCTTCTACTCTCCACACTATCTCCTTCCAAACACACGATGCCTCCACGTTCAGTCATCCGAAGTGTACGCCCTGAGAGACCTCCTCCCAACCTTGACCATATTATCTTTCGAGAGGAAGACGACAATGCTCAACGAACCAAATATCTTGCTTTCTATGAACGTTCAGTTGTCCCCACGAAATTCGTGAACACTGAATGTCTGGAAACTTTGGGTCTAATAGATGGTGTCACCCGTTTACTCACAAAATCTAGCCTACACCATCTCTGTACCGAACCCGTACCCACTTATGAGCCACTCGTCTTAGAGTTCCTAAGATCCTTCCACTACGACACTCCTTCTAATCAACCACTCTTAACCGGTAACATCCAATTTCAGATGTTTAACCGTGACTTTAATTTGGATCAAGAAGCAGTTGCTACGTACTTGCATTTTAACAATGCACCAAATGCTCATCGCACAATCTTTCAAGAACTCAATGGCCGACCTTGGGAGCAACTCGCTTTTAAATTTTGGTTTAATCTGACTGGCGAAAATGCTACCGGTTGGAGGAATCTTCATGCTTCTCATATTCAAAATCCCGTTATACGTTATTTTCAATGTGTTTTGGGTAACACTATTTTTGCAAGATCCAAAAACCACAAGGTAAACCAAAATGAGTTATTTTTCCTATATTGTGCGCTCAATAATATCCGCTTCAATGCTGCACCATTTATGCTCCAACACATCTAAGGCTGCGTCAACGCTCCCGCTACAAACCCCTTCCTGTTTGGCAGTATTATTACAACCTTGGCATGTGCCTTAGGTCTCGCTGACAACCTCATCTCCCTTTCTCATCTCATGATGCCTGCTCAGTCCCTCGATCTCACTTACTGCCGTGACTCACACTTGGTTTCACCACGTCATGATGGCCGTTTCACTCTGGTCGTCAACAAAGTTCCGATTCCAAATGTCATCCTGCCATGCCCCGAGCAAATCAACATCCGTTATATTCAGCGTTGGAGGCTTATTAATGAAGTTCCTCAAGAAAACCAACCTGAACATCCTAATGAGCCGGTGGATGATATGGAACAAGAGTTCAACCAAGCAGATGCTGATTTCAACCAACCTCCTCAAAATAATCCTCCGCCTATTACTCTCGAAGCCATGTATGCTGCAATTCAACGACAAGACCAACTTTTTCAAGCTATGCAGACAAATCAAAATGAAACATTAAGGCTTATTCGAGAAATGCAACAAGAGCACCGTGACTACGCTATTAGGACCGAAGGCCAATACACTGAAATAGCTACACACTTGAATGATCTTAACATTCGTGCAAATGGCTCTCCTACTAATAGACGTCGACGTGTTCGTACAAGAGGCGCAAGCAGTTCTCGCAACCGCAACAACGAGGAGTAGTTCACATGCATTAAGGACACTTCATCATTTAAGTCTGGGGGAGTCGTATTACTCGCTTTAGTATCATTTCTTTTATTTCATTTCCTTTCCTTGTAATGTTTCTTTTCAAATTCAATAAAGCATATTTATGGAATTTTAAGTCTTATATGTATATTTCCGTGGCTATTACAATTTTTTCCATTTTCTTGAGCCATAACAAAATTTTTATTCCAAAACGATAAACGCATAACCCCGTACGTTCGAGAAGTACGAAGCTATCTACCTTATATTGAAACCAAAGTAAAGATTCGAGATAATACTTTTATCGTCCCGACACTCTAAAACCCCCCAGTATGCGTAACCGATTTGAATACCCTTTATACCGAAACCATCGACTTTAATTTTGAAGTAACCCTTATTAGTTTATTCTAGCAGTCGGCACCGTCTTGGACACCAACTACGCAGAGAGTCGATGAATATAAGTGTATGATCCATATAATTATAATTATGTGCTTAACCGCCAATAGAAATGTACGTACTAAGTAAGGCGATCCTCACACGATCATTTAACCTAACGGTCACAAATCTCAAATACTAAAAAAACTAAAACTCATTGTTGATTGGTTCAGAAGTTACCTGGTACTGAACTTAGTAGGAAGGACTATGGTTCGATTCCCCACAATCCACAAATGAGCACTAAGGAGTATACCACGTAAATGTGCTAGAACTCCATTAAAAGGATCATAATCACTAACCGGCTACTCTGCTATGTGTGTGTCAAGATAATGGGCTTAATGTGATTGCGCGCGAATGAAACGGGTAAAACAATATGATGAGTCGAGGTCAAGCTATGATGGCATGATTCAGATTGGTATGCACGTTGGGAGTTGTCTAGTGTCGCTACTGTAAGTTTATTGCTAGGATCTACCTCATAAGTTTCAGACGAAAACACTCTGTAGCTGAGTACGACCCGAACGACGTGGTGGAAATGTACTTCATTTCTCTGTCCTCTGATTTTTTATCTTATTATTTGCTTGAGGACAAGCAAAGGTTCAAGTATGGGGGAATTTGATAACACGATTTTATATTATATATTTAGCTTAAAATCCATAAATATTATTAGCATTTTCATTTAATTATATTGTTTTATTGTGATATTATGCGGGTATTTGCGATGTTTCAGGTTTTACGCTCATATTGAGACTATTTGTGAAAAGGAAAGAAATGGAGCTAAAATCACTACTATTTATGCCTAAAAGATGAAAAAGGGGTGTTGAAGCAAGAAAGGGGTGCAAAGAAGGCCCAATTGTGCAAAGTACAAGTCCAGCCCACAAAGAAACCATTTGCGCGTGGCCCAACTCATTCCAGCACGTGGAGACGCACGTCTCCAACGTCTCTCTGCCACGTCACGAAGAGGAGACGCCCGTCTCCAAATGCCCCTAGATTCTCTCCACTTGAGACACACGTCTCAAGTCGTTCAAAGGCTCTTCCCCAAAAAGTGGAAACGCACGTCACCAAGTCCAAGTCAAGAACTCCATCTTTTCACGCATCGTAACTGCAAAGCCTCACCTATAAAAGGAGGCTGATACTTTAGTGTAAAGAGTCCGATTTTCTGCTAACGAAGTGCTGCCGAAATTATTCTACAACCATCCTTTATTTCCCTGCCTTCAATTTAACCGCTTTATTTTTCTCACAACAATTTCTACACCGGAAATTGTTGTGAACCTTTTATAGATCTAGCCTTACGTTAGATTTATTTTTATATTCCTTGTTTTAATTCCTGCCAAATAATTTCCTAAGAACGATCCAGCCAACCTGTGGTGGAAGTTCGAGTATTTCAAGGTTCAATTCATTGCAATTTATTTTATTCAGGTTTATTATTTACCACCTTTATTTATATTTGTTTTGCATGATATATTGTATGCCATTTAACATGCCTTTTACTATGAATCAAATCTATTTATGCATGTTTAACCGTATTAATATGTCTGGCTAATTAATTAAGATATCGGTATGTAAAGTAAGTTAACCGTGGGATCCGAAATAAATTGGCTTAATTATGTTTTATTAAATATCACTTGTTTTTGGTTTGTATGTCTAATTTAATTAGTAAGTCTTAAAGTCAATAGAGCGAGAGTTTGAGGTTTTAAGACGGTCAAAGGTTAAAATCAATAAAGTGAAAGTTTGAGATCTTTAACTGGATAGTAGACATAGGACATTAGTTTTAAGGATGGCGAAAGCGTATTAAAACTAATTAGAACTTATTTATTTTCAAAAAGTGTTTTTAAACCCGCGCGGGATGGCGAAAGCGTACGTTAGGGATATTAGCATGTTCCGAGTCAACAGAGCGAGAGTTTGAGATTAGGAGATTTAAGTAGATAACGACATCATAAAACAAGCATTTTATTAATTGCGTTGTTTCCAAAAAGATATTCTAAATCTAATGGGATGGCGAGAGCGTACATTACGAGTTAGGACAGTAGTCTAAATCAACAGAGCGAGAGTTTGAGAGGAGGACTTTTAAACAATAGAATTAATAAAGATTTTTAATCGAATTAATACATTAGCCAATGGACCTTCAGATCACCTAAGTTAAACGAAATACATACTGATATCCGCCTATTATTACATTTCTTAGAATTCACAATCACTCCCCCTTAGAAACAATTAAAATATTAGTAGCCTTAGCTTTACATAGTAACCTTAGATAACGGTAGGTCGATTCATAGTCCCTGTGGATTCGATATCTTTTAAAACTACACGACACGACTGTGCACTTGCAGTCATCAGATTAATAGACACGTAAAGTCGCGATCAATCCCGATGGACTATGGTTTTTGATGGAGCTTCGAACGCACTTGGTAACAGTATTGGCGCTGTGATTATCTCTCCTGCAGGTGGACACACCCCGTTCACAACAAGACTCTGTTTCGACTGTACCAACAATATGGCAGAGTATGAAGCATATATCTTGGGTCTCAGAGCTGCTATTGACTTAAGAATCAAGTTCTTGGAAGTATATGGGGATTCGACCTAGTAATTAGTCAGATCAAAGGAGAATGGAACACGAAGCATCCTAATCTCATGCCTTACAAAGAGTTGGTGTTATCTTTGATTCCACATTTCGAAGAAATCACTTTCGAAAATATCCCCCGAGAAGAGAATCAATTGGCGGATACCTTAGCTACTATGTCATCCATGTTCAAGGTCAGATGGGATAATGAGGCTCCTATAGTTATTATTGAAAGACATCACGAACCGGCATACTGCTATAAGATAGTTACTGACGAGGCCGAAGAAAAGCCATGGTTTCATGAAGTAAAAAGATATCTCGAAGCTCAGGAGTACCCTGAAGGGGCATCTATCAATGACAAGAAGTTCTTAAGAAGGTTTGCTTCCAAGTTCTTCCTAAGCAATGGTACTCTATACAAGCGCAACCATGATTCAACCCTGCTTCGTTGTGTGAGCAAGAAGGAAGTAGAAGAGATTATGGAAGATATGCATGACGGTACCTTTGGAACTCACTCTAGTGGACATACTATGGCCAAAAAGATTCTGAGAGCGGGTTACTACTAGTCTACTATGGAAACTGGCTGCCATCAGCATTCCAGAACTTGCCACAAATGCCAGATATACGCCGACAAAGTACACGTACCTCCAGTTCCTCTAAATGTTCTGACTGCTCCTTGGCCCTTTGCAATGTGGGGCATTGATATGATCGGGGAAATCAAACCTACTGCTTCCAATGGACATCGTTTCATCCTTGTGGCCATTGATTACTTCACCAAATGGGTAGAAGCTGCTTCATTCGCCTCCATTACCAAGAACGTGGTGGCTCGATTCATTAAGCACAACCTTATTTATCAATATGGCATCCCCGAAAGGATTATCACAGACAACGGTACCAACCTGAACAACAAAATGATTACTGAACTTTGCACGCAGTTCAAGATCAAACACCACAACTCTTCTCCTTATAGACCAAAGATGAATGGCGCAGTGGAGGACACCAACAAGAACATAAAGAAGATTGTGCAGAAGATGACTGTTACTTACAAAGATTGGCATGAGATGTTACCATTCGCTCTTCATGGTTACCGTACCTCAGCACGTACCTCAACTAGGGCAACCCCATTCTCACTAGTCTATGGCATGGAAGCTGTGTTACCGATTGAAGTTCAGATTCCGTCTCTGAGGATTATGAAAGATGCAGAGTTAGACGAAGACGAATGGATTCAGACTCGACTAGATCAGATAAACCTAATTGACGAGGAGAGGCTTGCGGTTGTTTGTCATGGACAATTATATCAAAAACGTATGATCAAGGCATTCAATAAGAGAGTCAAGCAACAAGCATACCAGACTGGTGACTTGGTTATAAAGAGAATTATTCTACCACAAGGAGATCCTAGGGGCAAGTGGACGCCCACATATGAAGGACCATTCGTAATCAAGAAGATATTCTCTGGAGGAGCAATGATACTCACTACTATGGATGGCGAAGACTTTCCACATCTTGTGAACACAGACATAGTCAAAAAATACTACGCATAAATATGACCCGCTAGGTCGACGTACCTAGGAAAAAGTAAGGGCATCCCGGCGAACCAAAAGGGTTCAGGCAAAAATTAGGGATATATATATAAAAATGTACACCCGGCAAGTTGAAAACCCGAAAGGGCAACTTGGGCAAAAAAGGGTATCCTGGTAGGCTGAAAACCTGAAAGGGCTGTCTAGGCAAAAGTTAAGGATTAAAGCGTACGACTATGTCTCGTTCGAATCATTCATCAGTCAGTTATATCTACAACATCAAGTTCAAAGGGCACGGACCAGTTCAATCATCTTTCTCCAATAAGCAAGGGATGAGACGCTCGAAGACATATTAGCAATAGCAGAATTGAAACTCAATAGGATTGTTCCCACATAGCTATTTTCCTTTTGTTTTACTTTTCATACCTTTTCAAAAACACACAAAATGTTCTCTTATTATTTTGCCTATTCACGACTTTTTCTTAATACAAGTTATCTTTCTTTCTATTTTTCTGAGTTTTTCTTTTCTTCGAATACGCAAACATCCAATGATAATTTTGAATGAACATATGCATATGAACATGATTATCATCTATCTTTCCTTTTGCAAAATGTCCTATGGTTAGTAAAAGATAGGAAAGGCAAATAAACAATGTCTAAAGTAATCCAGAAGTCCTCACTCAGAGTCAATAATCTGGAGGAATCCCCACAGAGTAGTCATTAAGAAGATATCTTCAAATCCTCTCAACAAAAGACTTAGTTCCTCAACTAAGTTTACATCTTCGACAATGTCGGTTCTCCGATACCATTCTCTTCTCCAAATAGGGTTATTCATCTCTTTATCCTCAGTCAGGGTACACCAAAGATCAATCATTCAGATCATTTTCATCCCAAAACAGAAGTCATAAATCCCCAGCGGAGCATCTCCAAGACAAGATCAGACATCAAAATCACAATGACATAGAGATTTATTCATACATCATATACCATAAACATATTCATACATTGCATACGTTACTCCATAATAAATTCATACATAACATACAAGTTTCTCATTTATTTTGAGAGACTCGTCACATAAATACATGCATCATGACATTGCATAAAGCTGACAATATCTGACAGGTACATTACAAAGATTCAAATCTTATTCAAAGCAAAGCCTAACGTACGGCTCAATCCGACAAATTATTGAATACAGTCTAACGTATGACTCATCAAAGCTCGGCCTAACGTACGGCTCATTATGTTATTTCTCCAATACAAAGGATGTAGTCTGACGCACGACTCATCTTAGGATACAACCTGACATACGGTGTATTGCTGATAACTATCAATACAAGGGATTTGGTCTAACATACGACTCAACCTTCAGCCTAACACACGGCTTTCCAGACATCTACGGATGCAATTAGGATTCGGTCTAACACACGATTCATCCTCCAGCCTAATGTACGGCCTTCCAGACATCTACGGATGCAAATTGGATCTAGTCTAATGCACGACTCATCCTCCAGCCTAACGCACGACTTTCCAGACATCTACGGATGCAAATTGGATCTGATCTAACACACGACATATCCTTTAGCCTAACACACAGTTTTTCCAGACATCTGCCGATGCAAACTAGACCCAGTCTAACGTACGACTCGTTCTAAGTCTATTCTTCAAATACGGTCTAACGTACGACGTATTCTGACTCTCAAGTCAATCAAGCTAGATGGAATCTTTAAGCCCATCCCTATCAAACAATTTTTCCAAACACCTGGATGGCATCTTCAAGCCCATCTCCGACAAATCGACAATTCAGCTAGGGCAAATTCCTGGGTATTCTAGTGTTCAATCCTCTTCTACCTTCAGATTCCGACAGGCACACATGCCAGTCTACATCTTTAGATATAAGAAAATTGAACAGGGGCAGCTGTCATACCCCAAAATTTGCCCATACCATTTCTCTTATTAAATTCAAAGTCAAGGCACATGACTCAAAGACACCCCTCCTAAACAAGGTTCAAGGAATTAGGGTTTTGTTGTTCTGAGAAAAATCAATGGATCAAAAGACTCCAAGGCACCTCATATGGTTTATGACATTCCAAACTACTTCCATGACAAAATTCAGGGCTCAATTCAAAAGATTGATCACTCGATTGCTCAGAAAGTCAACAGTCGACTGATTTGACCTAAAAGTCAACTATGGTCAAAGTACAGTCAAAACTCCTGATTTTTTGTCAAACATCCTTATATTGAAGTATAATTCACCATTTGATCAAGAATTGATCATGGTTCATCAAGGAAAGATCAGAAATCAACAATTTCAAAAGTTTCTAAATAAGGGTTTTCATAGGAGAAAGTCAAATGAACTTTGACCAGCCATAACTCCTACATGGAACATCAAAAATTTTCCATCCAAGGCTTATTTTGAAGAAAATTGAATTCCCTACAAATTTGTCTCGCACATGCCAAGTCTAAAAATGCTTCATTTGAGAGATATGGATCAAAACATTATAGGTCCTTTTCAAAAGTCAACCAAAAGTCATCTTTTTCAAAAGAGCATACAAGGAGCATGGAAAATCATTTTGATATGGGACCAAAAACATTGGTTAGAGGACTCTTTAAGGTTTCTAAAATATCCTAGAACTCCCCCATACCCTAAACATTGAGGGAGATATGCCTTGTCAAAGTTGGACAAATTTGAGGAGGAAAATGTGAAGAAAAAGGGTTCAAAATGAATATTTTTACAAAGGGGCCCATGTCTTTAAGATCCAATCTCCTTCCTTATGGTATTAAGAGCCCACAAACCATTGGCCACAAAATTATTTGATTTTAATTAATTTTATAAGAATTTTTATTCATTTAAAAATCAATAAAATTAAGGAAAATCAAAGATTTGTAAAAGAATTAGTTTTGAATCCAATTCCAATCAAATCCAATCTACATTCACTCCAATATTCAATCAAATTTCGTGCACTTGATATTTGGAACAATTAAATCAAATTTTTGACAAATTTAGAAAGATTATGAGCCATATTTCAATCAATTTTTTTTCAAATGACAAATCAAAGATTCATGAAGATTTGATTCAATTTCTGTTGCCCTAATCCCTCCATTATAAGTACTAAACAAGTCTAGAGGCAAGGGTTACGAATTTTGGCTCTCAAGAACCCTAATCAAGCTCCAAAAAAACTCAAGAAAATTGGAATTTGGTTTTGAAGTGGCAGGGCAATTCAAAGAGATCTAAGGATTCAGAGACCTTCCTTGAGTTCTCCTGAAGCTATCCAGATCATCTCCAAGTCCTTGCACGACCAGAATCACCATCAATACCCTACGGTTTGCATCTCTCTAAAATTGCTTCGATTACTTTCATTCATGTATCATAAACTGCTTTTGTTTGCATATTTGTGTTTTACATGATACATATAATGATTTTGGATAGTTTAATTAGAAAATCTGTGCTTGTTTGGAGTTCCACCATGTTAGGGTTCATACCCTTGTGATCGTACCTGATCAGAAGAGTCGTCAAGGCCTACTCGGATGCTGGTCTTCGTGAAGTGAAGGGGGGGTGTACCTGCAAGGTACTCCGATGCCAAAGTGAGTAGAGGAGCAAAGGAGAGCAAGTACAAGCTAAGGTTAGAAGTGAATTGAATACCTGACCCTCTACTGAGAGAGGGTATTTATAGCCCCCAGCGCTGGGCCATGATCACGCTAGTGGGCTGGATTCCCAGGCCCAACTAGGAGACTGCCAGGTTTCCTGGGCGGAAATATCGGAGGTGCGTGATGCCCTCTGTCCTGGTTAACCGCTCCGGAATCCAAGGGAGACGCGGTCTTATAGGGGCCACGTGGACTCCGTAGTATTCGGAGGATTGGATATGAAGGAGTCCTGCGAGGAGCAGGGTCCTCGGCGAGGAGGGCGCTCGCGGAGAGCATGGTCCTCGGCAGAGATGTCAGCGGGGAGCACCCATGCCGAGCAAGGAGGTGACGAGCGCTATTTCACATGGTGGAGGGCGCAACCTGGTTTGGGCCTTAAAGGTCTAGCGGGCCGAAGGTGCATTGGGCCTAATTCTTGGCCCAGTCTAGAACAGGAGCCCCCCAAGTTGGAGTCTTCTGGTCAAGAGGCTGCGACTTTGTTGACGCTCGGCTACGCGACGATGTGCGTCCTCGGTGGGGTAGGCACTCGTCGAGTGGGTCCGCCTGGACGGGCATGTCTTCGGGAGTCCGAGCGGAAAGGCGCGCGTGTGACGCACGTGCTGACGTGACATAGGTAATGATTGCCTAGGGGCTAGGTAGCGGCGCATGGGAGGCAGTGTCAGACGGCGCGACGTTTCGTCTCCCGAGCTTTTCCCTATAAAAGGGGGTGAATCCCCTCATTTTAAACATTTTTTCTCTCTCTTCGCGTGCTCGGCTTCTAAAAACGCTCCTCGGAGGTAGCTGATTATCTTTGCAGTTCGTGACAACCCGGGTTCCCGCCGAGGATTTCAATCCGACCACCCTCGTCATGTCATCATTAGGTATGTTCACGAACCACTCGCCGTTTTTATGTTTTGCCTTGCTGTTTCGAGAGCAAGCGGCCTTCTCCCGTTATTGCTGTCCTCGCCACCTACGTCGGCTGAGTCCTGCGCGTAGTCGGTGCTCCTTCTTCGGGTTATCCAAGCGATGCCCGGGGTTGAGCCTGTAGGCTAGAGGTCCGGGGGTTGCTTCTGCTTTTTGTTTTTTTTTGGCGTGGGTCCTCGGCTGTCGGATGGGCGTATCCTTGATGAGGGGTTTAGCCGGGGGCTCTTCGCTCATGCTCTACCCTTTCGCTTGTGTTGTGGTGGAAGGGTGGATTTGATGAACCGTCGAATTCATTTTTTCCTTCTGCATGCAGGTGAATCTGATTCGAGTGCCAGCTCGGGGTCTAGTTCAGAGTCCGGCTCGTGGGCCAGCGGTTCGGGAGAGACGACCGCTAGTAGCTCTGATGTTGAAATAATCGAGGTCCAAAGTACCCCGCCTTCGACTGCCACCGAGGAGGATCAAGAAAATTCCCCTGAAGCCGAGGGGGCGTTTCTCCCATGCCGCTCTTCGATTATGATTGTCCCCATGAGACGAGCTGGGTAGCCGACGAACCGCTGGCGGTGGTGTCCCAGTATACTGAATCATTGCACGGGGCTCACCGAGAGGTTGAAATTCGGGGTGACGGTGAAGAATTGAATTACCAAGTAGGCTGCCCGTCTGCGGAGGAGCGTATCTGCTCTCGTTTTGACGGGGACAACTTTGCCATGTACGAGTACGTGTTCAAGGAGCTCGGCTTCCGCCTTCCTTTCAGCGGCTTCCAAGTTTCTCTGTTGGCGTCCCTTGCTTTGTCCCCATCCCAGCTTCACCCGAGCGCATTTGCCTTCATGAGGGCGTTTGAGATCGTCTGTGACTTCTTAGGTGTCGGGGCCACGACCGCCTTGTTCGGACGCTATTTCCGGGTACAGAGGCAGGCGGCTGACGGGCGCTATAGCTGGGTTTCTTTCAGGAATGCCGAGCAGAAGCTTTTCAAAATGCACACCGATTCCGTCAAGGATTTCAAGGACCGATATTACCTCGTCCGGCCGCACAGCCCGGCTGCGTACGCGGCTTTGACCGACGTAGTGGAAGCTCGGGATTCAGACGGTGTATTGGTCCGGGATGAAAATGGGCAGGTAGTGCAGGAGTTTTGTACGGTGTTCCCTTTCTTCTGGTGGAAGGGTCACTTCTCGGCTCCCCCCAAAAATTATGCCTGGGAGGACGAGGATTTGGACGAGCAGGACGCAGCCTCTTACTCGGTTCTGTGCAAGTATGTGGACAGTTTTACTATGTCCCAATGGGTGACGAAGGACGGGAACCCCGTTTTAGGTGAGGACGGCGTGCCGATAGTGGAGGCCCGTGGAATCAACGTCAAGGCCTTGCTATCCTGTAAAACTGCGAAGGAGATGCACGCGTTGTTAGGTCATGCTCGGGTGTTCATCTTGCCTTTCTGTTAATTTTTTGGTGTCTTTACTAACTTGTTTCGTTTTTCCTTGCAGAGGACATGCCAAAGAAAGAAGACAAAATACTGAAAAATGGTGACCCAAGACGCGAGGAAGCTCCGGCAGCAGCAGCAGAAGAAAGGCCGAGGGGCAGCTGCGGGCGATCAGTCGGGTTCGGCTGGATCTCCCCGGGTGCTTGTGGAGGGGGAAAGGTCTCCTAAGAGGCCTCGTCCTTCCGAGATGAGCCGCGAGGAGGGGTCTACTCGGAGGTCCGACCGTACCTTTGTGCTGCCTCCCTGCTTTAAGGACGGGGGTTACTTTGATAGGGTTCCCATGGCCACTTCTCCGGATGAGGCTCGTCGGGTAGATTCTATGGATTCCCCTGCTCTTCTCAAGCATCTGGCGAGCGATGGTGCCGCCGTCATGAGGGTCTTGGAGATGACCCAAGTGTTGGCCAGCCGAAGCTCGATTTCTCCCGAGGAGCTGCGCAAAGCTGAGTCGGAGAAGAAAAAGGCCGTGGAGGATGCCAATCGGTTGAAGGCTGATAGGGAGAAGCTGAAGAAGAAAGTTGATGAGGCCCTGAAGCAGAAGGACGAGGAGATCGAGGCGGAGAAGAAGAAGGTTGCTGATCTTCAGCGGGAGTGGGCACCGTCGGACGAGGAGTTCCCCGATGTGGCGGTGCTGAAGTCTCGGGCGGAGTTTGTCGAGAAGATAAACGAGATGAAGCTGAGTCTTGCCGAGATGGCTGAAGCGGGGTTTGACTACGCAGTTCGGCAGTTGAGGGTTCTGAACCCCGGCCTGAAGGAAGGCAACATCGGGGTCTCGTCGAGGATTGTTGATGGGGCCATGGTGCCTGAGTCTCCCGGGGACGATGAATGATCAATCTTTTTTAGTTGTTGGGCCTGCGTGCCTGTCTTTGTCGGCCTGCGTGCCGTTTTATTTTGTATGTTGGGGCCTGCGTGCCAGTCATTTTTTGTAACTTCTGGATATCGCCGGCCAATTTGGTCGGCCTTTAATATTATTCCTTTGCTTTCGTTGATTGGTGTTTCAAATGCTTTGTTATTGCATGTTCATTGATGTTTGACAACTGTGCTCGGGTTTCGCTTGTCCCGAGGAGGTATTCTGATACTTAGAAATATTTTTGTATGTTTGTTGGGTTGGACTATGCTCGGCCTAGATTGTCTTCCGGGTGTGAGGGGTACAACCCGGTTGCGCAGAGCAGGTGTGCGCTATAAGCGAGTACGAGGCCGTGGTCGGGGCCAAGTGCTCGCGGCGTGAACGTTCCCATCGTGAGCTGGGGTTCTGCCTTGCAGGTATTGCCACGGTGGGTCTAGGTGTAGAGCCCCCCGTGTGGCAGGTCCTGTTTCTCGGTGGATGGATCCGACGATTGTTGTCATGGAGTGAACGCACTCGTACCACGGCGCGAGTCTGTTCCCAGGGTGCTCCTCGTGTTGGGAGGGGACGACCGGGGTGCGTTGGTTGCTTCTAGCTGTAATAACGTCTGAGTTTTTCAGCGTTCCATGGTCGAGCAAGTCTTTCGCCGAGGAGGTTCTCGAGGTAATAAGCCCCGTTCTCGGTTTTATCGTAAACTCGGTATGGGTCTTCCCAGTTCGGGGCGAGTTTACCTTCGCGTGAGTCTTTCATGTTTCTGCGGAGCACTAGGGCGCCGACCTCGAACTCGCGCTTGATAACTTTGGTGTTGTGCCGAAGAGCTATCTGTTGTTTTAATTTGGCTTCTCGGAGGGAAGACCCTGCTCGGATCTCTTCAACCAGGTCGAGTTCTTCCCTCATGGCTTCGTCGTTGAGCTCTTCCTCGAGGGGGAATTCTGTCCGCCGAGAGGGTTCGCGGATTTCTACGGGGATCACGGCCTCGGTGCCGTAAGTTAGTCTAAATGGAGTCTCGCCCGTGCTCGAGTGGGGGGTCGTCCTATACGCCCAAAGTACACTGTGTAGTTCTTCGACCCAGGCTTTTTTAGCTTCGCCGAGTCTCCTCTTCAGTCCTCGGAGGATGACTCGGTTGGCTGCCTCGGCTTGCCCGTTCGTCTGTGGATGCTCGACTGAAGTGAAGTGTTGTTTTGTGCCGAGCTTGGCCACAAACTCTTGGGATTTTTTGTCAGTGAATTGGGTGCCGTTGTCGGTGATTATGGCCTGTGGTACCCCGAACCGGGCGAGTATGTTTCGTTTGTAGAAGCGGAGTACGTTTTGAGACGTGATCTTGGCGAGCGCTTCGGCTTCTATCCATTTTGTGAAGTAATCCACGGCGACCACTAGGTATTTGTTCTGGTATGACCCTGTTGCACCCCAAAATTTGCCCATTTATTTATATCCAATTGGCTTTCATATCACATTCATGTACATACCTCATGTAGGTCATTCATCTAATACATTCATCCATATCACAGTTACTGCTCAAGAAAATTGACACAAAAGAGGCTGAGGTTGGGGAAATTCTTGGTTAAGAAGAATCAGATCTGAGGTCTTATTGAAGAGGATCATTTCCATGGGCATACTCTTAAAATCAGGGTCTCATTCTCTCCGAGTCAAAGCTTTGGTTAAAAGATACAATCCTCAAGTTCATCAGGCTTTTCAAACTAGGGTTTTGACCAAAGTTAACCCAGTTGACTTCTCGGTCAACATATAATCAGGAGATGATTTTTGAGTATGAAATATGGTTGTCTGGAGGAAGTATTCATTGGAGCCCTTTGGTTGAAAATTGACTGAGAATTAGATCAGAAACGGATTAATCGGGAAATTCATCTGAAATCGGAAAAATCAGGAAAAGTTGACTTTTGTGGTCGAAATCAGGGTCAAATGTAAAATATTGACTTTTGGTGGAAAATCGGTCAAAGAAAGTCAATGGAATAAATAAAATCAAGAAAATGTCAAAATTACCAAAAATGGCAAGTTAGTTGAAATTGGAGCTCGCCATAAATAGAAAGTTTCACACTTAAAGAAATTTTGGAGGGTTGGAAATTGGTTGAGCAGCTGACTTCATGGATGATTTACACGTGGATCAAGGCTTCAATTCAAGACAAGCTCAACACTAAATTTGTTCAATGCATGGTCCTCTACAATTTTGTAGTTGGAAGTTTTCTAATTTGAATCATGGTTTAAAAGATACAAAGGAGAGAAGTTTGAAGAATCACATTTGTTCAAGTCATGTTGCTGGGCACAAATCCAGGTCACGCGTGAGCAATTTGACAAGCAGGTGGCGTGCTGAATTTAAGTTTGATTTTAGAGAAATACACAAGTCCATTTTGTGCAAACTTGGTATTCAAATACTCTCCTCCATGCCCTCTATCCAAATAATTGAGTGTCATTGACTTTTGGTTAGTTTTTGGGAAGATACTAAGCCTTAAAGTCACACTCTCATCAAGTCACCACTGCATGGCAAGCTGAGTCAAGTTCCTAGGGCACACGCATGCATTTTATCGAACACGTGGCGTGTCAGTTTCAAGCCCAAATTTAGAGATCTACGAGCATTCCATTGACTCAAACTTCACACCAAGTTACCCTACCCTATGTCCTATATCCTACGGGACCAAGGTCATTAATTTTGGTGATATGTTTGTCAAAATATGGAGCCTTAAAGTAGGTTGCTCGAAGGTGTAAAGGAGCTATGGGCATGACGCAAATTTTGGCCACGCGAGTCGGTGATGATCATGTAACTTTAGGGCTCACTTTCATGCAGTTACAAACCTATTCTCTCAATCATTCCAACATGAAATCTAGGCTATCATGCATCATCTTTGCATAGAGTCCAAGTTTGAATCAAATAAGGAACTGTAGCAAAATTTTTATGCATGAGAAGAGAGCATCTTAGATGGGTTTGTTTGCCAAAGTTTCATGTTGTAGTAGCTTGCTGCAAGAGTAATAAGCTACACAGCCACTGCTTTCTCATATATGCAATTTTCTGAAATGAAAAGCCCTAAAAAGCTTACTACAAAAGCCATGCAAACAAGAAAATCTATAAAAAAAGGGGCTGCTACGACCATCACACCAATGCACACTCTTCTCCAATTCTATATGAAATGTTTCATTCTCGCCACGAAATGACCGTAACTTGTTAGCCAAAATTATACATCACTGATTACCTCCTTTAATCATGCAATCTTATGCTCACTAAAATGAAGAAAAAGTTACTACAAGAGGAAAAACCGGGTACACTAGAGGAGAATTATCCTCTACACTCGCAGCGCACCACAGCTCCATGTATGCACCTCACCTATAAAAACCAAAATTCCTTCACAAATCAAGGGAGGATTTCATTTTTTCTTTTTTCAGTTTCCACCCTCCTCTCATCACTCTCTTCTCTCTCTCTCTCTCTACCTCTCTCATCTGTCTCTCTCCACCGTAACAAACTCAGCAAACTTCACCGTCCACCACCATAACCGTTTCTGCACCACCACCATAACAAACTCCTACAACTACCACAAACCATCATGACCTTCGACACCGCACCACCATTATAACCTTCATTCTTCACTTCGAATCGTCATCACCTTCATCAATCAAGCGCAACCTTCATCCTCTCTTCCATGCCAACAGCATCTTCACAAGATCTTCATCACTCTCCTCTGAATATCATCGCCAAGATCCTCATGTGTTCAGGAAGTTACAGTCCTCTATTCGTTATTCATCACAAGACTCAAGGAGCTCGCCATTGACACTTGCGCTTCAACGATATAGAGTTACTTTTCTTTTCTGAAGATTTGCATCAAAGATTCGTACAGGTAAGTTTTCCTATCCTTCTCAGCATAATGGTTAATATGATAGGGCATGTGTGTAATGGCGCATGTGGTGCGTTTTTTGTGCATTTATCTTTTATTCTTGAGTTCGTTTTCGGTTTCTGTGAGATGGTTGTGTACTTGGATGCTTGAATGATGCATGTGGATATTGTACATGGTAAGGACCTGGTTGGTGCTTAAACTGTGCGTTTTAATGGAGTTTGCGTCACATTAGGGTTTCTTGAATGCACCCGGTTAGATTGTTAGAGTGGGAATTGGGTGAAACGAAGTACATATTCGAACTCAGCGGCGAATTTCGAGTCGAGTGCTGTCGGTTTCGTTCATTTTGGGGCTCTTTTCATGAAGAGCCGATGGTTGTATGATCGGAGAAGACGACCGGAGGTGGTTCTCCGGCGTCCATTCTTTTTGCATGTTTTCTACTCCGATGGTGTACGTGGTCGTTCCTGATTGGTTGCTATTCACAGTTTTATTCCATCTTTGTCCTATTACAATGATTGGCGCATGAGGTGGCATTTTGTGAGTGGACCTGATACTTGTTTTGTTTTATTCACTTAAAAATACTTGACCAATTGGTAATTGCTTTGGGAGCATCTTTTGTCACGATACCATATAATAATAATACTGTGATAGTAAATAAAATTGGAATAAAAAGAATGAAACCAAATTGATAAGGGAAAATCTGGGCTATAGACTTGATTTGAATTGGGCCCAGTTTCTATCATTTCCACACCTCTCCAGTAACAGGCCCAGATGCCTTATAACATTGGCATAGTTCATTAGGCCTTTGCTAACACACCCCTAGTTCTAGACAGACTTAGATTTTATTTTTAATTTTGTTTCTTCCATAACTTTTGATTCATAAATTTGTTTTGGTTCAAATAAAAAATCAATAAAAATGTGTTTTAAATAGAATAATGTGTGTAGAAATTTTTGATATTTTTGTTAGATTTTTAGAACTTAGTTTGTTATTTTTAATAAATCCTTTCTTTCAACATGTTCATTGTGTTTTTTAAGTTTGATCGGTTTCGCAAATTAATTTTGTTTAATACCTTAGGAGTAGAATTTGATTGCCATTTTTTGTGTGATATCAGTAGGCTCATATACCATATTGTGTGGAAAAGATAAAAGTCTAATTCTATGTTTTGGTTAGGTTTTCATTAGATTTTCTATACCCGATTTATGTACGTTCCCAAACGGATAACCATGTGAATTTGACCTATAATTTGCTTTGCCTTTATGCAATTGACTTAGTTTCTTTTTGTACATATAAGTAGGGATGTTTAGAGGTCCTAAGACCTGGAGTTGAATTTTTCAAGTCATGTTTTCTTATTTTACTCGATTTTTCTTTCTCGCATGTAAATAACTTGCTTTTAGTTAGCGATTGCACTATAACTTGTCCGAAGGACCTATAATTTTGTATGAAACTTTGTGACCTGATTCCATGATTGTTTAGACATCTATTAGAGGTTATTAGCTACTGACTTCCATCATTTGATTTCATTTTTCTAAACTTCATTCACAATTTGAATTCTATTAACTAGTTTTGACCTAGTTTTGTATAGTTTTGTTAGAACTTTGTTTGTTTCAAGTTAATTGACTAACATAGATTGGTATGAGGTATTAGACCTATAAATGAACTAATTGTTACTGACTTTAAGCTTTGTTCATGGTTTCGTTTGCTTTTTGTTTCGGTTAATTGATGTTTGTTCACTAATTGTTAAGTAACGATTCAAGCGATACTTTGGTAACTTCTTGTGAATATTTTCGTGTGATGCCATTATGCTTTTGTGTTTGATTTAGGACACTTATTTCCTTGGTTTGCTACTGCCCTAGGGCTCTCTTCTCATCTTGTTGGAGTTGTAACTCCATTCTTTTGCCATGTTCCCTTAGACTCTTCCTTCTTTGTTAAGAGGAATTGAGATAGGTTAGGATAGTTATCCTTGACCTTAGGGCCATTAGACTTAGATTAGAATAACTTAGATTAGAGAATAGGTTAGTTCCCTTGTTCATTCTTTTTCTTTTCAACATTAAAACACTAATAAATAAAGATGCGAATCACATTAAGAAAGTGATAGAGAAATGAGTGGGATTCATTCCCTAATCTGTTTCTCAATCACTTAGTGGCATAGAAATGAGTGGGATTCATTCCCTAATCTGTTTCTCGGTCACTATTTAATGGGAGAGAAATGAGTGGGATTCATTCCCTAATCTGTTTCTCGAACATTAATTAATGGGATAGAAATGAGTGGGATTCATTCCCTAATCTGTTTCTCGAACATTAATTAATGGGATAGAAATGAGTGGGATTCATTCCCTAATCTGTTTCTTGAACATTATATAATGGGATAGAAGTGAGTGGGATTCATTCCCTAATCTGCTTCTCGATTATTATACACTTTTATGTGATTCGAATCGCAAAGTAAATTCCCTTAAAAAATACCCAACCAAAAACATTTAAAACACTTAATAAAGGCTCGAATTAAAACAAAGTGACGAAGTGGTGCAAAACCTTGTATTGGGTTTTGTTCATCATGTAGTTACATAAAAAACACAAACCCAAGTTCACTCTTTTGCCTTGTTAGGCGCTTAAGAACAAGTTAAGTCCTTTCCAAAAGTAGGCGTATAAGTCTCCAAAGGTCGAGCATCGTGGATTGTGACCTTAACCTCTGTTCAACTAAAAAACACAAAACAAATGGAAACTATGGAGCCGAACTACGGTCGCTCTGATTCCTTGTAAGGGATACGTAGGCATTGGGTCGCGGGGCCTAAGCGAGCACACTTGTAAATAATTCCTTCTTTTCCCCGTATTTCTTTTGCATTCATTCGCATTTAGGTTTAGACATTAGATACACCCTTTAGATAGAAACAAACATAGGTGGATACCATCGAGTACGATGGGCGTGAGGGGTGCTAGCACCTTCCCCTTGCGTAACCGACTCCCGTGCCCTGTTCTCTGGTCGAAAGACCTTGTTCTTATTCTGAGTTAGGTTTTCTGATATTCCTTTCCCGCGATGGGATGAATATATTAGTGGCGACTCTGATTCCATTTTTCGCGGTAGCGACAGCTGGCGACTCTGCTGGGGATGTTGATAGACCTGTTGCTGGTCCATCCTTAGTGAGTCGATCCTAGCCTGCGTTTGTTTGTTTATTTACTGGGTGTTTATTTGTTTTTATGTCTATACCTTGTATATATGTTTACATGTTTACTTTTCTGCTTGCATATCATGTTTATTTCTGTTTGCACATCATGCATATGGATTATATTCTGTGTTCCTTGGGGTCTTTTGTTCTGTTTTGCAGGTTGGGTGGGTTGTTCTATGAGGTAAAAGGCCCAATACCCAGGCCAGAGTTGACACATAGGATACCTAGGATAGAGTGGATAGTCATGATGCCAACAGAATGTCAGGTTCTGTTGATTGCGATCATGAGACCCACGACCAGCTGAGACTCGAATGGGATACCGTTGTTGGCATGTATTTGCAACAATGAGGGTGTTTCAGGAGAGTTGTTAACGCTGGAGACCTTTTGACCTACCTTGACCTAGATTTACCTGTGAGTGGGGAGGGATATACATGACAGGTACCGTTGGTGACTATTCTATTCTGTTGGTGACTATTGGTTCTCCTGGTATTCAAAAGGGTGTCGGACCTTTGATCTCATGACATCTGACCTACATCAGTTATTCAGAGGATTGTACAGTGGTTACTCGGATTATATGGACCTTGATCCCATGCTTTTGCATTGCATAACATCATTACTTTATCCACTTCATTTGTGGGGGATTCTAAAGTCTATTTCCAAAAAAAAGGGAAACGAAAAAAAGTAGAAAAGATGGAAAAAAAAAGAAGAAAAGATACTATATGCAAAAAAAGAAAAGAAAAGAAAAGAAGCTTTGATAAAAAAGAAACAAAAGTGAGTGAAAGGACTTTAGGATCCCCTGTAAATGGAACATGCATTCACATTATCATGCATTTCATAGTTCTATCAGAAGCTTATGAGGGCCCTTTCTACTCAGATACCGACTCCAGCAACAAAATGACTTCTCACCGCTACGTGCTTGAAAGTTAAAAACGGAACAACTCCGTGAGTACTTGAATGAGATGAGGACAGGAATGGGGATTAACCTGAATCAGTGTATGGAGATTATTCAAGAGTTTTCTCTTAGACAAGGAAGAAATGAGACAAGTTCCTCAGAGGCCAAATGCAATATTAATCTCACCTCAAGAGAAGGTCTTTTGAATCAGCATGTCTGAAGTAATGTTGAGATTCCTATTCTTGGTAAGGAGAATTCACATCATTGAAGTCTTCGAGTTTCCGATTATTGAAAATGAAAAAAGGTTCCACCTCTTGGAGAAAAGGTTGAAAGTCATAGAAGGTCGTGACTCTATTGACTTATACTTTGTTGGTTTGTGCCTAATGTCAATAGCTGCAAAGGTCATTTATGCTCTCTTTAGATAGTTTGGACATGCAAGCCAAAGTGGTAATCATCTCTTATACATATGTGGAAGTTGCTTGGGGCTCCCGATCGAGGGATAAGCAAGACATTGTCTATCTTGAGCATTGCACCATTCGCATGCTCGAATCCCTTAAAGCACTACAAATTCTTGTGCAACTTCGTCAGAATATTTTTCCATGTGATAATCAAGAGGGTTCTACGAAGACATTTCACATTCTCAAGCTTTTGCTTCATATCATGAGTCATCTCTTCCCGAAATTTTCTTCTCAGTGACATTTGATCGTCGACAGAGAAAGAAAGAATATGAGACAGAAACAATATGGGAAACGAAGTGATGTAATTTCAAGGCCTTGTACTCAGTTATATCCTTGATTGTTGGTATTCCAGTTGGTGTTTTGGGCTTTCCTTACCACACGTAGCTCTCCTGAGTGTGATGATCATACTATCTTCTTCCATTTATAATGGTGATTACTATTCTAGCATCTATATTTGGGGCTCCCGACCGAGGGATAAGCAAGACATTGTCTATCTTGAGTATTGCATCATTTGCATTGCTCGAATCCCTAAAGTAAGGCAAAAATGCACCACTCTTGTACGCCTTCGTTAGAATTTTCTTTTGGGAAGTAATTTAAAGTGATTGGAAGCAACATATGATAACGTTAGGTGATTACCATGCTGGGGCACCTAGCCATTCGACTGAAGGTGGTAGGACATTCGAAGGCAGAATTCAAGTCCTCGTTGATTTCAGAACAACCATATCCACTCCAAGAGGGTTTATGCACAAATTGAAGTCCCAATGGGGTATCAAAACTGCAGAAAGCATTCAGGGGTATCAAAACTGCAGAAAGCATTCAAGAGCAATAAGTCCATACGGAGTCAAGTCTCCTCAACAATGGCATTCATTTAAGTTCTTTATTGCAATATCATCTTGTAATATTTCATTGTTTATTTAAGCATTTCTAGCATGTAAAAATTTGTTAATTTCTGAATGAAAATCATAATGCATTGTTTATGTTTGTCTTGAAGTAATCCATTCGTTTTCACTCAAAAAAAAAATGTGTTTGGCATTACGATACCAACTTTATTAATCTCTTGCTTAGGCAAAGAGCGGAGGGAGAAAAAAAAATGCAAAATCTCTAATTGTGTATTTTTGAATAAAACCTACTGAGGATGTACAGACATTGTTTCAAATTCCCAAACACTGGAGATATAAGGGAGATAGACCATTGTCAACCCCTTTGAGCCTTGAAGTAGGAGTTTCTTTTCTGAAAAAAAAAACCCTCATTTTTAACCCTGGGGCAGGGTAGTGTTCATTTAACTTGATCAAGTGTTCAAAACTCATAAAGGATATGCATCCAAGGATACAACAATGGTTATCCTTCAAAAGGTTGAGGAATGTCAAAACCGCAATGGTTATCCTTCACCTACCAAGAGGACAAAAGATGACGATACCGCAATGGTAATTCTTCATCAATCAAAGGTGTGAGGCAGTCACAATCATCTCCCACAAATTAAATACAATGCGAGGTCACACGACTTGTTCAAAAAAAAAAAGAAAAAAAAATGGCAAAAATGAAAAGAAAAGGAAAAAAGGATGAAAGAAAAATATAGCCATAAAAAGAAAAAATAATGGTGAAAATAAAGCAAAAACAAGGTCGTGTGACAATGAATCAGAATAATAAAAGGTGAGTGACTGTCATGTCCGAAAAAACCTCATTGATTCCTCAATCATTTCAAAATTCCTTGTGAGGGATGAGCACTCATATTGAGTTAATTGAACTTAGGAGTGGAGAACATCACGAAGGGGGTGGGTTCCAAATAATTTTGAGCCTAAAAATCCTTTGTTTCTGAAAACCGTGAACCCAGCCAAGTTACAACCCTTAAAAGTCCTAATTGAAGTAGGGTTTATTTCGAAGACGCACTCCAAAGAGATAGCGTTTGGCTGACTCCCAATGAAGCGTAACACATATCTATGTTGGTATCGTATGCCCGCTTTACATTTCATTCACAAGAGGTGGCCACCTCATTGCATAAAAAGTTTTAAACTTCAAGACTAGCATAGGCTTTGTATTAGAATTGTCATTCTTAGAATTAACATTCTTTTGCATACAAAACATTTGCTTAAACATCAAGGAAGTTTCCATGATGAGAATCCACGAAGAGCTTGATCATGTCAAAGTAAAAGAGACTTGAGAACTCCTCAGAGTAAAAAGAAATCATTCCAGAGACTAATATATCAAGGGGCATGTTGCCTAAAGACTCCATTGAGCATAATTAGTTTATACCGTCTTTAATTGACTACCTTGAGAGGAGAAGTCGGAATAATCTGTTGTATAGAGATGAATTTTGATTAAGTATCCTTGAGGGGAAGAGTTTGAAGACTCCATTGAGTATGATAAAGTTGCTTCCATAGTTTGTTTGACTTCAAGGGAAGTAAACTCGAGGATTCTGATAAGATGTACATAATCAGGGGCAGTCACGACGAGGAATCTCTCTCGTGAGTTCAGCCTATCTGGGGCAAGCAAATCAAGGTTTGACATCTCAAATTCAATCAACCTGGGTCGATCACGACGAGGAATCTCTCTCTTGATTTCGACCAACCGGAGGTAGTGACATCGAGGAATCTCTCAAGCTCACTCAATCTGGGGCAGTTACGTCGAGATTCGACAAATCTCTTCAAGGACCCGTTGATCAAGAAGGACCATTTCAAACACTTGAATATGCTGGGGAAGAATTATCTCAAGTAATGTAAGGATCCTTTCGAGGCAAATATCTTTGTAAATCAGATATCTTCATGAGTCAGGTAGCCTGGGGCATACTCTTTTGGTTTGTATGGGGGAACCATAATTCACTTGTAAAGTGCAGTTGACCATCACAAAATGGAGAAGTATCATAATGCTTTTCCCCAACAAGTTACTCTCTCCCCAAGCATGGGAGTTTATTTCTCCTAAGAGTTGGTTCCATTCCTTAAGCGTAGGAGTTTATTTCTCCTGAAAAAGTGTCTCCCCGAGCATAGGAGTTTATTTCTCCTGAGAATTCATTCTCTCCCCAAGTATAGGAGTTTATTTCTCCTCGGAGTTGTTCCATTCATCCTAAAAAGAGTTCCTTATCCGGATTTCTAATCCCCACCATGATTGAATTGAGGGAATCTCCTCAAGCTAAAAATTCTCCAAGTCATGGCACATGGTGAGAAGTCAGAAGTCATTCTTCAAGTCAACAAAGAAGTACATCTTGCAAGTCAAAGTCCAATATCTATTGGCACCCCCACAGAGTTCACAACACTAAGGGGATTCTCCCTTGTGTTTACCTCTCCCGAGGTCAAAGACGAAGTTCGATCAACAAGTCAGCGAAATATTCTTTAAAGGGCCCTCGTCATCTTTGCATATAGTAACCATTGCATTCGCATTGCATCCTCAAAAGCGTAGCATTTCCATGAATATGGAGCATTACGTAAAGAAAATTCAAACATGCATCAATGCATAAGCCAAGTTTGTATGTGCTCTAAAGGCACAAGATAATATATTCCCAGAAGGAGTCTTGTTCTCCTCCTCCAAGGTGGACTGGATACAAAGTTAGTCCTCATTAAGATCATGTTTCATTGGTCAGTTTTCCACTTGCCGTGTTCAATAACGTCTAACTAAGGTTAGCACCTCCTTTTTCTAAAGTCTAACTAAGGTTAGCACCTCCTTTTTCTAAAGTCTAACTAAGGTTAGCACCTCCTTTTTCTAAAGTCTAACTAAGGTTAGCACCTCCTTTTTCTAAAGTCTAACTAAGGTTAGCACCTCCTTTTTCTAAAGTCTAACTAAGGTTAGCACCTCCTTTTTCTAAAGTCTAACTAAGGTTAGCACCTCCTTTCTCTTTTCAAAGTCTAACTAAGGTTAGCAATCTTTTTCAAAGTCTAACTAAGGTTAGCAATTTGGTGGAGTCGTCTACGGATGGTTTCTTCCTTGTGGAGCCACGCTACGGTTGTGTCTTCATTTTCAAAGTCTAACTAAGGTTAGCAATTTGGTAGAGTCGTCTACGGATGGGTTCTTCCTTGTGGAGTCACGCTACGGTTGTGTCTTCTTTTCGAAGTCTAACTAAGGTTAGCAATTTGGTTGAGTCGTCTAAGGATGGTTCTTCCTTGTGGAGTCACGCTACGGTTGTGTCTTCTTTTCGAAGTCTAACTAAGGTTAGCAATTTGATAGAGTCATCTACGGATGGTTCTTCCTTGTGGAGTCACGCTACGGTTGTGTCTTCTTTTCAAAGTCTAACTAAGGTTAGCAATTTGGTTGAGTCGTCTAAGGATGGTTCTTCCTTGTGGAGTCACGCTACGGTTGTGTCTTCTTTTCAAAGTCTAACTACGGTTAGCAATTTGGTTGAGTCGTCTAAGGATGGTTCTTCCTTGCGGAGTCACGCTACGGTGATGTCGCCTCTTCTTCAAGTCTAACTACGGTTAGCACTCTCCTTTTCAAGTCTATCTAAGGATAGCAATCTTTTCAAAGTCTAACTAAGGTTAGCAACTTGTCTGGTCCACCTTTGATACTATTCAACACCTTTGCTTTACCACAAAATGCAAATTTTGATGGTACTTTTGGGTATTCAATCCACTTTCACCTCTCATGTCTAGAACTTGTGTCGTTCGTACATTCAGGTCCAAGCAGATTGAATAGGGGCAGCTGTTGCACCCCAAAATTTGCCCATTTATTTATATCCAATTGGCTTTCATATCACATTCATGTACATACCTCATGTAGGTCATTCATCTAATACATTCATCCATATCACAGTTACTGCTCAAGAAAATTGACACAAAAGAGGCTGAGGTTGGGGAAATTCTTGGTTAAGAAGAATCAGATCTGAGGTCTTATTGAAGAGGATCATTTCCATGGGCATACTCTTAAAATCAGGGTCTCATTCTCTCCGAGTCAAAGCTTTGGTTAAAAGATACAATCCTCAAGTTCATCAGGCTTTTCAAACTAGGGTTTTGACCAAAGTTAACCCAGTTGACTTCTCGGTCAACATATAATCAGGAGATGATTTTTGAGTATGAAATATGGTTGTCTGGAGGAAGTATTCATTGGAGCCCTTTGGTTGAAAATTGACTGAGAATTAGATCAGAAACGGATTAATCGGGAAATTCATCTGAAATCGGAAAAATCAGGAAAAGTTGACTTTTGTGGTCGAAATCAGGGTCAAATGTAAAATATTGACTTTTGGTGGAAAATCGGTCAAAGAAAGTCAATGGAATAAATAAAATCAAGAAAATGTCAAAATTACCAAAAATGGCAAGTTAGTTGAAATTGGAGCTCGCCATAAATAGAAAGTTTCACACTTAAAGAAATTTTGGAGGGTTGGAAATTGGTTGAGCAGCTGACTTCATGGATGATTTACACGTGGATCAAGGCTTCAATTCAAGACAAGCTCAACACTAAATTTGTTCAATGCATGGTCCTCTACAATTTTGTAGTTGGAAGTTTTCTAATTTGAATCATGGTTTAAAAGATACAAAGGAGAGAAGTTTGAAGAATCACATTTGTTCAAGTCATGTTGCTGGGCACAAATCCAGGTCACGCGTGAGCAATTTGACAAGCAGGTGGCGTGCTGAATTTAAGTTTGATTTTAGAGAAATACACAAGTCCATTTTGTGCAAACTTGGTATTCAAATACTCTCCTCCATGCCCTCTATCCAAATAATTGAGTGTCATTGACTTTTGGTTAGTTTTTGGGAAGATACTAAGCCTTAAAGTCACACTCTCATCAAGTCACCACTGCATGGCAAGCTGAGTCAAGTTCCTAGGGCACACGCATGCATTTTATCGAACACGTGGCGTGTCAGTTTCAAGCCCAAATTTAGAGATCTACGAGCATTCCATTGACTCAAACTTCACACCAAGTTACCCTACCCTATGTCCTATATCCTACGGGACCAAGGTCATTAATTTTGGTGATATGTTTGTCAAAATATGGAGCCTTAAAGTAGGTTGCTCGAAGGTGTAAAGGAGCTATGGGCATGACGCAAATTTTGGCCACGCGAGTCGGTGATGATCATGTAACTTTAGGGCTCACTTTCATGCAGTTACAAACCTATTCTCTCAATCATTCCAACATGAAATCTAGGCTATCACGCATCATCTTTGCATAGAGTCCAAGTTTGAATCAAATAAGGAACTGTAGCAAAATTTTTATGCACGAGAAGAGAGCATCTTAGATGGGTTTGTTTGCCAAAGTTTCATGTTGTAGTAGCTTGCTGCAAGAGTAATAAGCTACACAGCCACTGCTTTCTCATATATGCAATTTTCTGAAATGAAAAGCCCTAAAAAGCTTACTACAAAAGCCATGCAAACAAGAAAATCTATAAAAAAAGGGGCTGCTACGACCATCACACCAATGCACACTCTTCTCCAATTCTATATGAAATGTTTCATTCTCGCCACGAAATGACCGTAACTTGTTAGCCAAAATTATACATCACTGATTACCTCCTTTAATCATGCAATCTTATGCTCACTAAAATTAAGAAAAAGTTACTACAAGAGGAAAAACCGGGTACACTAGAGGAGAATTATCCTCTACACTCGCAGCGCACCACAGCTCCATGTATGCACCTCACCTATAAAACCAAAATTCCTTCACAAATCAAGGGAGGATTTCATTTTTTCTTTTTTCAGTTTCCACCCTCCTCTCATCACTCTCTTCTCTCTCTCTCTACCTCTCTCATCTGTCTCTCTCCACCGTAACAAACTCAGCAAACTTCACCGTCCACCACCATAACCGTTTCTGCACCACCACCATAACAAACTCCTACAACTACCACAAACCATCATGACCTTCGACACCGCACCACCATTATAACCTTCATTCTTCACTTCGAATCGTCATCACCTTCATCAATCAAGCGCAACCTTCATCCTCTCTTCCATGCCAACAGCATCTTCACAAGATCTTCATCACTCTCCTCTGAATATCATCGCCAAGATCCTCATGTGTTCAGGAAGTTACAGTCCTCTATTCGTTATTCATCACAAGACTCAAGGAGCTCGCCATTGACACTTGCGCTTCAACGATATAGAGTTACTTTTCTTTTCTGAAGATTTGCATCAAAGATTCGTACAGGTAAGTTTTCCTATCCTTCTCAGCATAATGGTTAATATGATAGGGCATGTGTGTAATGGCGCATGTGGTGCGTTTTTTGTGCATTTATCTTTTATTCTTGAGTTCGTTTTCGGTTTCTGTGAGATGGTTGTGTACTTGGATGCTTGAATGATGCATGTGGATATTGTACACGGTAAGGACCTGGTTGGTGCTTAAACTGTGCGTTTTAATGGAGTTTGCGTCACATTAGGGTTTCTTGAATGCACCCGGTTAGATTGTTAGAGTGGGAATTGGGTGAAACGAAGTACATATTCAAACTCAGCGGCGAATTTCGAGTCGAGTGCTGTCGGTTTCGTTCATTTTGGGGCTCTTTTCATGAAGAGCCGATGGTTGTATGATCGGAGAAGACGACCGGAGGTGGTTCTCCGGCGTCCATTCTTTTTGCATGTTTTCTACTCCGATGGTGTACGTGGCCGTTCCTGATTGGTTGCTATTCACAGTTTTATTCCATCTTTGTCCTATTACAATGATTGGCGCATGAGGTGGCATTTCGTGAGTGGACTTGATACTTGTTTTGTTTTATTCACTTAAAAATACTTGACCAATTCGTAATTGCTTTGGGAGCATCTTTTGTCACGATACCATATAATAATAATACTGTGATAGTAAATAAAATTGGAATAAAAAGAATGAAACCAAATTGGTAAGGGAAAATCTGGGCTATAGACTTGATTTGAATTGGGCCCAGTTTCTATCATTTCCACACCTCTCCAGTAACAGGCCCAGATGCCTTATAACATTGGCATAGTTCATTAGGCCTTTGCTAACACACCCCTAGTTCTAGACAGACTTAGATTTTATTTTTAATTTTGTTTCTTCCATAACTTTTGATTCATAAATTTGTTTTGGTTCAAATAAAAAATCAATAAAAATGTGTTTTAAATAGAATAATGTGTGTAGAAATTTTTGATATTTTTGTTAGATTTTTAGAACTTAGTTTGTTATTTTTAATAAATCCTTTCTTTCAACATGTTCATTGTGTTTTTTAAGTTTGATCGGTTTCGCAAATTAATTTTGTTTAATACCTTAGGAGTAGAATTTGATTGCCATTTTTTGTGTGATATCAGTAGGCTCATATACCATATTGTGTGGAAAAGATAAAAGTCTAATTCTATGTTTTGGTTAGGTTTTCATTAGATTTTCTATACCCGATTTATGTACGTTCCCAAACGGATAACCATGTGAATTTGACCTATAATTTGCTTTGCCTTTATGCAATTGACTTAGTTTTTTTTTATACATATAAGTAGGGATGTTTAGAGGTCCTAAGACCTGGAGTTGAATTTTTCAAGTCATGTTTTCTTATTTTACTCGATTTTTCTTTCTCGCATGTAAATAACTTGCTTTTAGTTAGCGATTGCACTATAACTTGTCCGAAGGACCTATAATTTTGTATGAAACTTTGTGACCTGATTCCATGATTGTTTAGACATCTATTAGAGGTTATTAGCTACTGACTTCCATCATTTGATTTCATTTTTCTAAACTTCATTCACAATTTGAATTCTATTAACTAGTTTTGACCTAGTTTTGTATAGTTTTGTTAGAACTTTGTTTGTTTCAAGTTAATTGACTAACATAGATTGGTATGAGGTATTAGACCTATAAATGAACTAATTGTTACTGACTTTAAGCTTTGTTCATGGTTTCGTTTGCTTTTTGTTTCGGTTAATTGATGTTTGTTCACTAATTGTTAAGTAACGATTCAAGCGATACTTTGGTAACTTCTTGTGAATATTTTCGTGTGATGCCATTATGCTTTTGTGTTTGATTTAGGACACTTATTTCCTTGGTTTGCTACTGCCCTAGGGCTCTCTTCTCATCTTGTTGGAGTTGTAACTCCATTCTTTTGCCATGTTCCCTTAGACTCTTCCTTCTTTGTTAAGAGGAATTGAGATAGGTTAGGATAGTTATCCTTGACCTTAGGGCCATTAGACTTAGATTAGAATAACTTAGATTAGAGAATAGGTTAGTTCCCTTGTTCATTCTTTTTCTTTTCAACATTAAAACACTAATAAATAAAGATGCGAATCACATTAAGAAAGTGATAGAGAAATGAGTGGGATTCATTCCCTAATCTGTTTCTCAATCACTTAGTGGCATAGAAATGAGTGGGATTCATTCCCTAATCTGTTTCTCGGTCACTATTTAATGGGAGAGAAATGAGTGGGATTCATTCCCTAATCTGTTTCTCGAACATTAATTAATGGGATAGAAATGAGTGGGATTCATTCCCTAATCTGTTTCTCGAACATTAATTAATGGGATAGAAATGAGTGGGATTCATTCTCTAATCTGTTTCTTGAACATTATATAATGGGATAGAAGTGAGTGGGATTCATTCCCTAATCTGCTTCTCGATTATTATACACTTTTATGTGATTCGAATCGCAAAGTAAATTCCCTTAAAAAATACCCAACCAAAAACATTTAAAACACTTAATAAAGGCTCGAATTAAAACAAAGTGACGAAGTGGTGCGAAACCTTGTATTGGGTTTTGTTCATCATGTAGTTACATAAAAAACACAAACCCAAGTTCACTCTTTTGCCTTGTTAGGCGCTTAAGAACAAGTTAAGTCCTTTCCAAAAGTAGGCGTATAAGTCTCCAAAGGTCGAGCATCGTGGATTGTGACCTTAACCTCTGTTCAACTAAAAAACACAAAACAAATGGAAACTATGGAGCCGAACTACGGTCGCTCTGATTCCTTGTAAGGGATACGTAGGCATTGGGTCGCGGGGCCTAAGCGAGCACACTTGTAAATAATTCCTTCTTTTCCCCGTATTTCTTTTGCATTCATTCGCATTTAGGTTTAGACATTAGATACACCCTTTAGATAGAAACAAACATAGGTGGATACCATCGAGTACGATGGGCGTGAGGGGTGCTAGCACCTTCCCCTTGCGTAACCGACTCCCGTGCCCTGTTCTCTGGTCGAAAGACCTTGTTCTTATTCTGAGTTAGGTTTTCTGATATTCCTTTCCCGCGATGGGATGAATATATTAGTGGCGACTCTGATTCCATTTTTCGCGGTAGCGACAGACCCGACCGGGAAAGGTCCGAGGAGGTCCATTCCCCAGGTGGAGAAGGGCCAAGGCGAGGAGAGGGATTTAAGCTCGTTCGGGGGAGCCAGGTGCATGTCGGCATGGCGCTGACATTTGTCGCATTTCTGGACATGTTTCTTGGCGTCTAACTGCATGGTCGGCCAATAGTAACCGGCCCTGAGGGCCTTCCGCGCTAGTGATCGGCCGCCGAGGTGCTGACCGTTGATCCCTTCGTGAAGTTCTTGGAGTACTTCGAGCGCTTGGGAGGCGTCGACACATTTAAGGAGAGGAATGGAGAAGCCTCGTCGGTATAATTTGTTTTCGATGATAGTGTATGAGCAGGCTCGCCTTTTAATAGCTGAAGCTTCCTTTGGGTCGGCGGGAAGTTCGTCTTTCGTGAGGAAGTTATACACCGGGGTCATCCAGCAATGGTCGTCCCCGATAGCGAATACTTGTGGAGTTTGGGCGCTTTTGCCTATGCTCGGCTTGGGCAAGATTTCCTGGATTACCGACTTGTTTCCACCCTTTTTTCTCGTGCTCGCGAGTTTGGATAATATGTCGGCACGTGAGTTATGTTCCCGTGGAATATGCTCGACATCCGCCTTTGCGAATTTTTTCATTTTTTCTTTGACGAGCGTGAGATATTCGGCTAGTGTGTCGTTTTTGGCTTGGTAGTCGCCGCTAACTTGGGATGCGACGAGTTGGGAGTCGGTATAAATCATGACTTCGCGAGCACCCACGTCCTCGGCGAGGCGTAGGCCTGCCAGGAGAGCCTCGTATTCGGCCTGGTTGTTTGATGTGGTGAAAGATAAGACCAAGGATACATCGATGACGAGCCCCTCGTCATTTTCTAGGATAATTTCGGCTCCGCTTCCCGAGTTGCTCGAGGCTCCACCTACGTAGATGGTCCATTTGTTTTCGGTGGGAGCCGGGCAGCTAGAAATTGAGGTCATCTCGGCAATGAAATCGGCGAGCGCCTGAGCTTTAAGCACCTTCCTTCCCTCGTATTGGATATCGAATTCGGATAGCTCGAGGGACCATCTTAGCATCCTCCCGGCCATGTCTGGTCGGCTGAGGAGTTGCTTGATGGGTTGGTCTGTCCGGACGACAATGGTGTGGGCGAGGAAATAGTATCTCAGCCTCCTGGCGACCGTTATTAGGGCCAAAGCGACTTTCTCTATCTGCTGATATCGCACCTCGGGCCCTTGTAGGGCTTTGCTCGTGAAGTATACGGGCTTCTGTCCGTCTTCCGTTTCTCGGATTAAGGCCGCGCTGGCCGCCTCGTTTGAGACTGCCAGGTAGAGATATAGGATCTCGTTGCCATCTGATCGGGATAGGACGGGCAGTTTGGAAAGTACCTGTTTGAGATGTGATAATGCCCGTTCGCACTCCTCGGACCATTCGAAGGTCGCTTCTTTCCGAAGCAACTTGAAAAATGGGAGGGCATGCTGGGCGGATTTTGCGACGAAGCGGGATAGTGCTGTGAGCATTCCGTTTAGTACTTGGATAGATTTTTTATTGTTAGGGGTAGGAAGTTTCGAGAACGCTTGGCATTTATCCGGGTTGGCTTCTATTCCTCGCTCGGTTAGGTAGAATCCGAGGAACTTGCCCGCCCGTACTCCGAAGGTGCACTTTTCTGGGTTAAAACGCATCTTGCAGGATCTGGCCTGCTCGAACACCCGTTCGAGATGTGCCGTGTGGTCGGCGTCTTCTCGATATTTGACGATCATGTCGTCCATATATACCTCGAGGGTGTCGCCGATCTCTCCTCGGAAAACCCTGTTCATCATCCGCTGGTATGTGGCTCCGGCGTTCTTGAGTCCGAAGGGCATTACGTTGTAGTAATAATTGCCCGACTCGGTCATGAATGCCGTGCACTGCTTGTCGCATCTCGCCATGGGGATTTGATTATACCCTGAATAAGCATCCATAAACGATAACAATTTATAGCCGGCCGAGTTGTCGACCAGCCTATCAATATTAGGCAGTGGGTATGCATCTTTGGGACATGCCCGGTTAACATCGGTATAATCAACACACATTCTCCATTTTCCATTAGATTTTTTGACTAGTACAACGTTTGAGAGCCAAGTTGAATACTTGGCCTCGGAAATAAAATTTGCCTCTAGGAGGTCTTTTACAGCTTTCTCGGCAGCCTCTGCTTTCTCGGGAGACTGCCGACGCCTATGTTGAACTACTGCTTTTGCGGTCGGGTTGATGGAGAGTGTGTGGCAGGCGACCTCAGGGTCGAGTCCGGGCATCTCTACTGCGCTCCAGGCGAACAAGTCGGCGTTGTTCCTCAGGCAAGCTATGAGCTGCTTCCTCGGTGTATCCGGGATGTCTTTGCCGATCTTCACAGCTTTGTCGGGGTTGTCACCCAGAGGAATGAGCTCGAAATCCCCGTCCGGAATGGGCCGGATAGGGTGAGCTGCCTTTGGCTGTGGTTCCTCGCCGTTCTTCAGCTCCTCCTCTGTGAACCGGGCGTCGAGGTCGACTGAGCTGACGTCTGCTGTCGTCTGCCGATCTTCAGGAGGGGACTTATCCTCGGCCCTTGGTTTTTTGTTGGAGCTGGAGGGTGGGGCGATCAGCTCCAGTCCCTTCATTGATGCGTCGAATATCCTCCTAGCAGCTTCGATGTCGGCATTGACAGTGACTACTCGTCCCCTATTTGTATAGAATTTCATCTTCAGGTGAACGGTCGAGGGGACGGCAGTGAGTTCGGCCAGAGTGGGGCGCCCGATGATGCAGTTGTAGAGGGTCTTGCAGTCTATCACCAGGAATCTTGTCTTGACTTTCTTGGAAGCTTCCCCTTCTCCGAAGGAGACGAGCAGTTCGACGTAACCCCACGGCTTTGTGGTTGTTCCGTTGAACCCTTGGAGGTCGGAGCCCACGTAAGGAGTGAGGTGTGAGTCGTCCAGCTGTAAGGTTCGGAAGAGGTGGGAGTACATGATGTCGACCGAGCTTCCCTCGTCGACCAGGATCCGACGGACGTCGAAGTTCGCCATCCTTGCTCGTACGAGCAGTGGGATTGTGGCGTTCGGGGCGCCGCCGGGCAGCTCTTCCAGGTAGAAGGTGATTGGGTCTGACTTCCCTTTGAATTTTCGCAGGGTCGGGGTGAGATCTGTGCTGGCGCTAATCAACTCGTCGAACTTCCTTTTCACTGAGCTGATTGTGAGGGAGCCGGGGTCCCCGCCGTTGGATATTAGCATTGCTGTTGGGAACCCTTCCCAGATGCTGAGGGCAGACGTCACTCCGACCGAGGGTATGAAGTCCTCTGGTCGGGTGATGGATAGCGCCACCTGCAGCGGCCTGGCGTTCGGCGAATTGCCCTCGTCGGAGCTCTGACGGTCGTTTCTTCTGGGCGGGTCTCCTTTCCTTGTGTATTTTGAAAGGTGGCCCTCTTTAATCAGCGTCTCGATGGCGTCCTTCAGGTGTATGCACTCGTCTGTCAGGTGCCCGTGACTCTTGTGATACTTGCAGTATTTGGATTTGTTAGTCCCCGGCCTAGTGGGATTTGACTTTGGGGGCCTGATGTTGGAGTTCTTGAACTAGGTGTTTTTGCATTCGGCCAGGATCTTCTCGCGTGAGGCGTTCAGAGGGGTATAGTCGTTGAACCGACCTGCTGGCCCCCTGCGCTCCTTTGCATCGTGGGGTCTGTCGTCCCTCCTTTTATCATTTGTCCGGCGCGTGGCCGATTGGTCCTGGCTTGAACCCCGAGCAACATCATTTCCCCTGGAGGCTTTGATGGCGGCAGCTTCTCCCTCTTCGAAAGAAATGAAAGCTTGGGCCCTTTTGAGAATGTCGTTCATGGAACGTAATTTCTCTATCTTTATGGCCTTCTTGAATTCGCTTCCGGGGATGAGCCCTCTCTCGAGGAGGTACCTCTTCATGTAGTCGGTCGTCTGCACCTGGACGGCCTCTCTGTTGAACCTGTTAAGGTAATCCCGGAGAGGCTCGTTGGTGCCTTGGACAACAACTTCGAGGTTTGCTTCAGATTTCGGCTGTCGACGAGAAGCGGTGAAATGGCTCAAGAAGAGTTCCTTGAGTTCGGCCCAGGAGTGGACGGAATTGGGTGGAAGATTTCTGTACCAGGTCATCGCCCCTTTCCTGAGGGTGGTCGGGAAAATCCGACATTTGATGGATCCGTGGACGATATGGTACTCCATTACGGCTTCAATGTTCCTGATGTGATCGTCGGGATCGGTAGTCCCGTCGTATGGGTCCAAGGTCGGTGGCTTTTCCATACCTCTAGGAAGACGAGCTTTCCGGATGCTTTCCGACAAGGGGCTGCGAAAATCTTCCTCATCGCTGGCGCTCGGAGTGACCGAGCGATTACTTTGGCGGGTATTTCCCGACGTCTTTCCTGATCTCCGGCGGTCGTCCCTGGGGGAGCGTTCGCGGGGTTCTCGGTCTTTTTTGGAAAGTCTTCTGTCCTCTTGATCGGGAGAAGGGCTCTCGATTATGGGCTCAAGCCTCCGATTTTTCTTGCTCTTCCGTGGAGGGGAGCGTGAAAAGGATCTCTGTCGGCGGGACCTTTTAGGTGGTGACCGCGAAGATGACATGGAGCGTCGGCGGGTCCTTCTCGGTAGAGAGCGAGAGGAGGAGGAGCGCGAACGATGGCGTCTCCGCGGGGGAGAGCGATATCGCTGCCTCTTTTCCAACCTCTCGATCCGTTCGCCTTGATCTCGGATGAGACGGTTGGTTCGCTGCAGCTCTTTGAGGAGGAGGAGGGCTATGGTGTCCGCTTCTCCGCGGGCATCGTCTGCATCCCGATGGTGCTCGTGGCGAGTCATCGGTTTTTCGGGCGAGCGGGTGGAGGAGGAGGCGGTCTGCCCATCTCTGTGGTCAGTCTCATGTTGGACGCGAATCAGCTGTTGCCCGGAATGGGTTTGGAGCTGCTCGGGGGTCCGATTGTTCCGAGCTGGTTCCTCTTCGTTGTTATGAGGCTGGGGATGCTCGGTCCGGTTGTTCTGAACTTGCTCATCTCCATTGTTTTGAGCCTGCTCGATGTGCTGAGGTCGGGGCCTTCTGGCGGACTGGGGGGTCTCATGACCTGACCTCCCATGTCCCTCAGCAGTGTGTTGTCGTCCCCCCCGTCGGTGTCGAGCCAGAGTGGATTCCTCGATTATATCCTGGAGCTCGAAAGGGTCGGGAGTTGGGATGGTGACATTGTTGTTGCCGGCCATGACGATCGTAGGATGTGTTAGCTTTGATCTTTAAAGAAGGGGGAGCTTAGTTCCCACAGACGGCGCCACTGATCGTACCTGATCAGAAGAGTCGTCAAGGCCTACTCGGATGCTGGTCTTCGTGAAGTGAAGGGGGGGTGTACCTGCAAGGTACTCCGATGCCAAAGTGAGTAGAGGAGCAAAGGAGAGCAAGTACAAGCTAAGGTTAGAAGTGAATTGAATACCTGACCCTCTACTGAGAGAGGGTATTTATAGCCCCCAGCGCTGGGTCATGATCACGCTAGTGGGCTGGATTCCCAGGCCCAACTAGGAGACTGCCAGGTTTCCTGGGCGGAAATATCGGAGGTGCGTGATGCCCTCTGTCCTGGTTAACTGCTCCAGAATCCAAGGGAGACGCGGTCTTATAGGGGCCACGTGGACTCCGTAGTATTCGGAGGATTGGATATGAAGGAGTCCTGCGAGGAGCAGGGTCCTCGGCAAGGAGGGCGCTCGCGGAGAGCATGGTCCTCGGCAGAGATGTCAGCGGGGAGCACCCATGCCGAGCAAGGAGGTGACGAGCACCATTTCACATGGTGGAGGGTGCAACCTGGTTTGGGCCTCGAAGGTCTAGCGGGCCGAAGGTGCATTGGGCCTAATTCTTGGCCCAGTCCAGAACACCTTGGAATTGGGGTTTTTTAAACCACGTAAAATTAGACCCTAAGACAGGTACTATTGAATTCGCATGGTTGAGACGAGTTCATCCATGGCATCGCGCCAAATTTCTATGGTCGTTTGTGTGTATTCGTAATTCACAGGTGTAAAAGGTCTGGACCTTTTATAGTGTTGCAAAAAGAAGCGCTGTAAAAGACGCTTCTGCAAATTCCCAAGGATGAAGATGACTGCGTGTCATCGTTCTATTGGTCGGACGAGTGGCGCGCAAAATTCTTTTAAAAAGGAGGATCAGGTGCATCATGGTCCACGCGTGTATGATGCACCTCTTCGTTCCAGCCCTCAGATCATCAACCCATCCTCATCCAATGAGCCCAGGGACGCAGGTGCATCATGGACTACACCAGCTTGCCACACAGGATCAAAAGTTAAGAATTTTGCAATTTTTTTTAATTTTTAATTACATAATCCAATATTTATTTTTATTATATATATATATATATATATATATATATATATATATATATATATATATATATATATATATATATATATATATATATATATATATATATATTATATGTTATATGTTCCCTTTTTTTTCTCTCTTTAATAATTTCTCCAATAAAACTTTATTTTACTAAATTTCTTTTTATTAAATATTAAAATAAAATCTTTGTTTTAATTAATTTTAATTTATTTGATTTAACTTAATTTTATTTATTTAAATAATTTAATAGATCATAATTAATTTCTTTTAATTGATAAAATTTTTTATGGTAAGGTCATATATTTAATCGAAATTTATTTTTTCATCGATTTAATTAATTAGGTTGAAAAACCAATAATTAATTAAATTGATTATTTATTCTGTTAATTTTATTTAATTCGTACCCTAATCAGGGTTTACGAAGATCACACCTACACTAAATTTTTTTCTCTTTTCTTTGTGTAGCTTCAGGGTTAGCACCAGGGTTTCCTCCGACTACGAACCATATCAGATCAAAGCTAAGTCCCCGATTCTATTTCCTTTTACATTTATTTTTGCCTTTTAATTTAATATTTATTTTTGCCTTTAATTTTAAATAATTATTTTTCCCTTTTAATTTAATATTTATTTTTGCCTTTAATTTTAAATAATTATTTTTGCCTTTTAATTTCAATTATTTATTTTTGCCTTTCTGATCAATGAACTAACCATACACTCACTCCTTTGTGTTTATTTTTCTTTTCCCCAATTATCAGGGTTAGCCAACCGTCAAAGCTCGACTAGTCGGTAACCCTAAAACCTAACCTAATTTATTTTTCTTTCTTTAATTATTACTTGTGTTAGACCTATTGAACTGTTGGTTCTATTATTCCTTTTTCCCCATCCCCATGGTATTATGTATCTGCTTCGAGGTTGTATTGTTTGGCCTTGAAGGCACTTAAAACTGCATTATAATACTGCGTGGTTAGTAATTCTAATGAGTGCAACCTTGAATTGAATTAGAGTCACTTAATTACAAGATAATATAACTGAATCTGATCACGTGATTGTTGCACCCACACACCTTTTATGGTACCCTTCTTGTTGCCTGTTGCCTGTTGCCTTGTGTTTTAATGCAGAATAGCCAAGTCCCTCGAATACGAGGATACCTCAGCAATGTTGCCCTCAGTTCATTCAAAGATCATAAGTCCCTAATGATGCTGCCTTCGATTCGCTAATATGTTTCGTCCCTCGAAGTTGCCTACGAAGTGCTGAGGTATCCTCTGGTTGCCTAAACGAAAGGCTATTCTGATCCTTCCCTTGGACTACCTGCCCCTCTATGGCATGGGACAGTCTTGTGGCGAACGATAATTCGACGACCCTTCAACCTCAAAATCAAAGGACTTCCTTACCCTCCTATGGTATGGATGTCCCTGAAAGGCTAAAAGAACATTTTTCATCTAACCAGGTAATTTGCCCCTAATTGCTTTGCTCTGGTTTAAAATTCTTTTTCTACCCTTTTTCTGAAAAAACTTCAATAAGGCTACGCTCATTTACGAGCTAAAGTCCTTATTTCTCTTCTTCTACATTTCTGAACTTTTGGCTTCAAAACTAAAGAGCAAAGCAATTAAGAGCCCATGGATAACCATGGATGCAAAGGGTGCCTTACACCTTCCCTTTGCATAAATTACCCCCCGAACTCAGTTTTTATTTAAAAGGTTTTTCCTGTTCTTTTAGCCTTTCTATTTAATTTGGATAAAATAAAAGTTGGTGGCGACTCTTGCTATCCGCACATTTCGATAAAGTCAGTTCACCGCATTACACCTCAAAACTAGAAATGTTTCAACATTCTCCCCCTTTTTGAGGATGACAAATATATTAGAGATTTTGTTTTAGATTAAGCTCCCCCTGCAAACATGATATATTATTTTGTTCTAGAAATTGATGTTTTTAGATTTAGCTCCCCCTAAATATATGTTGTATATTTTTATGAATGTTGGAATTTTTAAAAGTCTGGTTGAGACTAAAACTTGTAACACATGCTTACAAATATTTGAAGCATAACATATGTTGTAAAAAAATGATAGTAAGGACAACATTTTTCAAAATAGCATAATATATATATTTTTAGCAAAATATGAAAACATAGAGCTTAAGCAAGTTTTAAACATCCAGAGCAAAATCACACAGCTTCAAAATGAGGGACATCCAAACAGTACTACTATTAATGCTTAAAAAACTGCTAAAACTTATCAGTTACTAAAACATTAAAACATAAACATACTCCCCCTTTTGACATCCACAAAAAGAAAGGGGGTGAAAGCGCCCAGTAGCTACTCTTCATTACCAGTGTTGTTGGTTGGGGCTTGAAGGAAAGGAAAGTCAAACCATGGAATGATTGGTGGTGGGATAAGAGGAAATGCCTTTGGAAGAAACACTTTAGTGTGCCAGTCAAAAAATGCTTGGTTCTGTCTGCCAATGCTAACAATTTCTCTTTGAAGAGCAGATAAGTCATTCTGGGAGGAACTTGTATTAGCTTGGTGATCAACTTTGAAAGGTTTGAAACTATTTGGATCTTGATCAGCAGAGGTGTTGTTAAACCAAGACATATTAAGTGAGCCAAAGGGTCTTGATGACAGAGTTCTTGGTTTGATAATTTGGGGGGAGAGTCATATGAATCATAGATTGGGGCTTGACTTAGAAAGTCATTGAAGTTGTTCTCAAAAGTTGGGTTGTTGTTCTGAGGAGACGAGGCAGGAGCAAAAGGATTTTGTGTGAAGGTTGAGTCATCATTAATCATGATAATGGGAGGTGTGGAGTAAGTGGTTTAATGGAGGGATGGTGTTATGGAGTACAACGTTTCAGCATTTGGATCAAATCAACTTGAGTAGGACACACACTGAGTTTGATTAAGAATTTGATGCTGAAAAAGCAACTCATTCAGATGGTAATTCATTTCTGGTGGAGGTAAGTTGGATGCGATATTGAGGTCAAGGTCTGGAATGGATGAGGATCCATGATATTGTAAAGGAGAGGGGTCAAAAACAGGAGTTTGGGAAATTGGAGGATTTTGAGGATTTAGTGTTTCGACAGTTGTGTTTTCAGCAACATCTTTAGGTGATGAAGTAGAGACAAACACATTTTCCTTAGTTGGTAGGGTTTGATCAGGAGGTGTCATGAATGAGGGAATGGGTGAAGTTATTTCTTGTGGAAGAAATGGTTCTGAAGGTTGTTCTAGTTGAGAGGCTGAGAAATGTTCTTCAATGGGAGACATAGTTTGTTCAATAGGAGGAGATCCAACTTTAGAGGCTTCAGCAGTTGTTGGTATAGACTCTTGAGG
Organism: Vicia villosa; assembly: GCF_029867415.1. Lineage (NCBI taxonomy): Eukaryota > Viridiplantae > Streptophyta > Magnoliopsida > Fabales > Fabaceae > Vicia > Vicia villosa. The sequence goes on along the minus strand of NC_081180.1, from coordinate 200,966,503 downwards.
GTTGATTGAGGAGTTACCAGAAACAACATTTTCAGGTGCAGTTTGAGTTTCAGTGTTAGAGGTTTTGACTCTTTTCTTAGAAACAGATGCTTTGACCAGACGTTTACGCTTTTGTGGTATTTGGAGCATGGGAATGTTCATTTTGGACAACCTACAACCATGTATTGAGCCTGCACCATTGAAGGATGTTTCATCCTCAATAGGAATGTGGAAGTATTTAAACACAAGTGTTAAAAACCTGCCATAGGGTGCAGTTCTAGCCTTTTTACATGTGTTTTTCACGAAGTTGAGAATAAGGTATCCCAAGTGAAGGGGATGACAATTTAGCAGATGAAAGATTACAAGAATATCATACCTAGAGATTTTTTCTAGACTCCCAGCTCGTGGGATGATGTTGTGAACAGACATCTTGTGCAAGATGCAAGGAGTAGGTTTGAGAATTGATGAAACAAGGGGTTTAGCAGTATCAATGAGCATATCCAGATATATGCTATCAATATCAGTGTTATATGTGCCGACCCAGTCTTTTGAAAAGAGATGAACACCAGAATCGGGAATCTCAAGAATTTTACAGATGAGTGAGGGAGTTAGGGTCATTGTTGTAACAACCCGATTTTATTAGTATTTATTTTATTGTACTATTTTATTATTTAATTGATTATTTGGTGTGTTGATTATTTATCTAATTGTTATGTGATACAATAATTCATTTAATTAATTGATTATGTATGTATTGGTGTTAATTATTGTTATACCCCAAAATTTGCCCGCATCTTTTTTCAAAAGAGAAGGCAACGGACTTCTGTCTAAAAATTTGAAGTTTCATACAACCTTGGATTTTATTTCATAAATATCCTGATTTTATGAATACTCAGTTTTTAGAAGGTTTTGTACGGTATTTTGATTCGCTGTTGAATTTATTCTTACACAAACGCCAAATACTGTTTATCACTTCACACGCTGTTTATTTGAGATTTATTTTCAGATAAATAATACTGACGCAATTGGTACAGAATTAAATTTTTCAGGCGCAAAGTCCGGGGATTCAGACTGTACTGGTAACAATTAAACTATTATTAGTTTTTTGTTTCCCACTAATTTTTGTACTATATTATTGTTTTCAAATCTTTTCCTTTCTTTTCAAATCTCTTTCTTTCAAATCAAATCCTAACTTTATTCCATACATCTTTCTTTTCAAACCCTACCATACACTTTCTTTCAAAACCTACTATCATTCAAACTTTCCTTTTTTGTACGGTATCACTTCATTCCCCAACGTCTCCATCCTTCTTTTCACTCTATAAATACCCCTCATTTTTTTTCCATAAATTCTCACATCAAATTTCACTCATTTCCCAAATTTCTATCTCCTAATTATTTTCTCTTCTTCCTCGGCAAAAATGGCAAAGTGGATGGATACGTTTTTTCTTATGGTCATCACTGTTTTGGTGGTGATCATGTCCTTTTTCTGTCTACATAGTCCTGAGAAATGCGGACCTGGGATGTTTACACTCCCGTGCATCTATATGTTGTTATTTATAGCATGGTTTTTTAATCGTCATACTTAAAGTTTGTCGTATCTTTCGCTTTCAAATAACGTACCGTTCATTATATTTGTCGTACTGTTCACTATATTTTATGTAATATTTGTACTGTCAGTATTAAATATTATACTATCTGTTATACCGTCGTTTAATTATCAAGATAGTATTATGTGTGTTTATTGCTAGTTAAATATTTATTTCAGTGCATTAAATCCTTTTCAATTTTATTATCGGTAATTTCGTTCGCGTACGGTATATTTTATTTATTTATTATGTTTGTGTTTTTCTAACAACTCAGGTAAATAATTTTCACCATTAACACAACAAAAACAAAAAAAAAGAAAAATTAACTTTAAATGTTAAGTTTTCACTTTAACTGTTACGTTAATGCCCGGACAGCCAGTTAACAGTCAAACCCGCTGACAACACGATTCTCCGTGTTTTGTATTATCATTCAAATCAATCTTTCACATTTCAAAATTCCAAGATTTTTGTTCTAGAAGTCTTCTGATAATCACATGATCAGCAGAGACTCAACACTGCACAAAAATCAGGTACGCTTAACTGTCTCCTACACAAACAGTCCCTAACTAGGGTTTTTGTTTTTTTTTTCAGGAGAACAAGTTTTTTGAGACCTCAAATGGATTTCATGGATCTCCATATGTCTCAAAGTACCACCAGACAAATTTTCAAACTTTGATTCGCTCAGACGCACAGTCAGCAGCTCAAACAGTCAACAGACGACCAGTTTGACCGAAAAGTCAACAGACAGTCAAAAATAAATTTTTTTGGTCAACATCCATATTTTGTCAAAAGATTCATCATTTGATCAATGGTTGATCATAATTCATCAAGAAAAGTTCAGAAATCAACAAAACCCTAAGTTTCAAAATTAGGGTTTTCTCCTAAAAAGTCAATTGAACTTTGACCGGCCATAACTCTGTCCTCGTTCATCCAAAAAATCCAAACCAAAGCTTATTTTGAAGGAAATTCAATTATCTTTCAAATGAAATTGGTCCCATAGTCATTGGATTTACCATTTGGAAAATATGAGCTTAGACATTACAGGTCATTTTCAAAGTCAACAAAAAGTGGTTTTTTGTCAAAGCCCATAACATCAAGATAACTTCTCCAAATGCAAAAAAAGCTTCCAAAGTAGCTTGTAGAGGACATCTTGAGGTTTCTAAAAAGTACAAGAACTCCTTCATATGATCAAAATTGAGGGATTTATGCCTTGTTGAAGTTGGCTATTCTTTGGGAAAATGCATGAAACCAACATTGATCAAAATGGTTTTTTTTTCAAAAGAGGTCAGGCATTCATAATCCAAACATGTTTCTAATGATGTTAAAGGGCTCCCATGACCAACATTAGGCCCATGACATTTTTGTTTCTTTTTTAATTTAATTTTATTACATTTAAAATTAAATTAAAAAAAGAAATGGTTCAAGACAATTATCCAAAGCTTTTGTCCTTAGCTTGAGTCACCAAGTTAGCTTAACTTCTGCAGCATAGAGATGTACAGCAGGCCTATAGCAAGAGGGGTGAAGAAAATTGAAGCCATGGCCAAAGTATTCAAAGCTTTTATATTAAAAAATTCAAAAGTTCAAAGACAATCAATGCTTGTTAGCTTAAGATTTCAGCACCTCTATTGCTCATAAATAGCTTAGGACACTTCAGTAAGAAGAGAGACACGAATTCAGAACCAAACATATGCTTGTATCACACTTGTGTTAACTTGAAATTTTCAAAGAAATTCAAATTTTGAATTTGTAGTTTAAGCTAATTTCCAGTCCAAATAATTATCTAAACACGATCCTCAAACATCCTTGAACCTATCCCAATCATTTTCAGCAAGCAAAGCACTCAGAACCAAGCACCATAGCCCACGGTTTGTCCAAACATAAACTAACACGAATTCAATCATACACGCATGTTTAACAAGATGTAATTGTATATTTGTGTTTGGTTAGATGTTCTGATCGTTTTTGGAACTTTAATTTGATTTTAATGGAGGTTTGAAGCATATGCCATTTTAGGGTTTATGAAGCTCGAAATGGGACTTTTCGTTTAAGGCAAAATCTGACCAAACTAAGGCCATGGTTGTGATCAGTGGATCATTTGCAATCGATCCATGGTCTCATGTCTTATTTATATAGCTTGTCTTGTGATTTTTAATTTGCAGGAGCTTTAGTGACGGAAAAAACCGTTGGTAAAGCCTTTACCTACGGTTGCAGGATTTTGAAATGAAGAAGACGAAGACGTGGCGTCCTCTGGTTGGCCGGTTTGCGCGCGCGTGTGTTTTAAGTTTCAGACCAATCATATGCTTTGTGTTCCACCATCATATTATGCGTCTCATGATCTCAGTCTTCAGATCCATCTGTCCCCTCATCCAACGCACCTGAACACACATCTGTCATACCCCAAAATTTGCCTTCCATATTGCATTCACAATGATTCAAAGTTCAAGATTCAAATCCAAAGCTTTGCTCCCTCAATGGTCCAGGTAACCCACAGTCAACTGGTTTGACCTAAAAGTCAACCATAATCAAAGCACGGTCAAAAACTCTCAATTTTGGGTCAACACAAAGTGAATAAGAGTATAACCATCATTTGATCAAAGATTGATCATGATTCCATTAATAGAAACTCAGAGATGAACAAATACAAAAAGGTTCAAATTAGGGTTTCTTAGGAGAAAGTCAACCCAACTTTGACTAGGCATAACTTTCACATGGAACATCAAAAATTCCCCAATCAAAGCCTATTTTGAAGGAAATTGGATTCCCTACAACTTTGTCTCTCACAAGCCAGGGCTAGAAATGCTTCATTTGAGAGGTATGATGCAAAAGATTACAAGTCATTTTCAAGCATCCTTCAAAAGCAGTTTTTTGGAAAAGAGGATATGATCAAGATAAAAGCTCCAAATGGAAAATATGTTCCAAAGTGGCTTATAGAGGACATCTAGAGGTTTCCAAAAAGTCCTAGAACTCCTTCATAGCTTAAAAATTGAGTGAGATATGCTTGATCAAAGTTGGGTAATTTTAGAGGACAAAATGTGAAACAAAAGGGGTCCAAAATGAATCTTTTTGCAAATGGGCCTACGTTTTATGACTCAAACTTGATCCACAAGTTATCCAAACCATATGTGTCGCGGGGAAAAATCGTTGTCTTTTTTCGGGATGAGACACCTGATGCCTTCTTTGGGCTCGAGTGCTCAAAAAAATGATTTTTTTTTGTACCGACCAAACTTTTTATTGTTTCCAAAGTAGGAAAAGGAAAAAAGCTGCAATAACCTAAAAAGTGGGGGAGAGATCTTGGGTAAGAGGGTTGGTTATACGAAGGGAAGGTATTAGCACCCAACGTATCTATAGTTCTCTATAGGCTTTTTTTTTTGTGTTTGTTTCATTCTATGTTATGGTGGAGGTTCTTGTGAAATAGGTGGGACCTAAGGTGTTTGTTTGATTATGCTCGCAAAGATCATCGCGATCCTCTGCATACATATCCCTTAGAGGGAATCAGAGCATCTGTAGCTCGGGGTCTACGGGTGCTAAGGTTTGAATGTTTTTTTTTGTTTTGTTTTGCTCGCCAAGGATACGACCTTGTGCCTACGTATTCTCAAAGGGATGTTGAGAAAGTCAGAGCAATCGTAGTTCCCACTTATGCCAGTGGAAGCAAAGGAAAAGAGACAAATGTCATCTAAATGTTCGATGTATCTAATCTATATCATCACATACATCTGTTTGTTTTTGTTTGAAAATCTTTTCATTATAAGCCCTGGGCCATGCCACTTATGGCGCTTAGAATGATAAAGATGTTTTTTGTTTGTTTAACCAGCCTTGTGGCAAAAACTTTCAATGAAGTCAGCCTTGTGACAAAAAGTTTTGATTAATCAGCCAGCCTTGTGGCAAAAGTTTCAATGAAGTCAGCCTTGTGACAAAAACTTTGATTAATCAGCCAGTATGGTGGCAAAACGGTTTGATTGATTAGCCAGCCTTGTGGCAAAAAGAAGTTTGATTGATTAGCCAGACTTGTGGCAAAAAAGTTTGATTGATTGAATGTTTGTGATGATATAGAAGAGATACTCCTATCATAGAGATGAAAAATGTCTAATCTCCTAGGGTGTTTTGATTTGGATATTGGGGATGCTTATAAGAAGCCCGTGGGTCCTTGTACGAAGCCCAAGAGGAGGCTATCCGAGGGTCCTTGCGTTGTAAGCCTAAGAGGAGGCTATGGGAGGGACAATCCAGGGTCCTTGCATTGTAAGCCCAAGAGGAGGCTATGGGAGGGTCACTCGTTTGTACAAAGCCCAAGGGGAGGCATGGTATAGTTGGTTTGAGCTCTTAGAGCGATTTCACCGGGAAACCATACTCTATGTCCTAACCTAAACTAGGGAGATTCTTTGCACGAAGCCCAATAGGAGGCTATGGGGAACCTAGTGTTGTACTAAGTTGAACAAGCATATATAGCACAATCACAAGTATGAACAAGTACGAACAAACATGAACAAGTACATGAACAAATATGAACAGTTATACATATATGACAAAGTGTGTGTATATAATGGAGTTTATGAAGGAAATATACCTGTAAGCATGATCCATTTGTATACACGGGGGCTTGGGACTCATACTCGAGGAGAGGTCCACTTGAATTTATTCAAAGCTATGTAAACAGGTATTTACAAAGGGGCTTGGGACTTATACCTACATGGAGGCCCATGGTATTTTTGGGAAGATTTAAAGAAAACCTTCATTTTTGGTTTGTTATTCAAAGTTAAAAAACAGATTAAGATATGTACAAAAATGTGTGTGTACAATGAAATACCTAATTTCATGTACAGGAATGGGTATGTACAAAAGGGGCTTGGGACTTATACCTACATGGAGGCCCATGGTATATTTTATAAAACATGGTTGATTGCTTTATTCACAGACGCGTCGTTTGAAAAACTGTTTGAAAGTTTGTTTTGAAAGAAAATTTATTTATTTTGAATAAAAGACTGTGTAAAAAGAAAAAGGAGTGGGTCTTATACTCTCTAATATTCGAGAGGCCCCACATTGTTTTGAAAATCAATTGATCAATTAAAAAGATTTAATCAATAGTTTTCTTTGAAAATCAAAAAGAAATGGTTTATCGTTTTTGAGAAGAATCGCGATTGCTTGTTTTAAAATGATTTGAATTTTGAAAGGAGTCAAATTAATCAAGATAAACAAAAAAGATTATCTTCAATTAACACTTAAATGATTAGGGTTTGCTCCAAAAATATTTACAAGTGATTAAGTTTGAAAATCAAATGAAAAATAATATTTTAAAAGTATTAAAAATACTTAAAAACAAGTCATTTTAATCCTATTTAAAAATGTATCAAATAAATATTTTTTGATGATTTTTTTTTGATATTCTTAAAATATATATGTTAAACAAGAAGTGTGTAAAAAATGAATGAAAAATGAATTAATTTGATGTGTTAAATAATTAAATGAAGTTGTAAAAGAAAATGAAAGAAAAATAGTTGTTAAAAAAATGTTTTGTCTCCACAAGGGTTTGAACCCACGCCCTCTCTCTTACCAACCAAAACATGGACCAACTGAGCTGCGCGTGCAGCTTGTTTAGGATACGCGTTCAATATATTATATTTTAAAACAGTTATTTGAATTCTTTGAACGAAAAAACGCGCCAAGAACACAACCCTAACTGAATTTTGAACTTCTTCAAATCTGTATTGTTTTGATCGATCAAAGGGTCTATCTCACTCGGTTTTTCACAAGGAACAAGATGGTGACCTTTAATTTCATTTATTTTCACTCTAAGATCATTAATTTTCTGATGAACACGAAGAACCCTAATTCTATGATTCATTCTGAAATCGTGTTTGTGCAAGATAATTGGCAATTGATTGAGGGTTAATGATCCATGCATGTGCAGAAACAAGATGGTATGGCAGTTTTTCATTTATGATGTATGTATAATAGAGTTTGAAGTTCAAGAGAGCTTACCTTAAAAATGGCAGAACTGGAAATCGAATTCTGCAAATGAGGGATTCCAGATGTTGTTTCTTGATCTGAACACCTTCAGTGGACCTTATGGAACATGTTTGGATGCCTGGAACAATTTGAAAACCTCTTGATTAATCCATGGTACTCGATCTGCAGTATGGTTCAAGTGAGAATCAAGCTTAGTGATTTTGGTGTTTCAGATCATGTATGATGGTTGGAACAGTTCATATGAAGTACATGGATGATGTTTAGAAGGTTAATTTGGACAGAATTTGCTTGGTATGGATTTTGGCATGATAAGGCTAGTGTTATGCATATTTGGAGGTGAGATGATGATTCTGAGTTTTGGGATGATTTGAGGTGTGTGAATGGTTCAAACACATCATATATGATGTTTATGAGATGTTAGAATCATTACTTTGGCCAGAACTTCAAGGGTTTGGAGGTTGAGTTTTCTACCTCTCTTTGAAACTTAAAACTTGCAATTCAAGAAAGAAAGAGAAAACCTATCTTTTGTGAGGTTTTGGTGTGATTTTGAATGAGGTAAGGACCTCTATTTATAGGCCAAAGTGTCTGAACTCAGAGCTTTGCAACTTGCTTCAAGAATTGGTGATTTGGCTTAAGAGATAAAAAGGAATCTTTTACATTTAATGCAAAATGGTTAAAGTGACCAAACCATGGTTAAAACTCAAGCTTCTTATCCTCTTCCATTCTGATCTCAAATCAGAAAAATATCTCCAATCATTGCCTCTATGTATCATTACTTGGATCATTTGGCAAATTGGTTCATAACTTAGTGAAAATGGCATGAAGTTTCAAGTGAAAAGTTCACTAATGTCAAAATTCAAAACCATGGCTACACTCCATATTTTTTCATGCTCTTGGACATTTTGGAAAGCTCATATTACATACTTCAAAACCCTAGTTGAAAGTTTCTTCAAGACCCTTAAGGAAATTGGTGAAAAAGATCCATGAACTTTGAAGAAAATGAGATTTTAAGTGAAGTTTTCAAAAAGTACCAACTTTGAAGCTCCATATCTCTTAAATGGTTGATCTTATGGAAAAAAATTATATGTGTCAAAGTTGTTTATTGGATCAAAATCTACAACTTTCATGTTGGAAGTTTTTTTCAGTTTGTAGGTGAAATTTTGAGAAATTCCCTTCCAAAGTTTGGAAAAAACCATGAAAAACACTTAGAAATTTTTCTAAGTATGAAAAGTCAAACTTTTGACTTTTTGATTCTTGATTGATTTTCTTGATTTTTCTTGATCAAATGACTTCATATATCATATATTGATGATTCAAAACTTCAAAAGTCATGGTTGACCAAAATTCCCCAAAAGTCAATGGTGATCTTGTACAGTTGACTTTTTCAGACGAATCGCGTTTCTGGAGATTTCAAATGAAACAGGCTATCCTCACCAAATGAATGGTATGAATGGATCATATTGAGGCATTAGAGGATATTGAGCCATGGTTTGAGTTGTGGCACCATGTCCTGATTAAAAAGTCAGTGGTTCAGTGAATTAGGTCAAAAACCCTAATTGTCGACCTGATGAAATTGATGACTGTGGATCTTGAATTGAGATGTAATTTCCATTGTATATTGTCATAGGGATTATTTGAGGATGATTGAAATCTTTGATTGACTTCCTGGGGATTTTTAGGGTTTCCCAAATGTGATCCCTGATTTCAGTCCCTGATAGTTCAAAAACCCTAATTCTGATGACTTGAAATTTCACTGTTGATCAATCCTTGTGTAGGAGATGTATTGAGCCAATAGATTAGGCTAAAATGATGTACTTGGGATGTGAGGTCATGTCCCCAAGTCATTATGTCAAATTCTGAGTAAAAGTCAAGAGTATGTTGTCTTTAGTCAAAACTCTAATTCAGTCGATTCAGGGCCTTTGAGCTTGTTGAAATGAATCTTTGAGGACCAGATGTTGATTGTTGATGAAGATGATTCATTTGAGATGAAGGGAGAACAAAACCCTAATTGACTGTTATTTGCACTGATGAGTGATTTCCTGATTAAATCCTGCTAAGTCACAAGTAACAAACACAGGCTATGCAATTTGTTAGAGATGCAAATGATGCATATGCAAATGATATGAGATGGTATCTTAGGTCAAAAATTGGGGTATGACAGATGCCCCTATTTAAGTTTCTTCAACCTGAGACATGAAGATTGAAAATCTTCGTTTTGATAGGGTGGAAGAGACTTAAATATCAGAAGACGCAAATTTTGGACCTAAGATACCAAAATTGCGAGTGATGCAAGGATATCTTTACCGAGGAGATATCAAGAACTGACTCCGCTGGGGAAAAGAGATTGGGAAAGATGCCTCAATCCGTTTTAGGAAGAGAATCCGTTTTTTTCGGGAAAGCAAGTGTATGCTTCACCGAGGAATGATAGCTTTGTAAGAAAAGCTTACCTATCGACATTATCAACTATCAGCATGGGGATGGACTTGTTTAATAATGCGAAGGTGAAAGGTATGAAACTATATTACCGACTACCAGCATTGTGATAGACTTGACATGGTAAAAAGAGTTTCAAAGGTTCGGTTAATATTACCGACTATCAGCATGGTGATAGACCTGTTAAATAATATAACCAGAACAAAAAGGTTACCGACTACCAGCCTCGTGATAGTGGTTCTGAAGACATGATCAATTATCAGCCGAGTGATAAAATGATTCTGGAGACTTTGCTAGGGAAATTACTGGTTATTCAGCCTTGTGAACAGCAATAAGGCCCTGATTGTCAAATGGTCTTCATGTTTGATTTCCTTGAGAGGAAAAATCTTTTGGAAGAGACATAAGCTGCTCAGATGATGAGGCTATTGCTTATTGTCTGTTTTCACGACTCTGTTTGGTGGAATCGGAATTTGAATTTTTGGTAAAGACAAAGTTCTAACCATGAATGAATTGGAAAGAAACAGTCAAACAAGACTTTGTTCCCATGAGGAATGAACTCAAATGGGGATTTTCTCCTTTGTTTTGAGAGGAGAAACTGAAGCAACCTTCTTCCACGAGGAATGATCTCAGTGGGGAACTGGAGAAAGAAGATGTTCTTTCTACTTATGGGTGACAACCTACTTGGAGAGATGACACGCCCATATATGTTTCTTTTTCCTCTTTTTCTTTCTTCTTTTTTCCTTTTTTCTTTCTTTTTTCTTTTTGAGGATAAATATATCCTAAACAAGTAAGTATTGAAAAATGCAAGAATGCATAAATGATGCAAATATGTATGAATGATGAATGTCATGAATGTAGCATGCATACTGACAATACTGACAGACAGAGGAGTATATACTGGAGAAGAACCAACGTCAAAATACAACCAGATATTTGGCAAATGTTTTTCAACACGTTGTAGATAGCACGGGTGATGAATGGTGCTGCATGTTTTAAACTTCTCTGGGGAAGATGAGCAATTTTTTCTCACTGAGATGGAAGAATCTTCTTTACTGGAGATGGAAAATCTTCGACACTAGGGATAGAAGACCTTCCTCACTGGGGATAGAAGACCTTTTCCTATCATAATCCTTGATTCGTCCTATGGAGATAGCTGTTGATGTTCCTTCTGTTGTTCACAACTCAAAGGAAAATTTCGCTTTTATTTTGAAAAAGTGAAGTAAATTCATTTAAAACTTTTTTTCTCTTTTTTTTTCAAAAGTGAATAACACAATTAAAGCGTCATTTTGCAAGCTAAAAGAAATTAGAATTACAAACAAATGGGCACTAGGCTCAAATTTATTTAATAGGATGGAAATCAGCTAAAGGCGTGATTCCATAGAATATTTACAAAAGTTGGAAATGGTAATTATGCGGAAAAGGCTACATTGAAAGCAATAACCACTATTCCCCCCTAACAACTTTGAGTTCCAACTGTATTTGTCGCTTCAGATTGGCGATGATTTGATTGAAGATCCTTTGATGAAAAAGACTCCTCAGGTGACGACGTACGGACTGATGCAGTTACTTTGTCATAAATCCCTAATTTTTGCCTAGATTGCCCTTTCAGGTTTTCAATCTACCAGGATGAATTTTTCTGTTTATTGTCTAATTTTTGCCTGGACCGCCCTTTCAGGTTTTCAGTCCACCGAGACGCTCATTTTTGCCTAAGTCGCCCTTTGCGGGTTTTCGACTTACCGAGCTGTTCTTTTGTTCTTTTTTAGACAAAGTATTTCTTGACTGCATCAGCATTCACAGGATGTGGGAGTTCATCACCATCCATGGTTGTAAGAGTCATGGCGCCGCCAGAAAATGTTCTTTTGACAACATACGGGCCTTCGTAATTAGGAGACCATTTGCCCCTAGAATCTGGTTGAAAAGACAAGATCTTTTTAAGCACGAGGTCACCTTCTCGAAATTCACGAGGTCGAACCTTTTTGTTGAAGGCTTGTTTCATCCTTGCTTGGTATAACTGTCCATGGCATAGAGCAGTCACACGTTTTTCTTCGATTAAGTTCAACTGATCGTATCTGCCTTGACACCATTCAGCCTCTGATAACTTAGTCTCCATGAGGACTCTCATTGATGGGATTTCAACTTCTACGGGGAGCACAACTTCCATGCCGTATACTAGAGAAAAGGGAGTTGCCCCTGTTGAAGTACGCACTGAAGTACGGTATCCATGTAAAGCAAATGGCAGCATTTCGTGCCAGTCTTTGTAAGTGACGACCATTTTCTGGACGATCTTCTTAATGTTCTTGTTGGCGGCTTCAACGGCGCCGTTCATTTTTGGTCTGTAAGGAGAAGAGTTATGATGCTCAATCTTGAATTCCTCACATAATTCTTTCATCATCTTGTTGTTTAAGTTTGAACCATTGTTAGTAATGATCTTGCTGGGAACACCATATCGGCAAATGATGTTGTTCTTGATAAACCTTACAACCACTTGTCTTGTAACGTTGGCGTACGATGCTGCTTCGACCCATTTGGTGAAGTAATCAATTGCTACCAAGATGAAACGATGACCGTTTGAAGCTTTCGGCTCGATCATTCCAATCATGTCGATACCCCACATGGAGAAAGGCCATGGAGATGAGAGAACGTTGAGTAGAGTCGGTGGCACATGGATCTTATCTGCGTAGATCTGGAACTTGTGACATCTCTTCACGTGTTTACAACAATCAGATTCCATTGTCAACCAATAGTATCCTGCTCTTAAGATCTTTTTGGACATTGCATGCCCATTTGAATGAGTTCCAAAGGACCCTTCATGCACTTCATGCATTAACATGTCTGCTTCGTGTCTATCCACGCATCTGAGCAAAACCATGTCGAAGTTTCTTTTGTATAGCACATCTCCGTTCAGGAAGAAACTGCCAGAAAGCCTCCTTAGAGTTTTCTTATCTTTGTTTGATGCCCCAAGCGGGTACTCTTGAGTTTGAAGGAAGTGTTTGATGTCGTGAAACCACGGTTTATCATCGATGACTGCTTCGGTTGCAAACACATAGGCGGGCCTTTCAAGGCGCGTAATTCTGACTGTAGGCATATCGTTCCAATGATTGACTTTGAACATGGAAGATAGAGTAGCCAAGGCGTCTGCCATTCGATTCTGATCTCGAGGTATATGATGCAATTCAACCTTGTTGAAGAAAGTCAACAGACGTCTTGCATAATCTCTGTAGGGAATCAAGCCAGGGTGGTAAGTTTCCCACTTATCTTTGATTTGGTTGATCACGAGGGCTGAATCTCCATATATGTCGAGGATCTTGATCCTTAAGTCAATGGCTTCTTCGAGACCCATGATACAAGCTTCATATTCTGCGATGTTGTTGGTGCAATCAAATAGCAATCTGGCGGAGAATGGGATATGAGTACCCTTGGGAGTGATGATGATTGCCCCAATTCCATTGCCATAAGCGTTTACTGCTCCATCAAAAATTAGGCCCCATCTTGATCCGGGCTCAGGACCTTCTTCAGGTAACGGTTCGTCACAATCTTTCATCTTCAAGTACAAGACATCTTCATCAGGAAAGTCAAACTTGAGAGATTGATATTCATTAATTGGTTGATGCGCCAAATGATCGGCGAGAATGCTTCCTTTGACCGCTTTTTGAGCACGGTATTCAATGTCATATTCAGATAACAGCATTTGCCATCGGGCAATCCTTCCTGTTAAGGCAGGCTTTTCAAAGACGTACTTGATCGGATCCATTTTGGAGATTAACCAAGTAGTATTGTTGATCATGTACTGGCGGAGACGTTTTGAAGTCCAGGCCAAAGCACAACATGTTTTTTCGAGCATGGAGTAACGAGACTCACAGTCTGTGAATTTCTTACTCAGGTAATAGATGGCATGCTCCTTCTTACCGGTTTCATCTTGCTGTCCAAGCATACAACCCATGGATTCTTCCAACACAGTAAGGTACATGATTAATGGTCTTCCTTCAACTGGAGGAATCAATATTGGTGGTTCTAACAGGTATTCCTTGATACTGTCAAACGCTTTTTGGCAATCTTCAGTCCATACAACCCCTTGATCTTTGCGGAGAAGCTTGAAAATTGGCCCACAAGTAGCAGTCATCTGAGAGATAAATCTGGAGATATAGTTCAATCGTCCGAGAAATCCTCTTATTTGCTTTTCAGTTTTTGGTGCAGGCATCTCTTGAATAGCTCTGACTTTGTCGGGATCTACTTCAATACCTCTTTGGCTGACAATGAAACCCAAGAGTTTTCCAGATCTAACCCCAAAAGTACATTTGTTAGGATTCAAGCGAAGCTGATATTTCCTTAGTCGTTGAAACAACTTCAAAAGGTATTCAATATGTTCTTCTTCTGTGCTGGACTTGGCTATCATGTCGTCCACATAAACTTCAATTTCTTTATGCATCATGTCATGAAAGAGAGTAGTCATTGCCCTTTGGTAAGTTGCGCCTGCATTCTTTAATCCAAACGGCATCACTTTGTAGCAAAAGGTACCCCATGGGGTGATGAAAGATGTCTTCTCCATGTCTTCAGGAGCCATCTTGATCTGATTATAACCGGAGAACCCGTCCATGAAGGAAAAGACGTTGAACTTAGCGGTGTTATCAACCAGCATGTCGATATGCGGTAATGGAAAGTCATCTTTTGGACTGGCCTTGTTCAAGTCACGGTAGTCAACACACATTCTGACTTTGCCATCTTTCTTCGGAACTGGCACTATGTTGGCCAACCATTGAGGATACTCAGAGGTGACAAGAAAACCTGCGTCGAGTTGCTTTTGAACTTCCACTTTGATCTTGTTAGCCATATCAGGGTGAGTCCTTCGCAATTTCTGCTTAACTGGCGGACATTCTGGCTTTAATGGCAAGTAATGCTGAACAATATTGGTATCCAACCCAGGCATGTCTTGGTAGGACCAGGCAAACACGTCAACATATTCTTTGAGAAGGTCTGTCAACTTACTCTTGATATCAGCATCAAGCAGCGATCCAATGGTCACTTCTTTTTTGTCTTCTTCAGAACCCAAGTTGATCTTTTCTAAAGGCTCTTTGTGAGGCAGAATGGCTCTTTCCTTGTGCTTAAGTAATCGAGAGATCTCGTCCGGGATCTCCTCTTCTTCCTCTTCTTCGGCTTCAAACACAGGAAACTCAAAGTTGGGAGAGGGCATAGGGTTATTGCATTCAATGGGTTTATCAATAGTAAATCTGCACATGTGATTTATATCTATTTCAGAAAATTTATGAATGCAAGAGTGTATGCAGATTTTTTTTTTGAAAAAGTTTTTTTTAATTTTTTTGGTTTTTTAGGATTACCATTTCCAGAAAAAAGCAAAAAATAAAACACATAGTGTAGGGAATTCAAAATGACACTTTATTTATGATTCATTTTTGAAACAAAGCCCTAAACACAAACTCATTTGTCTTGGTCAGGACAAAGAGGGAAACTTTTAAAACAAAGCCCTATACACAAAGTTATTCGGGCGGAACATTTAAAAGCAAAGCCCTATAAAACATCTCTCTGCTTTGGGCAAGGCAGGAGGTCAAAATAACAGCGAGGTGATTACTTTGAGCGGCGAACAACATTCGGCACGTCGACAGCCTTCCAGTAGCAACGAACTCCTCTGTGTATTATGTATTCAGGAAAATTCCCCTCAGAATTATCTTCAGTATTGACATTGACCGCTGGTCGAGCAGGATTTGAAGGTCCTGGTTTGTCAACCTTGTTCTTTGTAGAGTTGAAACGGTCTTCTTCTACTTCTTGAAGAGCATAAGACGAGTCACAATCTTCAGAATTTTCAGGATGTATTTCCCAGTCTCCAGGATGAAGAGACTCATTGTCAGCGACACTTTCTGAGTCAGTTGCGGGACCATCTTCCCCTTCATCTTCAAAAATGGCATTTATGTGATAATAACCACCTTCAGGATTATAAACCTTGGCATATGCATTGAATCCGAAATCTTCAGTAATTTCGGGCTGCTGAGAAAATTGAGAGCATTGGTAAGCCTCTTCTGGTTGACTATTATATTCAAAGGGATCTCCCCATCCAGTTGGTTGGATATCCTCAATCGCAATCTTTGAACTTTCAGGTGCAGTATATTTCACCATATAATCAAATTTTCCACTTGGTTGT
The DNA here is from genome assembly GCF_029867415.1 of Vicia villosa. Lineage (NCBI taxonomy): Eukaryota > Viridiplantae > Streptophyta > Magnoliopsida > Fabales > Fabaceae > Vicia > Vicia villosa. Next base: position 200,950,390 of record NC_081180.1, on the reverse strand, counting down.
CCCAAGGTGTCCCAGATCTCTGCAGGAACAGGCTCAGTTTCTTTGCCATTGGATTCTTCTGAAGGAGGATATGGTTCTTCCTGAGATATGTATCCCGAGTCATTGAGATAACATTTCCATTCTTCTTCAGGATCAGGTAGATCTTCTTCAATGCATTCTTCGATAAGGACATTAACCTCTTGAGGAATTGGGTTAAGGAATCCTCCACTAATGAATGTTTCTTTGATCGGACGAAGGGTTTCATCCTTCTTGGTGTAGTTTGAGAATGTTGGTGAACATCCGAGACCTGCTCTAGTTTCATTCTTGGTAGGGATCACAACTTGCCCCCAGCCAGTGGTAGTTCCATCTTTTACTATTTTTACTGCCTCTTTGTAAGAAGAGATTGATGCTTTCTTCTTGGAAGATTCGTCTTCTAAAGAGAGACCTTGGAACTGAGTTCCTTCCACATCATTAGCACTGATGAAAGAGAAATTGGATAAATGGCTCACCATCAAGGCTTGTTCTCCACTTATTGTCACCAATTTTCCATTTGTTACAAATTTTAACTTTTGATGGAGCGTAGAAGTTACTGCCCCTGCTTCATGAATCCATGGTCGTCCTAACAGACAGCTATAAGCAGCTTGAATGTCCATGACCTGGAAGGTGATTTGAAATGTATGGGGACCAATTGTCATGGGAAGGTTGACTTCGCCGATAACTGATTTTCGCGATCCATCAAATGCTTTGACTATTACACCACTGAATTTCATAGGCATTCCTTGGTAAGACAAGCGAGCAAGAGTCGTCTTTGGCATAACATTCAAGGAAGATCCGGTGTCTACCAACACATTAGACAAAAAGTCCGACTGACAGTTCATAGAAATGTGCAAAGCAAGATTGTGATTTTTACCCTCCTCGGGGAGTTCTTCATCACAAAAGCTTAAATTGTTACAAGCTGTTATGTTGGCTATTATCCCATCGAAGTGGTCAACAGTCACATCATGGTCTACAAAAGCTTGATCTAAGACCTTCATCAGGGCTTCCCTGTGGGCTTCTGAGTTTAAAAGCAATGAAAGTATCGAGATCTTTGAAGGAGTCTGCATAAGCTGATCCACAATCTTGTATTCACTTATTTTGATGAGCTTCAAAATTTCATCGAAATCTGGATTGACATTGGTTCCACTGGACTGACCAACATCAGTGCTTGTATTACTGACAGGAGTTTCCTCAGGATTCCCCACCGGTGTATCAACAGGATTTTGCCCGGTTGCAGGAGCAACAGGATGCTTTGAAGGTAGTGGAGTATACACACGTCCACTTCTTGTTACTCGACTCACATCAGCGATGTTTACGACAGATGAAAGAGTAGGTAAAGGAACTTCTTGTCCATTCTTTATCATTGTTGCATTGTAGTTGTATGGAACTGCCTTGTCAGAGTTATAAGGAACAGGTCCAGGTAGACAAATGATCAAAGGAGCAATAGGAACCTTCGGCTTGTTGTAAGTAACTTCTATGCGTCCGGGCATGTTGAAATGAGGAACGATGACGTTAACTTTAGGCATTTCCGAGTTGATATCTGAGACTAAAAGCTCATGCGGATAACATCCTATCATGTTAACTTCATTTTCATCCCTATTTCTGTAGATCTGAATAGTACCATTATCCAACAGAACTTGGAGATCTCTTCTCACAATCGAACATCCATGAGGATCTACACAACATATGCTACAGGAACCGTATTGATGCTGGCGAAAACTCGGCCCTCGATAGAGAGTAGCGTGCATTTGTACCAAATCGGCTCTTGAGAAATTGATATTATAGACTCGGTACGGACCAGGACATCCATACACCATGTTTACAACATGCCCTCCATGATTGGGCAGCGGATTTGCTTGCACATTTGGATTCAAATTTCTGAATGAGAGGAGATTAGATCTAACCAACCTCTGAAGTTCATATTTCAAAGCTATGCAATGCTCAAGATCATGGCCAGGTGCTCCTTGATGATAAGGGCATGAGACCTCAGCTTTGTACCACCATGGGAGTTTCTCAGGTACTGATGGTGGTGCTCTAGTTTGAACGAGACCTTTTTCAACCAACGCAGGGTACAATTCCGTGTAGGTCATTGGAATCGGATCGAACTGTGGAGCTCTTTGCACACGATTCTGATTATTGTTGAACTGCTGAGCCTGTTGTCGAGGCTGTTGTTGTTGAAACTGCGGGGTAAATCCCGGATTTGGTGTTGTATTAACGACTGGCGCAATAGCAGCAATCTGTTGTCGACGATTGACGTTTCCTCTTGGCTTCCCTTGGGACACCATGTCAACACTTTGTTCTTTCTTCTTTGGGAAACCACTTCCGAACTTTTTGGTTCCACTCGAAGATCCACCTTCTTTAGTCAGACGTCCGGTTCGGACTCCTTCTTCTAGACGCATCCCCATGTTTACCATTTCGGTGAAATCACTTGGAGCACTAGCAATCATGCGTTCATAATAAAACGGGCCAAGAGTATTCAAGAAGATCTTTGTCATCTCTTTCTCTTTTAACGGTGGATTAATCTGAGCAGCAGTTTCTCTCCATCGTTGGGCATATTCTTTGAAAGCTTCATGGTCTTTCTGAGCCATGGATCGAAGCTGATCTCTGTCTGGAGCCATATCCGAGTTGTATTTGTATTGTCGGACAAAGGCCTCACCTAGGTCATTGAATGTTCGAATATTAGTGCTATCCAAGCCTGTGTACCACTTCAGTGCGGCACCAGTCAAACTGTCTTGAAAGTAATGGATGAGCAACTAATGATTATCTGCATAAGTAGACATTTTTCTGGCATACATCACAAGATGACTTTGTGGACAAGAACTACCTTTGTACTTCTCAAAGTCAGGGACCTTGAACTTAGCCGGTATTTGTACACTGGGAACCAAACATAGCTCCTGGGCATTCTTTCCAAACAAATCTTTCCCACGAATAGCCTTGACTTCCAATTGAATCTTGTTGAACTGTTCTTGGAGATCTTCCACAAGATTACGCGGATTTGTGCTATCACCTTGATCATGATAAATCTCATTGCCATCATAAGGAACAGTGTGAACTGTAAGGGTCGGAACTGTCATAGTGGGTTGAGAAAGTGCCATAGTAATCTGGGAAAAAGTTACCTCTGAATGTGGAATAAACGCCGAACCTTGTGCAGCAGGCGCTTCAGTTGTAGCTGTTTGAACCCTAGAGAAATTATGGCGGAAACCTGTACCAAAGCTAAAAGGCGTGCCCCAACCTTCTGGCATGGAGAAAGATGGAATACCGAATGCAACTGTAGAAACTGGAGTAGTGACTTCAGATGTTACTGTTGCTTGACTGTTGGGTGGCGGCGGCTGATTCTGTGCGGCCATTAAGGAGTCAACCAGAGTAGTGAGACTTTCCAATTTTTCTTGAAGGGTGGTCACCGTACCACGGAGCTCAATATTCTCTTGTTCAGAGTGTTCCATTACTCTTCTTCTGCTTGAACGAGTATTGTATCTGTGATCTGATTGCGAGCGCGGTCGAGAAACTTTGAGACGCGACAGCTTGACGATCTATTGGAGAAAGATCCAAAAGATGAGACTCTATACAACAGACTCGATATGCAGAATGATGTATGCAAAAAGAAAATTATGATTTTTCCAAACATTTTAAAGATTATTTCCTTGCAAACATTTGAACACAAACAATTCTTTTATTGAAATAATGAGAAATGTTACAACATTGGAGCGTAGCTCCTTACAAAAGCAAATGATAAATGAAAATCTAAACAATCCTAAACATCTTCATCAGACGAATAACCAAATGCATTGTGCAGCTTGAGCTTCATGATTTCTTTCCCATAGTAAGCTTTCAACTCGGCCTTTTCAGCCCTCAGTTTGTCAACAACATTCTTCCAATTGTCAGGCATCGGAGCGTTGCTTGTCGAGGCTTCAAGATTTCTCTTGCTTTCTTTGATGTACCTCCTGATTGCGGCATCTTTCCGACGGATCTTCTCATCTTTACTCATGAGCCATCCATCTTGATAATAGAGTGTTTCTTCGTGATCTTTCACTCTTTTCTTCAACTTTCTATTTTCCTCATCAGTTTTACGAAACTTTTCTTCCCAAGCGTCTTTTTCTAACCTCATTTTGGCTAAAATCTCTTGGTATTCTTCCGTAGTGTCAATGGGAATGTTGGGTAGTTGAGACACCACAGGGAACATGGGTTTTTCATAATCATAAGACATTTGAAACTCCCTTGCTCTTTTCTTCACCCAGCAGGTGTAGGCGTTCGTAGCAATGCAGTTTATTTCCCCACCTTTTTCTTTTCTTCGGACGTCGTACCAAGCTCTTACCATTCTTGTCTTCAACCTTTGAGGATCCTCCCCTTCTCGGTAAAAGTAGCATTCCACTGCGAGACCAATGGGTTTAGCTGAATTTGCATACCCGAGTTGTCGTCGGGCTAGGACCGGATTGTAGTTAATTCCTCCTTGTGTACCAATGAGGGGTACGTTAGCAAACTCTCCACAACTATCAATGGTTTCTGTACCACAGCGAGCCAAGGTATACCAATGAATATCATTATTAGTAAGAGACATAAGTCTTCGAGGCCAACGTAAGCCTTCTCGGTTTTCCGTGAAAATAGGAGACTTAGGTAAGTGTGAAACAATCCATTTGTACAAAAGAGGTGCACAACATACAATGATTCCACCACCTTGGCGATTCCTGTGATGAATAGAGAAATACGTGTCACCAAGTAAAGTCGGAACAGGATTTCCAATCAGAAAGATCTGTATGGCGTTGATATCAACAAAGTCGTTGACGTTGGGAAACAGAACCAACCCATAAATGAGCAAGGCTAATACAGCTTCAAAAGCTATCATGCTACCAGTTTCGATGAAATCAAAGGCTTTCTTTATTAGAAACTGCGAAGTCAAACCCGGAAAGTTTCCTTTGGTAGTCCAATTACTTTCTATTTCAGATTTCTTCAAGTGGATACTTGCTGCAATGGCTGGTGACTTAGGAATGGCTTCCAAACCATTGAAAGGTATTTTGTCAGATACAGGAATACCCAAAAGATCGGCATATTCTTCCAAGGTTGGTACCAACTGATAGTCTGGAAAGGTGAAACACCGGTAGACGGGATCATAGAACTGAACCAGAGTTTTGAGAAGTCCTTCATCAACATGAGTGTTCAAGATAGGCAAAAGCTTTCCATGGCTTTTCCTAAAATCAGAAGGATCTTGTACAGAAGATGCTAACTCTTTCAACCTTTCCACATTAGGCATTTTGAAATCGTACTTTTTGGTATGCCTTTTTACCCCTTCCATAACTTAATCCTATAATGTTTGCAAAGAAAATTCTCTAATTTTTTGGAAAAATCATGTTTTTATGGAAAAAGATGGATTTTTGAATGTATGAATGCATGGATGCGTGGATGCCACATATTCAAACATGGTAAAGCAAACATGGTAGTTCAAACATGGTAACGCAAACATGGTACTACAAACATGGTAATTCAAACATAGTACACATAGGTTCAAAGGTCCAGCGTCACGAGCATGAGGTCAGAGAACCAAACATGGGATAGTACTAGGGTTTATCACCTGCAAAACATGTTCTACTGATACGTCAGAGTCTACATTTTTCTTTCGGATATTACCGGCTTGCACAACTAAACTTGTGAGCTAGAAATATTCTCAAGAAAAACTCGTCTGAGTGTGGTTCTCCGCATGACAACTATCCAAGTCTTCACCTGGATCGTTTCTGCACCACGTCCTAATAAGGCCAGGATGGGTTATGGGTTCTACGGGTGCTAAGGTTTGAATGTTTTTTTTGTTTTGTTTTGCTCGCCAAGGATACGACCTTGTGCCTACGTATTCTCAAAGGGATGTTGAGAAAGTCAGAGCAATCGTAGTTCCCACTTATGCCAGTGGAAGCAAAGGAAAAGAGACAAATGTCATCTAAATGTTCGATGTATCTAATCTATATCATCACATACATCTGTTTGTTTTTGTTTGAAAATCTTTTCATTATAAGCCCTGGGCCATGCCACTTATGGCGCTTAGAATGATAAAGATGTTTTTTGTTTGTTTAACCAGCCTTGTGGCAAAAACTTTCAATGAAGTCAGCCTTGTGACAAAAAGTTTTGATTAATCAGTCAGCCTTGTGGCAAAAGTTTCAATGAAGTCAGCCTTGTGACAAAAACTTTGATTAATCAGCCAGTATGGTGGCAAAACGGTTTGATTGATTAGCCAGCCTTGTGGCAAAAAGAAGTTTGATTGATTAGCCGGACTTGTGGCAAAAAAGTTTGATTGATTGATTGTTTGTGATGATATAGAAGAGATACTCCTATCATAGAGATGAAAAATGTCTAATCTCCTAGGGTGTTTTGATTTGGATATTGGGGATGCTTATAAGAAGCCCGTGGGTCCTTGTACGAAGCCCAAGAGGAGGCTATCCGAGGGTCCTTGCGTTGTAAGCCCAAGAGGAGGCTATGGGAGGGACAATCCAGGGTCCTTGCATTGTAAGCCCAAGAGGAGGCTATGGGAGGGTCACTCATTTGTACAAAGCCCAAGGGGAGGCATGGTATAGTTGGTTTGAGCTCTTAGAGCGATTTCACCGGGAAACCATACTCTATGTCCTAACATAAACTAGGGAGATTCTTTGCACGAAGCCCAATAGGAGGCTATGGGGAACCTAGTGTTGTACTAAGTTGAACAAGCATATATAACACAATCACAAGTATGAACAAGTACGAACAAACATGAACAAGTACATGAACAAATATGAACAGTTATACATATATGACAAAGTGTGTGTATATAATGGAGTTTATGAAGGAAATATACCTGTAAGCATGATCCATTTGTATACACGGGGGCTTGGGACTCATACTCGAGGAGAGGTCCACTTGAATTTATTCAAAGCTATGTAAACAGGTATTTACAAAGGGGCTTGGGACTTATACCTACATGGAGGCCCATGGTATTTTTGGGAAGATTTAAAGAAAACCTTCATTTTTGGTTTGTTATTCAAAGTTAAAAAACAGATTAAGATATGTACAAAAATGTGTGTGTACAATGAAATACCTAATTTCATGTACAGGAATGGGTATGTACAAAAGGGGCTTGGGACTTATACCTACATGGAGGCCCATGGTATATTTTATAAAACATGGTTGATTGCTTTATTCACAGACGCGTCGTTTGAAAAACTGTTTGAAAGTTTGTTTTGAAAGAAAATTTATTTATTTTGAATAAAAGACTGTGTAAAAAGAAAAAGGAGTGGGTCTTATACTCTCTAATATTCGAGAGGCCCCACATCGTTTTGAAAATCAATTGATCAATTAAAAAGATTTAATCAATAGTTTTCTTTGAAAATCAAAAAGAAATGGTTTATCGTTTTTGAGAAGAATCGCGATTGCTTGTTTTAAAATGCTTTGAATTTTGAAAGGAGTCAAATTAATCAAGATAAACAAAAAAGATTATCTTCAATTAACACTTAAATGATTAGGGTTTGCTCCAAAAATATTTACAAGTGATTAAGTTTGAAAATCAAATGAAAAATAATATTTTAAAAGTATTAAAAATACTTAAAAACAAGTCATTTTAATCCTATTTAAAAATGTATCAAATAAATATTTTTTGATGATTTTTTTTTTTTGATATTCTTAAAATATATATGTTAAACAAGAAGTGTGTAAAAAATGAATGAAAAATGAATTAATTTGATGTGTTAAATAATTAAATGAAGTTGTAAAAGAAAATGAAAGAAAAATAGTTGTTAAAAAAATGTTTTGTCTCCACAAGGGTTTGAACCCACGCCCTCTCTCTTACCAACCAAAACATGGACCAACTGAGCTGCGCGTGCAGCTTGTTTAGGATACGCGTTCAATATATTATATTTTAAAACAGTTATTTGAATTCTTTGAACGAAAAAACGCGCCAAGAACACAACCCTAACTGAATTTTGAACTTCTTCAAATTTGTATTGTTTTGATCGATCAAAGGGTCTATCTCACTCGGTTTTTCACAAGGAACAAGATGGTGACCTTTAATTTCATTTATTTTCACTCTAAGATCATTAATTTTCTGATGAACACGAAGAACCCTAATTCTATGATTCATTCTGAAATCGTGTTTGTGCAAGATAATTGGCAATTGATTGAGGGTTAATGATCCATGCATGTGCAGAAACAAGATGGTATGGCAGTTTTTCATTTATGATGTATGTATAATAGAGTTTGAAGTTCAAGAAAGCTTACCTTAAAAATGGCAGAACTGGAAATCGAATTCTGCAAATGAGGGATTCCAGATGTTGTTTCTTGATCTGAACACCTTCAGTGGACCTTATGGAACATGTTTGGATGCCTGGAACAATTTGAAAACCTCTTGATTAATCCATGGTACTCGATCTGTAGTATGGTTCAAGTGAGAATCAAGCTTAGTGATTTTAGTGTTTCAGATCATGTATGATGGTTGGAACAGTTCATATGAAGTACATGGATGATGTTTAGAAGGTTAATTTGGACAGAATTTGCTTGGTATGGATTTTGGCATGATAAGGCTAATGTTATGCATATTTGGAGGTGAGATGATGATTCTGAGTTTTGGGATGATTTGAGGTGTGTGAATGGTTCAAACACATCATATATGATGTTTATGAGATGTTAGAATCATTACTTTGGCCAGAACTTCAAGGGTTTGGAGGTTGAGTTTTCTACCTCTCTTTGAAACTTAAAACTTGCAATTCAAGAAAGAAAGAGAAAACCTATCTTTTGTGAGGTTTTGGTGTGATTTTGAATGAGGTAAGGACCTCTATTTATAGGCCAAAGTGTCTGAACTCAGAGCTTTGCAACTTGCTTCAAGAATTGGTGATTTGGCTTAAGAGATAAAAAGGAATCTTTTACATTTAATGCAAAATGGTTAAAGTGACCAAACCATGGTTAAAACTCAAGCTTCTTATCCTCTTCCATTCTGATCTCAAATCAGAAAAATATCTCCAATCATTGCCTCTATGTATCATTACTTGGATCATTTGGCAAATTGGTTCATAACTTAGTGAAAATGGCATGAAGTTTCAAGTGAAAAGTTCACTAATGTCAAAATTCAAAACCATGGCTACACTCCATATTTTTTCATGCTCTTGGACATTTTGGAAAGCTCATATTACATACTTCAAAACCCTAGTTGAAAGTTTCTTCAAGACCCTTAAGGAAATTGGTGAAAAAGATCCATGAACTTTGAAGAAAATGAGATTTTAAGTGAAGTTTTCAAAAAGTACCAACTTTGAAGCTCCATATCTCTTAAATGGTTGATCTTATGGAAAAAAATTATATGTGTCAAAGTTGTTTATTGGATCAAAATCTACAACTTTCATGTTGGAAGTTTTTTTCAGTTTGTAGGTGAAATTTTGAGAAATTCCCTTCCAAAGTTTGGAAAAAACCATGAAAAACACTTAGAAATTTTTCTAAGTATGAAAAGTCAAACTTTTGACTTTTTGATTCTTGATTGATTTTCTTGATTTTTCTTGATCAAATGACTTCATATATCATATATTGATGATTCAAAACTTCAAAAGTCATGGTTGACCAAAATTCCCCAAAAGTCAATGGTGATCTTGTACAGTTGACTTTTTCAGACGAATCGCGTTTCTGGAGATTTCAAATGAAACAGGCTATCCTCACCAAATGAATGGTATGAATGGATCATATTGAGGCATTAGAGGATATTGAGCCATGGTTTGAGTTGTGGCACCATGTCCTGATTAAAAAGTCAGTGGTTCAGTGAATTAGGTCAAAAACCCTAATTGTCGACCTGATGAAATTGATGACTGTGGATCTTGAATTGAGATGTAATTTCCATTGTATATTGTCATAGGGATTATTTGAGGATGATTGAAATCTTTGATTGACTTCCTGGGGATTTTTAGGGTTTCCCAAATGTGATCCCTGATTTCAGTCCCTGATAGTTCAAAAACCCTAATTCTGATGACTTGAAATTTCACTGTTGATCAATCCTTGTGTAGGAGATGTATTGAGCCAATAGATTAGGCTAAAATGATGTACTTGGGATGTGAGGTCATGTCCCCAAGTCATTATGTCAAATTCTGAGTAAAAGTCAAGAGTATGTTGTCTTTAGTCAAAACTCTAATTCAGTCGATTCAGGGCCTTTGAGCTTGTTGAAATGAATCTTTGAGGACCAGATGTTGATTGTTGATGAAGATGATTCATTTGAGATGAAGGGAGAACAAAACCCTAATTGACTGTTATTTGCACTGATGAGTGATTTCCTGATTAAATCCTGCTAAGTCACAAGTAACAAACACAGGCTATGCAATTTGTTAGAGATGCAAATGATGCATATGCAAATGATATGAGATGGTATCTTAGGTCAAAAATTGGGGTATGACAATATGCCATGAATTTTACCTTTTATTTAATTTATATATAATTTTATTTCATTTTTAAATGATTTAAAATAGTTTAATTAAAGGGAAAATCAAATATTTTTATTAAGAAGTGTATATGGATCAATTTCAATCACATTAATGACAAAATATAATACAATTTTCGTGACAAATTGATTGGAGAAGATTGGCATAAGATAAAGCAAAAATAGAAGGTTTTGAATGGAGAATAAAATCAAATTTCTTAAGATTGGCAAGATTGGATTCAAAGACTTTTTGGACTATTTTATTGACCTAATCAACTTCCTATAAGTATCTGAAGCTATGCACACGAATAAGGGGTTAGAATTCTGGTCAGGAGCGCATAGTCAAGAACAAGAAAATTCTCGAAAAACTCATATTCGGTTTGGGAGATTAAGGAGTATTCAAAAGATTCTGAAGCTTGCTACGTGTTCCTTGGATCACTCTGAATCTGTGTGGATCATCACTCGACCCCAGCAACCCCAGAATACCTCCATACGAGCCCAGGTATGTAGTTCTGAATTTTTGATCGATTGCAAATATTCGCGCATCCTCATAACAATTTATTGGCATATTATGATTTGTATGTGTGTGGCGAACAATTCTGGAATATTAATTGAGTTTCTGGGCGTGTTTGGCATGATTCACCATTGATAGACATTTAGGGTTCTATGAGTTTTGAATTGGGGGTTTTCATTAGAGGTAAAATTAGGTTAAAATAATAACATGAATGAATTCGCGTGGTGAAAACAAGGGGAATAAGATAAGTGCGCCAGATTTATATGCGTTCAGGTGCAGTTCGCTATTTTCCAGGCTTGTTAGCTACGAACGGAATCGTAGCAAATCCGTAGCTAATTTTGCAGAGAAATTCAGGTCTGGGGGAGGAAGATGATAACGTGGCAATTGGTTATTGGGTCCTTTAAATTTCGCGCGCGTTTGCTTTTAGTAACTGGGCATCTGATATATTGTTTTGGGCGCGTGTCTATAACAAGTTGCTTAATTGGTTGAGTTGGTGAGGGGGAGCACGCGTGAGTGAAGGGACGAGGGTTCGATCCCTCACTCCCATATATTTTTTGTGAATTATTTGTTCGGAGATCCAGTGCTCATACCTAGCGCTAGACCATCATACACTCTCAAAATCTGGCCATCCAACCACCACTAGGCCAGATCTAACGCCCCTTAGCTAATGACCATGGCATGTACCTCTAACCTAACCACATTGAATCAAAATCCTAATAACTAAATTTATTTTAATTAATATATTTAATTAAATCCTTTTAGTATAATTCATTATATAATAATTGTTTTTTTTTAAAATAAATTATTATATGATATTTATATTAAAAGTTTCAATTTGTTGTTCGTGCCGATTAAATCGATTAATCGCTATGGTCAAACAATAATTTTAATTAAAATGCTATTTAATTAAAATGCAATTAAATCATATTCGGTTAAATGGTTGCAACTATTTTTATTAGTTGTGATGATTAACTTTTCTTTTTCTATTTTTCTTATTCTAATTCGTTATTCTTTTTAAATCGAATTAATCGATTACGAGGGGTAACGATACAAACTAATTATTAAAAAACATTATTAAAAAATATCTTAATTCGTTATTAGTAATAATCAAATCAATTGATTAAAATTGGTAACGATACAATTTCAAATTTGTTAATTATGGCGATCGAATCTATTGATCGTTGCGGTTAATAGTGCAAAATTAAATCAGGGTTGTACGCCCAAACCTCAAAACACTTTTCAAACCATTCAAAACACTTCAAAAATCAAACCACGGATTTTCATCCTTATCCAAAACTACGATAGGCCATTCAAAAGCCTTCAAACAACCATATCAAATCAAATTTCAAATCCTAAGGCGTACAACCCTTCCCCGAACTACGTTGACTCTGATTCTCCATAAGGAGATACGTAGGCACTTGGCAACAAGGCGAGTCCCCTCCCTCAAAACTCTAATCATGTCAACATAATTAGCCCTATTACTTTCTGCCATCTTTCTTTATAAACCTGGCTATAAACCTTCATCTTTGCAATGTTAGCCTTTAGGAAAGGGTTGAGGGTGCCTAACACCTTCCCTCGACCTGATTATAATAACTTACCCCGATCTCTAAACTGCATAGGGTTTCCTATTCGCCCTTCAGAATAGGTGGCGACTCTAAACCTTAAATTTTAGGCAGGTTGCTACAGCTGGCGACTCTGCTGGGGACATAACACTGATAGGTTAATTATTATGCTCCTAAGGGTTGAGAGGGTTTAGGTTTATGGTTAATGGTCTAGGTTTGTGGCGCGTTTTAGGGTTTGGCTAATTTGCCATTTTTAGGGTTTGCAATTATTTTTTTATTTTTTTTTTAAAATTTGTTTATTTGTTTATTTTTGTCTAAAAATATTTAATTGTTTATGTTAATATATTTATATTTAATTGCCTGGTTGTCATATTTTTATATGCATTGCTGGGTATATTATGTCGTGTTAAAACCTAAGTGTGGGAGTTATCCTTGAGATCAGGGGGGACTTGAATCGCCTACGAGTCTCATTGATAACTCCACTCGGAGTGGGTTGAGTATCCGGAAATGTCCAATACGAGGCTTGACCTTGTTGAGGGCAGGACTTGGTAGTCAGCTGATCTCTCTGAGAACCTACCCCAAAAATTCGAACCTCATTGGATAAAATGAGTTGTTCTAAAATCCGAAGAGACAAAAAGTCTCGGAGGCTACGAACGACCCCATGAGACCTTCTAGAACCCCCCATAAAAGGGTAGGCTCCCTAGAGCCGCTACGTTGAACCTATGAACCTAGGGCATGTACTACATATATATGTTGTTTATTATTTGTTTGTTATTTTTATTTTATTTTATTTTTTCCATTCATCATGCATAAGGTGCATTCTTGCATCATGTCTTATTCAAAAAAAAAAGAGAGAAAAAAGATTTATTATATTTAATCCATAAGTGTGGATAAGACATAAATACGAATAAAGCATATCATTCATGGCATGCACGTCATTTCCATGGCATTGAGAGAAGATTTCTCTTTTATCTTCAGAGCAAGGGATCATTGGGAAGGATAACCTAACATCCCGATCGTCTTACCAAACGAGATTTCAGCAAAAGAAATCAATGAATCAGCTAGAACAGAATTAGGACGCTCTTCGTGAGGAGGTGGATCAACTGAAGGTTAGTATGGAAGAGGTTAAAGGAGGTATGGCTCAGATGCTAGGGTTCATGAAGGCCCTCCTAGATAAACAAGACAAGGCAAAAGAGGTTCAGTCTGGGGATACCCTGCTTCAGGATGATATCCCTAACGACGAAAACCCGCTGCTAGGATTTGTTTCAGGCTTTGGCCTGGCTAAGGACAAACCTCAAGTCCGATCTGTCAGGAGAGCTATCCAATTCCAAGAGAAAGGAGAAACCTCCCAAGAAGGATTTGTCCCCACTCCACAAACGAAAGGGACAACCCGCACAGTTCGCATTCCTGCTAGCAATGTCCCTAGGGATGATGATTACCTGGATCTACAATACGGAGTGCAAGAGGTGGACAACACAGACCAAGCACCTCAGACGCAACAGTTTAATCCCAACTCTAGGGAAGACTCCAAGGACAGTGAACAAATCAAGGCGCTAGAAGAAAGACTAAAAGTGGTAGAGGGATACGATGTCTTCGACGTGGATACCTTCGAAATGAGCTTAGTCTCAGAGTTGACTATCCCACACAAATTCAAGATTCCCGACTTCGAGAAATACAAAGGGCTCACGTGTCTGAGGAATCACTTGCGCATGTATGTGCGAAAAATGGCTGCTTATGCTCACGATCAAAAGCTGATGATACACTTCTTCCAAGAGAGTTTAAGCGGAGCATCTATTGACTGGTACATGCAACTGGAGAAATCCTATATCCGAAGCTGGAATGATCTTGCTAACACATTCTTGAAGCAATACAAGTACAACCTGGACATGGCACCCAACCGGATGCAATTACAGAATATGTCACAGAAAAAGGATGAATCATTCAAGGAGTATGCCCAAAGGTGGAGGGAAATGGCTTCTCGAGTCCAACCTCCCCTAATGGAAAAAGAACTGGTGGACATATTTATGAGCACTTTGCAAGGACCATACTACGACAAGATGGTCGGAAGCATATCTTCAGGGTTCTCGGACTTGGTAGTCATTGGTGAGAGAATTGAAGATGGAATCAAAAATGGGAAGATACAAGGGGCACCCTCAGGTTCCTATCATACAAAGAAGTCATATGACAGAAAAAAGGAATCCAACACTGTGGGGGCAATCATGGGTAATCAAACCCCAGTATTACATCAAAGGGATCATCAAAAGCAACAGGGTGGCCAACGCACCTGGAGGTCCAAGCCAAAACGATCATTCACTCCGTTGTACATGCCATTGTCTCAAGATTTGCAACGTCTGCTCAGTCAGAACTTGGTAACTCTGCTACCTCCATACTCAGCTCCAGTTAACCCCGCTAATGGGTACAAGCATCATGCTAGGTGCACTTATCATTCAGACAGTCCTGGTCATGATACAGAGGATTGTGGGCCGTTAAAGCACAAGATCCAAGATTTGATTGAAGAAGGGCTCATTGAGTTCGAAGATTCGCGCAAGTCTAATGCCATAGGTGGCTAGAAGGAGGATTTCTTAGATCATTAGTTTTGTTTCCATTCGCAATTTCTTTCCGTTTGTTTAAACATTAGTCTTACGACATACGCTGTGTACTTTACAATAATCATTAATGCATTGCTTACGTTTGTCTTGATTTATTCCTAGTGTTCTCACTATATTTAAAACTGTGTTTTTACTCGGTTTTCTTATTTGTGATATTCAACTCTCGTTAAAGCCGTGCACCTTTTGAGGGAGAATGACGAAAACGATACCACAATTTCATACATTACGCTTTCGAACAGACCGTGTTGACGATGTACAGGCATTGTTTCAATTCCTAAATAATGGAGATATAAGGATGTTAATCCCTCGTCAACCCCTTTGAGCCTAAAGAAGTAGGAGTTTTCCTTCACGTACAAAATAAAAACCCTTAATACATAACCTGGGGTAGGGTAGCTGCTCAGTTAACTTAATTACTCCAAAACTGTTCCTTTGAACATAATCACCGAGGGTTCCTCGTCATCATTAAGTCCGGCAGTCAATAGCCGCCAAGAAAAAGAAAGCAATGCAAAGGCCTGCTAAGTCAAAACCTATTAAGGAGACTTAGGCAAAATCGGGGCATCCCGCTGACTGTAGTTTTAAAATGAACAGTTCAGGCAAAAATTAGGGATAACAAAGTCGAAAAGAGGTCACTACATACCCTCGACAAAAGGAAAATGTTACAATAAAGGAGGATGGCTGCCTTTGCAAATAAATCTTTGGTTTTTAAACCATCAGGAATATCGGTATTCCCAAAGTCTTTTGGAACTTAAACGCATAGTTGACTGAGCGTAGGACTGGAGAACATCACGAAGATCGGGATGGGTACAAATAAACTTTGAGCCACTATCCTTTGTTTCTTTAAACCGTGAACCAGGCCACGTTACAACCCTTAAAAGCCCTAACTGAAGCATGGTTAGTTCGAAAGCATATCGTTACCAAAGGTATCCCGACTCCTTAAGGTCTACTATAACTCTTGAGTTGATATCATTTTCTTACAAAATAAAAAACAGCTTCGTTTTATTCAAAAAAATGTTTTTAAACTTTCAAGACAGACATATGCATTCGCATCTTATGAATTTCATTATAAAGTACACTTGTCTATGTGGATTCAAATGTTTAAACATCAGGGAGAAGTTGCATGGGGCATGGCTAATGGCTAAAAATCCTACTGATTGACGAAGTAGCTTTAAAAAGCTTGTCAAAAGAAGAAACATCTCTTACGGATGACTGGGATGGCTAATGTGTACACATGGCATAACTCGTCATCATACCATTTACATGGGGCAAATCTAATCAAGATCCATAGAATCTCTCGAAGACGCTAAATAGCCCATGGGGCAAGCCCATTACCTGGGGGCACGTTGCAAAGGTCACCCAGTATCAGATGGTGTAAATTTCACTCTCAGCCTTTCTAGGTAGTTTTTCGTTAAGTACATCTCTTAACCTCTTCAGGTAGTCTTATTCAAGACAGGTTCAAAAATCTCTTATTCTTTCAGGAGCCATGTTCAGAAAGTCTTCTCTAAGACACATTGTCTCATCCTTTCTACGAGCCTTTTCAGGTATCTCTCTTCATTCTCGGGAATCTTTTCAGATAGTCTTCTCTAGACATATTCCTTTCTAAGTAATCTTCTTTAAGATACTCGTCGGTCTTCTCAGTCAGTTTTAAGACATATTCAAACTTCTCTTATGCTTTCACGAACCTTGTCAAACTTTGTTTAAAGTACAGAGTCTTCTCTAAGACAGTTCACCATCCTTTCTAGGGTGATCTTCTTCAAGATGTCTTTTCCTAAGTTTTGTTTAAAACCCCACATTCCTTAAAACAATCTTCATCCTCTATGGGAATATTTTTGACCCTCTGCACAAACATATCCCGTTGAGCTTTGTTTAAAGCGCAGTCTTGTTTAAGACAATTTCCCATTCTTTCCAAGGACCTCTTCAGGTAATCTTATAGAAGACATCACCTCATTCTGAGTACTCAGCAAATCACTGTCCGTCGGATGCGGCCGAAACGCATGACTCACTCTGAAAAGCATCTGCTTCACATTCAAATTAATACTTACAGTCAAGGATCCTATGAACTAGGGGCATATCTTTCAAGAATTCAAACACTGGGGCAATGCATATCAGGCAAAACATGGTGAAACTCGGGTTCTCTCTAAAGGTCCTTCATTCAGATTAAAGGGCACGTCTCCAAATTTCTGATATTCGGGAAGTCACACTAGTATCACACAAGGAACATTGTTGCGTAATTGATCTTCCCACGCTTGTACTATTTACGTCCCGCAGTGTGGGATCGGCATACATGCATAATTCTCATTTATTTTGAGAATCTCATTACATGACACATGCATCATGACATTGCATAAAACTAACGCTGCCTTTTCATGTCACTTCATAATCAAAAGGATGTTATCATCAAATTACAGTGTAAATACGATCGTATTAACGATTCAATCTTAACAGATACAATTCTAATACCTCAATCCAAGTCTTTCTTACCTTTCCAGGTAGTCTTGTCCGAAATGATTATCAACTTTCTCAAGCCGTCTTCTCTAAGACCCTCCTTGACCTTTCTAAGCAGTCTTGTTTAAGACATATCCTAACCTTTCTAGGTAGTTTTGTTTAAAACGTCTCACAGCCTTTATAGGAACCTTTCGAGGTAGTTTTGTTTAAAACGTTTCATGTCCTTTATAGGAACCTTTCTAGGTAGTTTTGTTTAAAACGTATCGTGCCCTTTATAGGAACCTTTTCTAGGTAGTTTTGTTCAAAACGTATCGTGCCCTTTATAGGAACCTTTCTAGGTAGTTTTGTTTAAAACGTATCATGTCCTGTCTAGGAGCCTTTCTAGGTAAAACTTGTTTAAAGTATCCCATATCCTGTCTAAGAGCCTTTCCAGGTGAGTCTTGTGTAAGACGTATCACATCCTTCCAAAAAAACTTTTCTAGGTTAGTCTGGTTTAGGACATGACATACCTTTCTAGGTAATCTTCTTCAAACATATATTCAATCCCTCTTTATCCTCTCCAGGAGCCTTTCTAGGTCAGTCTTGTGTGAGACATATCTAAGTTAACCTTATAGTCTTATTTAAGGCGTATCATGTCATTCCCGAGAACCTTTCTAGGTTAGTCTTGTGTAAGACGCATCCTAATCTCTCTAGATAGTCTTGTTAAGACGTTCCATATACTTTATAGGAACCTGTGTAGGTAATCCTTTTTAAGACATTCCATATCCTTTCCAAAAAAAAACCTCTCCAGGTTTCATATCTTTTTAGACGCCTTTCTAGGTGAATCTTGTTTAAGATATATCATGCCTTTCTAGGTAGCCTTCTTAAAATTTTTATCCAATCTTTTCTAAGACACACTTAGTTCTTTTAAAGAACTCCTCAGTTAGTCTTCTCCAAGACATTCTTCCTAAGCATTGTTCAAAGCCTAAGCTTCTTCGCATCAACCTTCGATATACCCTATTCAGGAACCTCTTCAGGTAGTCTTATGTAAGACATTACTTCCTCTCTCCTCAGATACAATCAAATGATCCAGGTCTGAAAAGCATATGCTTTAGACAAGTACCCTGCCAGGCAAATAGGTGGCATCTATAAGCCCATCTCCCACAGAATTCCTTCCCCACGCAAGCAAATTTCAGGGTATTTCAGTGTCCAATCATCTTCTACCTCTTCAGGTTCAAGAAGATTGAACAGGGGCAGCTGTCATACCCCAAAATTTGCCTTCCATATTCCATTCACAATGATTCAAAGTTCAAGATTCAAATCCAAAGTTTTGCTCCCTCAATGGTCCAGGTAACCCACAGTTAACTGGTTTGACCTAAAAGTCAACCATGATCAAAGCACAGTAAAAAACTCTCAATTTTGGGTCAACACAAAGTGAATAAGAGTATAAACATCATTTGATCAAAGATTTATCATGATTCCATTAATAGAAACTCAGAGATGAACAAATACAAAAAGGTTCAAATTAGGGTTTCTTAGGAGAAAGTCAACCCAACTTTGACTGGGCATAACTTTCACATGGAACATCAAAAATTCCCCACTCAAAGCCTATTTTGAAGGAAATTGGATTCCCTACAACTTTGTTTCTCACAAGCCAGGGCTAGAAATGCTTCATTTGAGAGGTATGATGCAAAAGATTACAGGTCATTTTCAAGCATCCTTCAAAAGCAGTTTTTTGGCAAAGAGGATATGATCAAGATAAAAGCTCCAAATTGAAAATATGTTCCAAAGTGGCTTATAGAGGACATCTAGAGGTTTCCAAAAAGTCCTAGAACTCCTTCATAGCTTAAAAATTGAGTGAGATATGCTTGATCAAAGTTGGGTAATTTTAGAGGACAAAATGTGAAACAAAAGGGGTCCAAAATGAATCTTTTTGCAAATGGGCCTACGTTTTATGACTCAAACTTGATCCACAAGTTATCCAAACCATATGCCATGAATTTTACCTTTTATTTAATTTATATATAATTTTATTTCATTTTTAAATGATTTAAAATAGTTTAATTAAAGGGAAAATCAAATATTTTTATTAAGAAGTGCATATGGATCAATTTCAATCACATTAATGACAAAATATAATACAATTTTCGTGACAAATTGATTGGAGAAGATTGGCATAAGATAAAGCAAAAATAGAAGGTTTTGAATGGAGAATAAAATCAAATTTCTTAAGATTGGCAAGATTGGATTCAAAGACTTTTTGGACTATTTTATTGACCTAATCCACTGCCTATAAGTATCTGAAGCTATGCACACGAATAAGGGGTTGGAATTCTGGTCAGGAGCGCATAGTCAAGAACAAGAAAATTCTCGAAAAACTCATATTCGGTTTGGGAGATTAAGGAGTATTCAAAAGATTCTGAAGCTTGCTACGTGTTCCTTGGATCACTCTGAATCTGTTTGGATCATCACTCGACCCCAGCAACCCTAGAATACCTCCATACGAGCCCATGTATGTAGTTCTGAATTTTTGATCGATTGCAAATATTCGCGCATCCTCATAATAATTTATTGGCATATTATGATTTGTATGTGTGTGGCGAACAATTCTGGAATATTAATTGAGTTTCTGGGCGTGTTTGGCATGATTCACCATTGATAGACATTTAGGGTTCTATGAGTTTTGAATTGGGGGTTTTCATTAGAGGTAAAATTAGGTTAAAATAATAACATGAATGAATTCGCGTGGTGAAAACAAGGGGAATAAGATAAGTGCGCCAGATTTATATGCGTTCAGGTGCAGTTCGCTATTTTCCAGGCTTGTTGGCTACGAACGGAATCGTAGCAAATCCGTAGCTAATTTTGCAGAGAAATTCAGGTCTTGGGGAGGAAGATGATAACGTGGCAATTGGTTATTGGGTCCTTTAAATTTCGCGCGCGTTTGCTTTTAGTAACTGGGCATCTGATATATTGTTTTGGGCGCGTGTCTATAACAAGTTGCTTAATTGGTTGAGTTGGTGAGGGGGAGCACGCGTGAGTGAAGGGACGAGGGTTCGATCCCTCACTCCCATATATTTTTTGTGAATTATTTGTTCGGAGATCCATGCTCATACCTAGCGCTAGACCATCATGCACTCTCAAAATCTGGCCATCCAACCACCACTAGGCCAGATCTAACGCCCCTTAGCTAATGACCATGGCATGTACCTCTAACCTAACCACATTGAATCAAAATCCTAATAACTAAATTTATTTTAATTAATATATTTAATTAAATCCTTTTAGTATAATTCATTATATAATAATTGTTTTTTTTAAATAAATTATTATATGATATTTATATTAAAAGTTTCAATTTGTTGTTCGTGCCGATTAAATCGATTAATCGATATGGTCAAACAATAATTTTAATTAAAATGCTATTTAATTAAAATGCAATTAAATCATATTCGGTTAAATGGTTGCAACTATTTTTATTAGTTGTGATGATTAACTTTTCTTTTTCTATTTTTCTTATTCTAATTTCTTATTCTTTTTAATAGTGCAAAATTAAATCAGGGTTGTACGCCCAAACCTCAAAACACTTTTCAAACCATTCAAAACACTTCAAAAATCAAACCACGGATTTTCATCCTTATCCAAAACTACGATAGGCCATTCAAAAGCCTTCAAACAACCATATCAAATCAAATTTCAAATCCTAAGGCGTACAACCCTTCCCCGAACTACGTTGACTCTGATTCTCCATGAGGAGATACGTAGGCACTTGGCAACAAGGCGAGTCCCCTCCCTCAAAACTCTAATCATGTCAACATAATTAGCCCTATTACTTTCTGCCATCTTTCTTTATAAACCTTGCTATAAACCTTCATCTTTGCAATGTTAACCTTTAGGAAAGGGTTGAGGGTGCCTAACACCTTCCCTCGACCTGATTATAATAACTTACCCCGATCTCTAAACTGCGTAGGGTTTCCTATTCGCCCTTCAGAATAGGTGGCGACTCTAAACCTTAAATTTTAGGCAGGTTGCTACAACATCCTCACCATAGACCCTCCTATTAACCACACTTGATCCAGATTTAATATATTTTCCATTTTATTTTATTTTCTTTGCAAAATTATTTAAAAATAGTTTAAAAATCAGAAAAAAATATGCAAAAAATATTTTAAGTTAAAAATGTTTTAGGTTGATAAAATATTATCTTAATTTTTGATATAAAAATATTTTATTTTTCTTCATAATTAAAATATTTTGTTTAATTAATTAGATAAAATTGTTATATTTATCTTTTAATTAATTTCTAACCTATCAAAAAAATCAAAAAGAAATATTTTCTTTTATTTAAATTAGGTTTATATATTATAAACTAATTTTGTACATATTTAGAATATTTTTCTCTTTAAGTTTAATTTATGTGTATGATTATTTGTATAATTATATGTTAATTAACTTAATAATCTCCAAAACAATTTCAAAAAAATCAAAAAATTAATTTTATTTTAAAATTAATTAACAAACAATTTGGACATGTTTTAGACTTATTTTTTAGGTTTGAATTTTATTTCTAATTCCCAACCTTTTAATTAAATTAGCTATGCATTAATTTTAATTAAAATCAACCATCCAAAAATCCAAAAATATTTTCCCTTTATCTTATTGCAATTTAAATTCATAGATAAGTGTATAGGTTGTCAAATTCATGTAAATAGCGTAGTTTACATTTCTCGCACAATCGATGTAATAGCGTAGATTTACTTTCCGCATTTTACATTTCCGCACTTTAAATTCCTGTACATATAAAATTGCGTGTATGTCAAGAATAATAACTGAAGTGCTAGATCACTAATTTCAAAGACAAAAATATCTGAAACCAAACACAATCACACTTGCACCTCTTAGGGTAATCCCTCTGTTACTCTTTTCAAAATCAATTCTACTGCTCAAATGCAAAAGTTCAAATTATTTCTTGTTGTATCCAGTCAAAGAAAACTTTCTAAAAGAAATGGGAAAAAACCTTATGAACTTAGGGTAGACCTCCTAATTGCTTGCTCAATCAAAAACAACAAAAGTTCTCACATATCACTGTTTTTTTTCAAAACAAACTTTCAAAAAGACAACACTTTGTACATATCCAAACAAGGATCATTACGAAGTTAAAGAAATCTTTTTCTTCGAACCATCAAAATATCTTTCGAAAGATAAACACTTTGTATACATCCGTACAAGGATCATTACAAAGTTAATTCTTTACAAAATATTTAAAACCACATACAAGCATTTCAAAACAGGACAAACAATTCAAATAAGTGAGCTAAGCAATTAAGAGCCCATGGATAACCATGGACACAAAGGGGTGCTAACACCTTCCCTTTGTATAACTTACCCTCGAACCCAAAATCTCTTTAAGGTCTTTTTCTGTTTCTTTTATAAACCTTTCCTTAATTGGATAAAATAAAAGTCGGTGGCGACTCTCTGATTTTCACAATTCAAAAAAATAAAAAGAAGAGTCAGTTCGCATCCCACAAAAAAAACCGAGGACGACAATTATGCTTAATTGGTTAATTGAGATAATAATTGATTATATTAATTAACTTGGTGTGTATATTTGTGTCTATAAACTCCTTGATTTGTTGCTTAACTGCTGAATCGACCTTCACTTTATATTGTTTTCTTTTGTAGATCTAGTCATTTGTAGCCTGTTTGGCAGCAACACCTTGCCTCTTAGTTTGCTTTCTCCTTTGGAAACGCCTCCATTGGGTTCGACTCATGGGATTCTTACCCATGTAATTCTCAGATATATGGCTCTTCCTCTCAGAACGAATTTCTATATGGTAATTCATCGGAGCTTTTCCCTTCTTATCCTTTTCAGCTTCGACAACTTCAGGCCTCTCTGTTGACATCTGAGGCTTAATCCAGGTACCTTTTGGCGCAGGAGCTGAAGGCACGTAGCTCTTTGGCATGTCTTGAGACGTTTTTCTAGGGTCCCTACTATTCCATTGAGCTCTGCCTCGCTCCAGCAGTAGCTTCTGGAAATTCTCTGCAGCGATTCTGTCAGTTAAAGCACCGCACCTAGGACATAATCCTACTTGGGTATCTTTGTTTTTGCATCGAAATAAGAAATCTAGCAGATCTTCGTCCATCCTAGGGTACACATCAGCAAGTCGAACCCGGGGACTTTCGCCAGTGCTTTCTTCCAGCATATCTTCGGGTAGCTCAGATAGCTCCACCAAGTTAATGTCGACAGGTTCAGAAAACAAAGCATCTTCTTGCTTGAGAGGGTCAGTGTCTATTTTCATCTTTCTGGAAGCAAATTTCAGTCGACCCTCCTGCAGCGATTTCTGGACCAGATCCCTGAAAAGAAAACACTGAGAGGTTGAATGCCCAAGATAATTATGATATTTGCAAAAACCTCTCTTTTGTCGCTGCTCTAATGGTGGCAATTTAGCATTTCGAGGTACTAAAATTTGACCATCTTTAACTAATACATCGAAAATTTCCTCGCATTTACTGATATTAAAAGTATAAGTTTTCGCAGGAAATCTCGAATTATTGTCGATAGAGACATTCTTTCCTTTCGACGGAAACAGCGATTTACATTCGTATGCTGGGCCTGGTTTCATTTCAGCAAGATCAAAATCTGCCTCTGTCGGCGAGATGTAATCAGCTTCATATATAGGGTCTGTGTCGTCGTAATCGACATAGACTACCTTCTCTTTACTAGCCTTGGCCTTAGTGTGCCTGACTTTTTCTAGTCGCAGGCGTTCGAGATGTCGAACCCTATCAGCTAACTGCGATATACTTTTGACAAAAGTTGGGTCTATTTTCTTCCTAATGGAATAGTCTAAACCTCCTGCAGCCATCTGAACCTGTTCATGTTCAGGTATCTGCGTGAAACATTTTGCCTTAAGCGATCTAAACCTATTCAGGTAGTCGTCGATGGTCTCTGCAAACCTTCGTTTGATGTTCGATAGTTCGACCAGACTAATTTTCGAATGCCCCTAATAAATTTGCTCATGAAAGAGTTTTTCCAACTTAGGCCATGAGTCAACAGAATTTGGAGGCAATGTGGTGAACCATGTAAACACCGCCTTAGTGAGGGATGATGGAAAATGTTTCACCCTGAGACTTTCATTGTTCGCCATGTCTCCTGATTCAGTCAGATATCTGGCGATGTGCTCGACTGTCGATTCTCCTGTCTCTCCTTTGAACTTAGTATACTTGGGTATTTTCAAGCCTCTAGGGTTTTCTGTTTGCACAATGTATTCAGCCAAAGGGGAAGAGTATGTTGGCCTTTGTAGCGGAGTATTTAGTCCATTTCTGGCCATAATTCTTTCGATAATCGTGGTCAGATTATTTTCTATGGCTGCTTCCTCATGCTGATATTGTTCGACCAACTGATCAGCGTCCTGTTGTCGACCCACCATCACCACTTACTGATGTCTTCCTCGTACTCCTTGATTTGGCTGCAGTCTATGAATTTCATTCTGTTGCGCCATTTCATCGTCTATTTGATCTTCTCCGACAGGTGTATGCACAACAACTTGCCTATGGGCTTGAGGGGGTTGTCGACCAAGTGTCTGAGGTGCCCCCAGGAAGTTGCACAATCGAGTGAGTTGATCGACCACCTGTCTGTTCGAGCCGATTCCTGCACTATAGGATTAAAAATAGTTCCCGTTTGGTTAGTTAACATGTTCACCAACTCATGGTTGCTATCATCCATCTGTTGCCTAAGCACAGCTACGGACGTATTCGACAAAGGCACAGCCTTATTCTGGTTTGCCCTGTTCTGGGTGCTTGGTGTAGATCCTTGTGTATCTGATACTAATGCATGACTCGATGTTGACTGACTTCCAACCATTAAAGAATACGACATTCCATACATGGGGTCAGTGGTCCCAAAACGAGGCAAATTTGGTCGAAATGGTGTGAAAGCAGTTCCCCTTGCTCTAGTGCCTTCTGGTGGAATTACAGGGATATCCGCTGTCCCTATTCTCGTAGCTGGTGCCTCCGTTGCTGCACCAATCGCTTGTTCACCTGGGTTAATCACCGTATTTGAAGACTCTAGTGAATGGGAGGGCACTTCATCTACGTTATTTGGGTTAGGAGGGTTTGTCATCCTAGACCTAACCTTCTTAGGTGGTTTTAGATATTCTTTGGTATATTTCCCACTCCTAAGTTTCATACATACATATAACGAAAAATTTAGCACGATGGTCCCACCGGGTGTGCCATTTTGTTTACTATGGAAATTGGTAAACAACCGCTGGTCCTCCCAAAGCCTTAAAACTAAGGGTTACTTGCAAGATCGACCAGTTGATCTTAAGACCACATGCTAAAGTTTGGAATTGTATCTATTTTGTCGAAGTGTTTTCCTGAGAAACAGTTTTCTAAGGCTGGCAACAAACACAATGTTTTTTCCACACTGAACGCTAGATCTGACCGACATGTGACTCGTGACCGACAGAACAAACCTAGACCTAAAGGATTTGGTAAAAGTACGAACGTTCTGGATTTGACCTTCTGAGGTGACTCGTGACCACCAGACAACATCTATTCAAGGGTTGTTTTTAGTCGTAACAACCGGTCTCAGCCTACTTGGTAGAAATGAAAATAAAAAGACAAAGAAAATGCTGGTTAAAGAACACAACATAAGTAGAAACTTCGAAACATGCAATTGAAAAGTAAAGGGTTTGCATTGAAAATAAAGATGGTGATTCACATACATCAAGACTTTCAGCAACTCTTTTTTCCTTAAGGGCGGAAATTAGGCAGAGTGTAAGCAAGCAATTTGATTATAATAGTAAACACACCTTTTCTACATTATTGTGACCTATTTATTGGAATTAAAAGAAATAACTACCTAAAATAATCTACGGCTAAGATTTGAATTGGAACCAACTGCTTCATAAGATCCTTTTCTGCGTTTGGCGCTCTTGGCACACGATTCTATCTTGGTAACCAACCACTAATATTTCAAACCTTTGGAATTTCGCGCTTAGCCACTTCTGATAACCGTTTCCAGTTTTGATGTATCCTTTACAATCGAAGGCTCGGTCCAAATTTTCTCTAAGTATGGAATTCTTACGTTCGACCTTTGCCCTTTGCGTCGAATTCAGACAACTTTGACACTCTTCCACTTCGACTTTTACTTCACTCTTTGCTTGTGAAATTTCCTTGTTAAAATGGAAGGGTCTTCTACTGAGAACACGTGTCCTGCTTTGTCTCTAAAGTTTTTAAGGGTAACATATGAATAATTTGTGAAGTAAACGATGATGATGATGTTGTGTGATGTCCGGTTTATTGAGTCGCATACATTTGCATATATATATATATATATATATATATATATATATATATATATTGTGACGGCCTGGATTGGAAAATTAGTGACAAAGGCTTATGCCCTGTGCCTCTGAATTGAGCAAATGGTGACGGGGACTGTGTAGCGGTCAAATTGGTGAGACTAGAGTCATGGAAAAACTTAGCTCAGTTTAAACAGAGTCGCCACCGCGCTTTATTGTTTCCAAAAAGGAATGGGTGAAAGAGCGAATAAAACCCACATAAGTTTTTAAAATCAAAACTAATAAACTTATCAGAGTTCTGGCTACAGAGGGTTTGTTATACAAGGGAAGGTTTTAAGCACCCCTCATATCCATGGTACTCCATGGGAACCTCTTTGTTTTTGTGTTATTGTCTTTTGTTTATAAATACCTTTTTTTTTAATGAAAAACCTATGTGAAAAACATGTTTGAAATAGAGGGTGGGGATGAGAAAAGAATGTTTTGAAAGTGAGCTCGATAAGATATCGCATCTTAGGCCTACATACCCCCTTAAGTGCAATAGGGAAGTCAGAGCTTTGGTAGTTCCTCTTTTAAAAAAGAAAAAGGGGGAGGGGGGGGGGGAAGTGGCCAAAATATTTTTTGGGTGTGAGCTTTAAAATACTCACAAGTTTTAAAAGAGGGTTAAGCTTTAAAATACTTAACAAGTTTAAAAGAAGATTAGGCTTTAAAATACCTAATAAGTTTAAAACGTTAAGCTTTAAAAGCCTTAACAGGTTAAAAAGGGATTAGGCTTTAAAATACCTAATAAGTTTTAAAAGGTTAAGCTTTAAAATACTTAACAGTTTTGGAAACGGAATTAGGTTTTAAAATACCTAATAAGTTTTAAAAGGTTAAGCTTTAAAATACTTAACAAATTTTAAAACTAAAAAAAGAAAAGACCAAGCTTTAAAATACAAAGTCAATGGGTTAAGAGAAGTTTCACCGGGAATAATTCATCTCTTAACACCAAGGTTTAAAAACAAAGGATCAAGTTTTAACAAGATCAATGGATTAAGAATAGTTTCATCGGGAATAATTCTATTCTTGATACCAAGGTTTCAAAACAAAAAGGTTTGGTTAAGCTTTAACAATACTAAACCATAAGCAAGTGAAAAGCTTTAACAATACTTAGCACAAAAATAAAAGAGATTAGAAAAGAATTTAAGTACCTTGACAATTTAGTCAATATCATTCCATCCTTTGGATAAAACGTCAAGCTTAAACAATTAACAATAAATACCTCATGTATGTACAAGAACAAACAAGTGAGTGTTAACAAGCAAGAGATGGATGTATCTAAACCCTTGGATTCAAATCATGTATGAATGATGAATGATTAATGTGATGATTAAACATTGGGTTAGATAAAATAATAACAAGTACAAATCACACGGATATAAAATCAACAAGTATATGTACAAGACAAGGTTTAACATTTAAGTACAAAGCATGGATTAGAAAATCAATAATTATGTACAAAAACAAAGATTAATAATTAAGTACAAGACATGGGTTAGAAAATCAATAATTATGTACAAAAACAAAGATTAATAATTAAGTACAAGAACAAAGATTAATTTTCTTTTGTTTATAAATAACCTTTTGTGAAAAACCTATGTGAAAAAAACTTGTTTGAAATAGAGTGTGGAGATGGGAAGAGAAGTTTTTGAAAGTGAGCTCGATAAGATATCGCATCTTAGGGCTACATACCTCTTAGGTGCAATAGGGAAGTCAGAGCTTTTGTAGTTCCTCTTTTTTTAAAAAGGAAAAAAAGGGGCCAAAGTGGCCAAAATCTTTTTGGGTGTGAGCTTTAAAATACTCACAAGTTTTTAAAAGAGGGTTAAGCTTTAAAATACTCAACAAGTTTAAAAGAAGATTAGGCCTTAAAATACCCAATGAGTTTAAAAGGGTTAAGCATTAAAATACTTAACAAGTTAAAAAGGGATTAGGCTTTAAAATACCTAATAAGTTTTAAAAGGTCAAGCTTTAAAATACTTAACAAATTTAATAAAAATCAAAGAAGGATCAAGCTTTAAAATACAAGATCAATGGGTTAAGAGAAGTTTCACCAGGAATAATTCATCTCTTAACACCAAGGTTTAAAAACAAGATCAATGGATCAAGAATAGTTTCATCGGGAATAATTCTATTCTTAATACCAAGGTTTCAAAACAAAGGGGTTTTTGGCTAAGCTTTAACAATACTAAACCATAAACAAGTGAAAATCTTTAAAATACTTGACACAAACATAAAAGAGATTGGAAAATAATTTAAGTACCATGACAATTTAGTCAATATCATTCCCATCCTTTGGATAAAACATCAAACTTAAACAATTAACAATAAATATATCATGTATGTACAAGAACAAACAAGTGAGTATTAACAAGCAAGAGATGGGTGCATCTAAACCCTTGGATTCAAATCATGTATGAATGATGAATGATTAATGTGATGATTAAATATTGGGTTAGATAAACAATAATAACAAGTACAAATCACACGGATATAAAATCAACAATCATATGTACAAGCATAAATAAACATGGATAAACTAAGGTCAACATGTTGCAAATTTTTTTGTTAGGGTTTTAAACCTAGGGTTTTTAAATTAGGGTTTTGAAAACATACACCTAAACCTAATTAATTTTAATTGTTAAATACCAATTTCTTTAAGAGAAATGGTCTAAAGGGACATGAGAAAGTCAATGACATTCTATCCTACCCTTAAACAAGTATTGACAAAAATATACTAAGAAATATTCAAAAAGAAACCTATTTTTGTTGATTTTTTAATATTAAAAGACTTGTTTTTTGATTAATTTTTAAATGATGATAAAATAAATATTTTTTGGGATTTTTAATCATGGTATTAAAATACACTAATTAAATAAGACACACAAAAAAGAAGGGATTAAAAAGGTTTATTTTTCTATTTTTGGTGATTTTTCAAAGTTTAATAAAAACTTTAAGAAATGAGTGATAAAAAGAAATGGATGAAGGATAGAAAAACACTTAGAAAGGGGGGGTTTGAATAAGTGTAGTCTAAAAACTTGAACGATAAAAACAATATGCACAGTTATTTTTATCCTGGTTCGTTTTTAACTAAACTACTCCAGTCCACCCCCACGGAGTGATTTACCTCACTTGAGGATTTAATCCACTAATCGTAACAGATTACAATGGTTTTCCACTTAGTCCGCGACTAAGTCTTCTAGAGTATCCTGATCACAACCTAATCACTCCAGGAACAAATGCTTAGACACAAGCTAAGACTTTCTTAGAGTATCCTGACCACCACATGATCACTCTAATTACAACTGCTTAGACACAAGCTAAGACTTCCTAGAGTATCCTGATCAACACTTGATCACTCTAGTTACTTACAAATTAATGTAATCAATTCTAAGAGTATTACAAATGCTTCTGAAAAGCTATAATCACAACAGTGATATTTCTCTTAACGTTTAAGCTTAATCTCACTAATATATTACAACAGCAATGTAGTGAGCTTTGATGAAGATGAAGTTTCTGAGCTTTGAATTTGAACAGCGTTTCAGCAAGTTAATATTCACAGAATTTGGTTCAGAGTTGTTAACCTTGCTTCTCATCAGAACTTCATATTTATAGGCGTTTGAGAAGATGACCGTTGGGCGCATTTAATGCTTTGCGTATTCCGTACAGCATTGCATTTAATGTTTCACGCTTTTGTCAACTACCTCGAGCCTTGTTCACGCTGTGTCTACTGACGTTGCCTTTAATAGCTTCCAACGTTCCTTTTGTCAGTCAGCGTAGCCTGCCACTTGTACTTTCTTCTGATCTGATGTTTGTGAATATAATATTTGAATATCATCAGAGTCAAACAGCTTGGTGCATAGCATCTTCTTGTCTTCTGACCTTGAAGTGCTTCTGAGCGTGATACCATGAGAACTTCAGTGCTTCTGCTTCTGATCTCAAGTTCTTCTGATGCTTCCATAGACCCATGTTCTGATTCTGCTTTGACCATCTTCTGATGTCTTGCCAGACCATGTTCTGATGTTGCATGCTGAACCTTCTGAGACAAAGCTTCTGAGTGCTGATTTGTGCATACTCTTTATATATTTCCTGAAATGGAAATTGCAATGTATTAGAGTACCACATTATCTCACACAAAATTCATATCCTTGTTATCATCAAAACTAAGAATATTGATCAGAACAAATCTTGTTCTAACAATCTCCCCCTTTTTGATGATGACAAAAACATATATAAATGATATGAATTTGCGATCAGAAAGAGCAGACGGCTAAAGACAAATTACACAGCTATAGCATAAGCATGTGAATATGTCTCCCCCTGAGATTAACAATCTCCCCCTGAGATGAATAATCTCCCCCTGAAATAAATACTCGAAGAACTTTAATAATAAAAGACTTCCCTGATTATTTCGGTAGAGACGATCACATAAGCTTCTGTCTTCTGATAATTCATAGCTTCTGACTTCTGCTTCCATTGGACAGCTTCAGAACTTGAATTTCTTTAGATCCCTAGAACACTCACAGCTTCTGATTCCTGCTTCCATTTAGGACAGCTTCAGAACTTGAATTTCTTTGATCTTCAGAACATTCACAACTTCTGATTCCTGCTTCCATTTAGGACAGCTTCAGAACTTGAATTTCTTTGATCTTCAGAACATTCACAGCTTCTGATTCATGCTTCCATTTAGGACAGCTTCAGAACTTGAGTTTTCTGGATCTTTAGAACATTCACAGCTTCTGATTTCTGCTTCCCTCGGATAGCTTCAGAGCTTTGAATTTCTTCTTACATCACTTCATGATAGATTGTATCAGAACATTGTTGAATGTACCAGAGCATCATCAGAGCATCTCTACATCCTGAAATGTTACAGAACAAAACTAAACGACAAAAGTCAGCATGAATGAGTTAGAACATAAAATGTGTATCAGAACACAAAATATGTATCAGAGCCATATAAGCCATATAGAATATATCAGATCCAATAGACAATGTATCAGAGCAAATAGACAATGATTTGGATCATATTCTATTATTAAAATTTCTGATCATTCTTCCTTCTTGCTTCTGATTCTGAAGCTTCCTAGCACTCAGCTTGCTTCAAGAATCCAAGAGCTATTTCTGATCATTCTTCCTTCTTGCTTCTGATTCTGAAGCTTCCTAGCACTCAACTTGCTTCAAGAATCCAAGAGCTTGATTCATTTTGTTGCTTCTTATGTTGATCTTGAATCTTTGATTCCTGCAACAACACAACTTAAAAACATAGAACTTTGCAAGTTCTGTTAGTAAATGTGGAGCCTTTTTACTTCGGTAACTGATAATATTAATCAGATCATTTATCATATATTTTCTCCCCCTTTTTGTCATAACATCAAAAAACATAGAACTTAAAAACATAGAACTTTGCAAGTTCTGTTAGTAAATGTGGAGCCTTTTTACTTCGGTAACTGATAATATTAATCAAATCATTTATCATATATTTTCTCCCCCTTTTTGTCATAACATCAAAAAACATAAAAGATTCAGATGTAAAGCAAGAGACAAAAGGAAAGAAACATAAATAACTTTTCATTGATTTCAACAAGAAGGATTACAAAAGATATATGCAGAAAACAAATGCAACAAGGAAAGAAAACTACAAAGACACAAAGACTACAACCCTAGTCTAGTCCTAATCTAAGCCAGTATATCATGAATCCCAGCGTTGTTCTTGCCCTTGCTTGGTCATCAAATCTTGAAACTCTGCATGCCTGAGCAGCTCCCAGAGAAAGAAGTAAATGAATACAAAGGAGGAACTGAGAACAGTTCACCAGGAGAGAGCGTATTCTCATATGGGCTTTCCCTTAACATAGAAGTTAAGTCCTTATGGAACCTAACTTCATCCAATATCTCAAGAAAGTCTTCTTCCTTTGGACAAATGTTGATAACAACATCAAAGAAGAGATCTGACTTGAGAAAAACTTGGAATGCCATCCCGAGATATGTTTCACATCCTGTAGCCTATTAACCCTTCCATCCGTTCTATTCAAATAGATCAGCCACTGTTGAGACTTAGTTTCTTCAACTGGTTTAAAGTTTTGATGAAGAGAACTAGGCGAAGGATTCATGATGAACGCTAGATCGATGAAGAATGAACTAGGGTTTATGCAAAAGATATTCATAGAAAAGTGAGAGAAAGAGAGAGAGAGCTCATAGATTGATTGAAGAATGCAAAGAAATGGAGAATTAAATAGAGGGAATGTGGGAAAGGAAACGTTCTAGGGAAGGGAAACGTTTGACGGATATAAAAACGAAAAAGAAAATAAAGAAGAATGATGAATGGCATTTAATGTTACGTGACAAGAGGAGAGAGAGAGACTATGACAAATGAAGTGATAGAACAGTTACCTAGGAAAGGCGCCTCCTCAACTGTACGCACGCTTGTCCAAATAGGGTAGACACGTGTTACCATCTGGAAGGCTAGATACAGCTGTTTTGCTTTTAAAGAGATTCTGAATCAACTTAGACAATGAAACGTTAGTAATAATTGAATCACAATTTCTAATTGATTTCACTCAGAACTTCTTATAAAAAAAATCCAATTTCATTTCAGAAGATACTCATACATAAGATCTTCTCATCTTCTCATTCTGGGCATAAATCCATACTGATATTCTTCAGAATGAACTTAAACCTATCTTCAGCAAGGGGTTTTGTAAAGATATCAGCCCATTGATGGTCCGTATCCACAAAGTTTAAAGATATAACACCCTTCTGAACATAGTCCCTTATGAAATGATGTTTAATCTCAATATGTTTAGCTTTTGAATGTAAAATAGGATTCTTAGATAAACATATAGCAGACGTATTATCATAGAAAATAGGAATGTTACTCTCATATATCTGATAATCTTCCAGCTGACTTCTCATCTAGAGCATTTGTGTGCTACAACCAGCAGCAGCAACATATTCTGCTTCTGTTGTTGAGAGGGCAATAGTAGCTTGCTTCTTGCTGTACCATGAGATCAGATGACTTCCAAGAAATTGACAACTTCCAGAAGTGCTCTTTCTTTCTATTCTATCTCCAGCATAGTCAGCATCACAGAATCCTACTAAGTTGTAATCTTTAGATCTTCTGTAAACTAAACCAACATTAGTAGTACCTTTCAGATACCTTAGAATTCTCTTAACCGCTGTTAAATGAGATTCTCTTGGATTTGATTGGAATCGAGCACACAAACAAACACTAAAGAGAATGTCAGGTCTAGAAGCAGTTAGATATAGAAGAGATCCAATCATACCTCTGTACAACTTCTGATCTACCTTCTTACTTACCTCATCCTTACCCAGTACACATGTTGGATGCATAGGAGTTTTGGCTTCTTTGCTTTCAGAAAGATTAAACTTCTTCAGAAGTTCTTTCACATACTTCGTTTGATGAACATAGGTTCCATCGGAAGTTTGGTTGATTTGAATCCCAAGGAAATACTTGAGTTCTCCCATCATGCTCATTTCAAATTCAGCCTGCATAGACTCAGCAAACTCCTTTCCAAGTGTAGCATTAGATGTTCCAAAGATAATATCATCAACATATATTTGACAAATTAAAATATCCTTTTTAAATGTTTTACAAAAGAGAGTAGTGTCCACTTTTCCTCTAGTGAAATCATTTTCCAGAAGGAAAGAACTCAAACGTTCATACCAAGCTCTGGGAGCTTGTTTCAATCCGTATAATGATTTCTTTAGTTTGAAAACATGATTTGGAGACATGGAGTCTTCAAAACCAGGAGGTTGGTGAACATAAACTTCTTCATCTATATAACCATTTAAGAAGGCACTCTTGACATCCATCTGATAAAGAGTGATGTTGTGTTGAGTGGCAAAAGAAATTAATAGACGAATAGATTCTAACCTGGCCACTGGTGCAAAGGTTTCTGTATAATCAATCCATTCTTGCTGACTATAACCCTGAGCAACCAGTCTGGCTTTGTTTCTTACCACTTCACCTTTCTCACTTAGCTTGTTTCTGAAAACCCACTTAGTACCGATGATGTTAAATCCTTTTGGTCTAGGAACCAAGTCCCATACATCATTCCTTGTAAACTGATTTAGTTCTTCTTGCATGGCAATTATCCAGTCTGGATCTTCTAGAGCTTGATCAACAGAAGTTGGCTCGATCAAAGAAACAAGACCTAATTGACATTCTGCATTGTTCTTAAGGAATGCCCTTGTTCTGATGGGATCATCTTTCTTTCCAAGGATCACATCTTCTGAATGAGCTGAAGCAAGTCTAGGTGATCTTCTGACTGTAGGTTCTTCAGAGATTCTCAGATTCTCTAAAGATGCAGCAGCTTGATCTTCTGATTCATTGCTTCTGAGACTGCCAGCTTCTGCAGCTTTGCTTCTTGATTCTTCAACTTCTGATATATCAATATCAAAATCTGCAAAATTCTCAAACTGCTTTGGTTTTTCAAGACCAAGCTTATCATCAAACCTGATATTGATTGATTCTTCTACAATCAATGTTTCAGTATTGTATACTCTGTAGCCTTTAGAGCGTTCAGAATATCCAAGAAGGAAACATTTTTGTGCTTTGGAATCAAACTTACCAAGATGATCTTTAGTATTCAGAATAAAACATACACATCCAAAAGGATGGAAATATGAAATGTTGGGCTTTCTGTTCTTCCACAATTCATAAGGAGTCTTATTTAGAATAGGTCTGATAGAGATTCTATTCTGAATATAGCATGCAGTGTTAATTGCTTCTGCCCAGAAATGCTTAGCCATATTGGTTTCATTGATCATGGTTCTGGCCATTTCTTGTAGAGTCCTATTCTTTCGCTCTACAGCTCCATTTTGCTGTGGAGTTCTGGGGCAAGAGAAATCATGGGCAATACCATTTTCTTTGAAAAACTCCTCAAAGAATCTGTTCTCAAATTCGCCACCATGATCACTTCTGACCTTTATGATTTTACACTCTTTCTCAGATTGAATCTGAGTGCAGAATTCAAAGAACACTGAATGAGACTCATCCTTGTGTTTCAAGAACTTTACCCAAGTCCAGCGGCTATAATCATCAACAATGACTAATCCATATTTCTTCCCTCTGACAGATGCTGTTTTGACTGGGCCAAACAGATCAATGTGCAAGAGTTCTAACGGCCTTGAGGTAGAAATAACATTCTTAGACTTGAATGCAGGTCTGGAGAACTTGCCCTTCTGACATGCTTCACAAAGAGCATCTGATTTGTATTTCAGATTTGGGAGTCCTCTGACTAGATTTAGTTTGTTAATCTGAGAAATCTTTCTCAAACTAGCATGTCCTAATCTTCTGTGCCAGACCCATTTCTCTTCAGAAACAGACATAAGACAAGTCACCTTCTGCTTCTCAAGATCAGAAAGATCAATCTTATAAATGTTGTTCTTCCTCTTGCCTGTAAATAGGATTGAGCCATCCTTCTGACTTACAGCCTTGCAAGACTTTTGATTGAAGATTATATCATAACCATTGTCACTTAATTGACTTATGGACAATAAGTTATGCGTTAATCCTTCTACAAGAAGTACATTAGTTATGGAAGGAGAGTTACCAAGACTTATGGTTCCAGAGCCAATGATTTTGCCCTTCTGATCTCCTCCAAACTTGACTTCTCCACCTGGTTTAAGCACCAGGTCTTGGAATGTAGACCTTCTTCCCGTCATGTGTCGCGAGCACCCAGAGTCCAAGTACCATGACATTTTGCTTTCTGTCCTCTTTGCCGCCAAGGATATCTGCAACAGAAATTATCTTCTCCTTAGGTACCCACAATTTCTTGGGTCCTTTCTTGTTAGTTCTCCTCAAGTTCTGATTGAACTTGGGTTTAGCAAAATATTTAACAGGAGGAACAGTATGATTTCTTATTCTGAGTTCCATGATATTTCTTAGGTTGTGTCACATGCTTCTTGGTGTGTGTTATGTGAAAACTTTGTGCATGTGATGTGTGCTTAATATCATGGGAGTGGCCAAATTTAAATTGGTTATACAGAGGCTTGTATGATATTTTCATATCATCCACAGATTCAAGCTTGTATGGGATTTCACCCTCATAACCAATGCCAACTCTCTTGTTCCCAGACACAGCATATATCATAGAAGCTAGCTGACTTCTGCCAATACTTCTAGATAAGAACTTCCTGAAACTTAAATCATATTCTTTCAGAATATGATTCAGACTGGGAGTGGATTTTTCTGAATCAGAAGGAGATCCAACATTATTGGATAATTTTAAAACTTTTTCTTTTAATTCAGAATTTTCCAACTCAAGCTTCTTAGTTTCAAATTCAAATTGCTTTTTCAGCTTTCTGTATTTGATACTAAGATGAGCTTTTAATTCAAGAAGCTCTGTTAGACTGGAAACTAACTCTTCTCTAGATAGTTCAGAAAATACCTCTTCAGAATCTGATTCTGATGTAGATTCTGATCCATCATCTTCTGTCGCCATCAGCGCAAAGTTTGCCTGCTCTCCTTCAGAGTCTGATCCTGATTCTGATTCAGAATCATCCCATGTTGCCATAAGACCTTTCTTCTTATGAAACTTCTTCTTGGGATTCTCCTTCTGAAGTTTTGGACACTCGTTCTTGTAATGTCTAGGCTCATTGCACTCATAGCAGACAGCCTTCTTCTTGTCAGATCTTCTGTCACCAGAAGATTCTCCACGTTCAAATCTCTTTGAACTTCTGAAGCCTCTGAACTTCCTTTGCTTGCTCTTCCAGAGTTGGTTCACCCTTCTGGAGATCATGGACAATTCATCTTCTTCTTCAGATTCTGATTCTTCAGGATCTTCTTCTCTAGCCTGAAAAGCGTTAGTGCATTTTTTAATATTAGATTTTAATGCAATAGACTTACCTTTCTTTTGAGGCTCGTTTGCGTCCAGCTCAATTTCATGGCTTCTCAAGGCACTGATAAGCTCTTCCAAAGAAACTTCATTCAGATTCTTGGCATTCTTGAATGCTGTTACCATTGGACCCCATCTTCTGGGTAAGCTTCTGATAATCTTCTTTACATGATCAGCCTTGGTGTAGCCTTTGTCGAGAACTCTCAATCCAGCAGTTAGAGTTTGAAATCTTGAGAACATCTTCTCAATATCTTCATCATCCTCCATCTTGAAGGCTTCATATTTCTGGATTAGAGCAAGAGCTTTAGTCTCCTTGACTTGAGCATTTCCTTCATGAGTCATTTTCAAGGACTCATATATGTCATGGGCCGTTTCCCTGTTAGATATCTTCTCATACTCAGCATGAGAGATAGCATTCAGCAAAATAGTCCTGCATTTGTGATGATTTTTGAAATCTTTCTTTTGATCATCAGTCATTTCGCTTCTCGTGAGCCTTACACCAGTAGCTTTAACAGGATGTTTGTAACCATCCAACAGAAGATCCCATAGATCAGCATCCAGACCAAGAAAGTAACTTTCCACTTTATCTTTCCAATATTCAAAGTTTTCACCATCGAATATTGGTGGTCTAGTATAACCATTTTTACCATTGTATTGCTCAGCAGAGCCAGATGTAGATGCAGTTGGATTTGATTGAGATTCACCAGCCATCTTTTACTGAAGCGTTTTTCTCTTCCTGAATCTTTTCTAAACACGGTTAAGTGCTTGCACCTTAGAACCGGCGCTCTGATGCCAATTGAAGGATAAAAAACACTTAGAAAGGGGGGGTTTGAATAAGTGTAGTCTAAAAACTTGAACGATAAAAACAATATGCACAGTTATTTTTATCCTGGTTCGTTTTTAACTAAACTACTCCAGTCCACCCCCACGGAGTGATTTACCTCACCTGAGGATTTAATCCACTAATCGCAACAGATTACAATGGTTTTCCACTTAGTCCGCGACTAAGTCTTCTAGAGTATCCTGATCACAACCTGATCACTCCAGGAACAAATGCTTAGACACAAGCTAAGACTTTCTTAGAGTATCCTGACCACCACGTGATCACTCTAATTACAACTGCTTAGACACAAGCTAAGACTTCCTAGAGTATCCTGATAAACACTTGATCACTCTAGTTACTTACAAATTAATGTAATCAATTCTAAGAGTATTACAAATGCTTCTGAAAAGCTATAATCACAACAGTGATATTTCTCTTAACGTTTAAGCTTAATCTCACTAATATATTACAACAGCAATGTAGTGAGCTTTGATGAAGATGAAGTTTCTGAGCTTTGAATTTGAACAGCGTTTCAGCAAGTTAATATTCACAGAATTTGGTTCAGAGTTGTTAACCTTGCTTCTCATCAGAACTTCATATTTATAGGCGTTTGAGAAGATGACCGTTGGGCGCATTTAATGCTTTGCGTATTCCGTACAGCATTGCATTTAATGTTTCACGCTTTTGTCAACTATCTCGAGCCTTGTTCACGCTGTGTCTACTGACGTTGCCTTTAATAGCTTCCAACGTTCCTTTTGTCAGTCAGCGTAGCCTGCCACTTGTACTTTCTTCTGATCTGATGTTTGTGAATATAATATTTGAATATCATCAGAGTCAAACAGCTTGGTGCATAGCATCTTCTTGTCTTCTGACCTTGAAGTGCTTCTGAGCGTGATACCATGAGAACTTCAGTGCTTCTGCTTCTGATCTCAAGTTCTTCTGATGCTTCCATAGACCCATGTTCTGATTCTGCTTTGACCATCTTCTGATGTCTTGCCAGACCATGTTCTGATGTTGCATGCTGAACCTTCTGAGACAAAGTTTCTGAGCGCTGATTTGTGCATACTCTTTATATATTTCCTGAAATGGAAATTGCAATGTATTAGAGTACCACATTATCTCACACAAAATTCATATCCTTGTTATCATCAAAACTAAGAATATTGATCAGAACAAATCTTGTTCTAACAATGGAGTGTGGCCACAAGGGCTTGAACTCACGCCCTATATGTCACCACCTAAAACAACCACCAACTGGGCTATGCATGCGTAGTGACAAAGGAATGATCCCAGTTCAATATAATACAAAACAAGTTGTAACACACTGAAAAATAAAAGAAATAAAAAGGTCTGGGGCGAGGGGGATTCGAACCCCAGACCTATGGGTCATGAAGCGCTTAAGAGACAAGTGTGTAACCAGTTGTGCTGAAACGATGTAGTCGTTTAGCAAACAACTTCAACACATTATAATATAACTTGCGCGCTAAAAATGAAGTTTGAACTTCATCTTCTTCTTGTGCCAGCAATAACAACACCATGGTTGGATTTTGAACTTTCTCAAATATCAATCAATTTTGGAAAAGTAAAACACTAACATGCTCAGATTTTAACCACGAATCTAACCCTATTCTTAACACACATTTATTCAACCTGTGACACACGAATTTATTAGTTTTACTCAAGAACCCTAAAAATTCAAACTCAAATTAAATGATCATTTTTAACAATTAAACCCTAAAAGTTTAGGGCTATTACTCCCTACATATTTCTAAACACAATGGTATCAAGAATTGATTAAAACGATGCTAAAACAGATATGCACAAATTCAAGGAATATACCTCTGAAAATGGACTCGGGGGGAGCAATTCAGTAGACTTGGGAATGCCTCAAGTGTTCAGAAAGCTTCTATGAACCTCATGGAAGCATTTGCAATGCTCAAAAGTTCTTGAAGATACCTGCAAAACAAAACTCGATTTCACCTAGAACTTGAAAAAGTTATGGTGAGTTAGCTATGAGAGTGGAGTTCAAGATGCAAAACAGATATTTGGTTAGCTTCTATATGATGTTTAGAAGCTAACAAACATAAAAGGCCTCAAAACGCACAAGTGGATTTTGTTTTGGCAAGTTTGGTTCAAAGGTTCCTTTTAAGAGAAATTTGAATGGTGATTTCTGGTTATAGGTGTTTGGCAAGTGTTTGGATGTTATGGATAGCTTCCAAATGATAAAACTCATAAGTGATTACAAGATTAAAATACACTTCATTTGTTGTTCGTGACGACCGAATCTATCGGTCAGAGTAACCAGCAATACATTATCTAATTCGTTAGTTATAATGATCAAATCTATTGATCATCGCACCTAACGAAAACATATCAAACTAGGGTTGTACGCCATAATTAAAACACTTTCATCCTCAAATCACAAATTCAAAACTTTGATAGGCCATTCAAAAAGCCTTCAAAACAATTTCATAATCAATTCTAAGGCGTACAACCCTGCCCCGAACTACGTTGACTCTGATTCTCCCTAAGGAGATACGTAGGCACTTGGCAACAAGGGGAGTCCCCTTCCCCTAAATCCTAATTAGGTTCAAATCTTATCGTTCACCCTTTTAATTTCCTTATCTATTGCCTTAACAATTTTATCCATAAACATTCGCCTCTCAACTCAAAACCTTAGGAAAGGGTTAAGGGTGCCTAACACCTTCCATTGACCTGATTATAATAATCTTACCCAGATCTTTAAACTGCGTAGGGTTTCCTATTCGCACTGGTAGAATAGGTGACGACTCTAAAAGCTTATTTTTTAGGGCAGGTTGCTACAGTTTCAATTTGCTTTTGGGACAGAAGAAACAAGTTGGGAGCTCAATGGAAGTGTAACCTTTATGCTTGAAATGGAATGATTCAATGGTTAATGGCTTAAGCACTTGGATAATAGCCCTAAAGAGTGTGTAATCTTCTTATTATGGCCTCTTAAACAAGTTATATGGGCTGAAAGAAAGTAATCTTTCAAATTTGAACGAGTTTGGTTCATAACTTCTTCATTTTCTTCATATTTTCCTTCATTTTCAAGTGATCATGGTGGCATATTGACAAAATCATATCTCATGAATGGAGCCATGGATTTTCATGCTACTTAGCTCTTTGGAAAGCCTTTGATACATACTTCAAATGAGTAGTTGAAAGTTTCCTCAAACTCCTTTTGGATCATTGAGAAAAATGGCCATAAAGTGGAGGAAAAACTAGGTAAAACACTTAGAAAATTTTCGAAGTTTTTTGAACATAAACCTTGTTTGCTCAAAATCACTTATAAATAATCACTTTTTTCCAAAAGGTGATGCTGACAAAATGATTTTTATTTGAGGAGATCTACAACTTTCATGTTGGAAGTTTTTTTAGTTGTGTAGGTGAAATTTTGAGATCCATGAACTAGGTCAAAATGTACTTAAAAACCCTAGTTTGACTTTTTGTTGACTTTTTGATTCTTGATGAATTCTTTGAATTTTCTTTGATCAAATGTCTTTAATATCCATATGATGATGATTTGGACCCTTAAAATTCCATGGTTGACTATTTTCCTCAAAAGTCAAAGGTTGACTTGTACAGTTGACTTTTTTCCAAATGAATGACTGTCTTGTGATTTTTAAATGAATTAAGCTCTCCTCTTCAAATGAATGATGTGAATGGACTATAATGTTGATTTGGATGCCCTTGAATCATATCTTGAGTCTTGGAACCATCTCCTGATTAAAAGTCAACTTTCCAGTGGAAATTAGGTCAAAAACCCTAATTGAGGCTTCTGATGATCTTGAAGGTGATTGATCTTGTATTGAACCATCTTTGGGCCTTGATATTGATTGAAGAACCATTTGAATCATATAAGAATGTTGAACTTCTTTGTGGGCCTCAAAAACCCTAATTTGTTGTCTTCTCTTGATCAGTCTCCTGTCTTAGGACACAAGCAACAAACA
This sequence comes from Vicia villosa, assembly GCF_029867415.1. NCBI lineage: Eukaryota > Viridiplantae > Streptophyta > Magnoliopsida > Fabales > Fabaceae > Vicia > Vicia villosa. The sequence continues at coordinate 200,907,891 of NC_081180.1, read as the reverse complement.
ACAATTCTTTTTGTATTTTTGGTTAGCAAATGATAAATGCATGATGATAATGATGACAATGATGATCCTAATATTTAATCTATGGTGGGATCTCAGTGGTCAAAAATTAGGGTGCAACAGGTTTAAATGTACTTATATTTGTATATATATTTTTAGCCAAAATAAGCCAAAGAGGGAGATTGTTAATTCTCTGAATTATGTAATTGGCATTCATGTTTGGCTAAACTATAGTTATAACAATATGTATCATAGGATGTAAAACTTGCTAATAGAACACAGATACAAATCAGGTACAACAAGAAGATGTCCTATGAAATGTCAGAACATTATGTGTTGAAGCTATTCAATATCTGGAACAACATGTCGAAGAAGATGTCCTATGAGGGAGCATTCGACATCGCGCCTGCTGAGCTGGATTAATGAGATTCAATTCTGATTTTACATATGCAGAATATTCAAAGAATATTATGCATCCCATGTGGCGCAGAATCAAAGGTCTAGAAGATTCAATCAGAAATCAAGGAGAATGAAGACTTTCTAAATAAGGAGATTATTTAGGAAACAAACGATTGAAGACCTTTCTTGTAGCAGAAGTAACTACTGATTTGTAACAGCTAATGAAGCTGTGATTAGAAGCCAAGTCCAATTGGGAATAGGTTATAGATAGAAGTTGTGTAACCTAGGTTAGGTGAGAGCCGAATTCATCAAGATTTAATGATTAGGGATGATTCATAGGGCCATTCTCTAGGAGAGTTGGTAGAGGAATAATCTGAGTTAATGATTGTTCTATGTTCACACTCTAAACCCATAGGTAATGAGTTGTGTTGTGTGAACCACTCGGACTGTGGGATGGTCAATATTCTTCTTGAAGCCTTTAGTTAAGAGAAGTATTGTTATTAGATATAGCTAATGAAGCAACTCCAAGTTGTGTTCCTGACTGAGTTACAAGCTAACAAACAACATAGTTTGGCTTGAAACTTAGCTAGGTATTGTTCTTATCATGTTGTGATTAGTATAGTCATGGAATTGTGTCATCCTGTTGATGTTTATTTTGTGTGATCAAAATTATCATGGAGTCGGATCTTCATGAAGTGAACAAGGGGTGAAGCAGTGACCGAGTGTTGACTTCTAGACACCATTGCGATGGTTGGGAGTGAGATGGGTTTCTCATATCTAGAGGGGATCTAGGTAGAAGGGTCATTGGGTAGGGATTAAGTGAAGAGTTGTAAACCGGAGGTTGTTTAGCTTTGAATTAATAATGTTGATAGTGGATTACTTTCTAGCTTTGTAGCCCCCATAGTAGGTGTGTTTGTCACTGAACTGGGTTAACAATCACTTATGTTCTTTACCTTTCTGCACTGCGTAAAATTGTTTATGCCTTGCCTATATATTTCATAACAGGCCAAATGTCTCCACATCCTACAGGACATTTGAGTCCATTGCACCAGAATTTCAAAAAGTTTTGAAGGAACAAGTGCTGAAGATTTTGAAGACTGATGGTTCTGAAGAATAAAGTTCTGAAGATTCGGCTCCTGAAGACAAATAAATTCTGAAGACCAAGTGGTGAAGACTCTGAAGACGCAGCTCTGAAGACTATGCAGATTTGAAGTTCTGAAGAATGAGTTCTCAAGATAAAGGTTGCACTTTCGAAGACAAAGGTTCCGAAGTGGACTAATTCCGAATACTAAAGACCTGATCAAAATATGGTTTCACTCCTCTACTCATGCTTCAATAAACTATCATCAGAAGCCTCTGAAGTTAAGAAGACAAATGTTACTGTTAGCAATGATAAAGTACAAAGTACATAAACGCTTTATACCACTATCTCTCCTTCAACGTGCTTTATGGAAAAAGGACAGACGTGGCTGTACTTCTCAATATCATTGTGTAACGACTCTTCATCTATAGCAAGCTGTTTCCCAACGGCTATTCTTCAACTAATCTATTTTCTTTGGCTATATAAGAAGAAGAACATTCGATTTGACATGTTGTTGGTGCTGGTGTTAGTGCTGTCGTCACTAGAACACAACCAAACCATCAACCTATAACAACAACATGAATAACTTCCTCTCTATGGCTTTTACATCATGTTGTTAGTTATAAAATGATCTTTGAAGAAAAGAGAACATGTGCTGTTTTCCGATATGTTTTCAGAATATTAAAGACAAAGACGTTCTTCTTTCTGATGTTCATCAAGTTTAAACAAGCTATCAGAAGCTTATGAAGAAGAAGACGTTATAAGTTTAAGAGCTTTAGGATGTTGTCTGTAAGAAGCTACTTGAAGAGCAGAAGACCACACATCAAGCTACAATACAATGTAACACTCTTAGTGTGTATTAGGATCTTTTGATGTACTTAATTAAGTTTACTTAAGCTTGTGTAGAAGCAATTAATTATAAACAAACACTATTCAAACAGTTGTTTGATCATACCTTGAGAGGCCGAGTGAAGGTCAAAAGCTCGAGAAGACAGTGAATGCAGTCATTGTGGGAAATCCTCTTGGAAGACTGAGTGAAGGTCAGGAGTCTAAAGGATTCAATGAATGTTATATCTGTTAACTCAGAACACTGAACATTTCATTGTTGGTTAGTCACAAGCAGTGGCTTGTGCAGGTGTTATTCATAGGAATTGCTTGTGCAGGTTGTTAGTCACAGGGTTGTCTGTGCAACGTCAGTCGCCGGTAGTTGGCTCGTGCGGTTATCTGATTGGTTATAGTGGATTAAGAACTTGTTTAAGGCAGATTCACCTCAGAAGGGTGAACTGGATTAGCTTGAGGGTTTCTCAAGTGAAGCAGGATATATCGTGTGTTCTTTACTCTCTCGCTTTATTGTTCTAACTTTCACATTATCTTTATAAAGCATTAATTAGCATAGAAATGTTAAGAAGCAAGAAACATTCAAAGAGTGAAAACCCTATTCAAACTCCCCCCTTTCTAGTGTTTTTTTCACCTTCACCTTGGTCTCCCTCCATAATGAATGATATTAGTAACCTCCGTCGTGAGCCATTAAAATATCGTAATTTTTGTAACGGCGGATACCCTTCGTATGTAGGTAACCGTCGCGGCCGACTAGGCTTAACGACTCTGGCCTCATTAGAGGTAACTTCTACTGAGATGGAAATCCGTCCCTGCCGAGCTGGAAAGCTGCTTCTGCCGAGCTGCAGATTATGAGTCGACCGACTAGGAGGGCAGTGTGCCGACTTGAGGATTTTCAAGGTTAATCCTAGTTCTTATCCGTCTTGTTCTCTGTCCACTTCTTTTATTCTATGTCGGCTTTCCTAATCGGCCTAAATATTCCAAATATGTACATGACCTATAATTGAGCATTCTAGATTCAAAGAAACAAATTAGAAAAGTCTATTCTTTTCACATAAAATTTTGGATTTTATCTTCCCTACATTTGAGTTTTTAATGGTCTTATGCAAACTTGAGTATAGGCTAAACTATCTTGGATATTTCTGTATACAAACTCTAAGACAGTTTAAAAGTGTGTAAAACCGTACAAAAATTAATTTCTTCTCCGTTTTAGCCTCGATCCATTTAATTTACCATTAATTTTTCTAACTTAACATACACTTTCTTATTTGTTATTATTAAGTGTGAGTTAGTTTCAGACCTGGGTAGGGAGAAACATTTAGAGTGTGTTTGGATGAAACATTTTAATGAGGTAATGTAATGTTTTGAGGAAATTTAAAATGTTTTGCACAAAATTTATTGTTTGGATACAAAAATGAAGAATTGTTAAAATAGTGGAAATTTATGAAGTATTTTATCTAAGTTAAATTTAATCATTTTGAAATGACACCAAAAACCAAACAATTTGAAATTCCTCTCATACTTCATAGAATATATTTGTTACTATTATTTCTTCAAATTTTGCAAATTAGTTCTCATATTTTCCAAAATTACAAATTTGACCCTAAAAATTTTCAAAAAATTACAAATTGGTCCTTAATATCTTTTAAATTTTACAATTTGGTCATTCAAATTTTTAAAAATTGCACATTAGTCCCTACTTTTTAATTTTTTTATTTGGTCAAAAAAAATTAAATTTTATAAAATGACCCTAAAATTCTAACAATGAATTATCTTAATACCTCATCCAAACAAAATAGTTTAAAAATGAATGGATTTCAATTGAATCATTTAAAGCAAATTGCTTTGAACTTTAAATTCCTTTAAAATTTTCAATTATCTCATCCAAACACACTCTAATGAAATTTAAATTTAAAAAAAACCTGATTTGTTATAGGTGATATATATATATATATATATATATATATATATATATATATATATATATATATATATATATATATATATATATATATATATATATATATATATATATATATATATATCACTAAATGGGGGATTCCCAATCCTTGGAAGCAAGACAATGAGAAGAACAACCATTAATGTCACTTGCTTTAATAAATTAACAAGATATATGGTACCAAACATTAGAGGATTGAAGATGGTAATGCACATAATTTTGAATGAAATTGATGTTTTCTCTTTTTTTTTTTTGCTTTTCCCATAAGAAAACATAATTCTCTTTTTCTTTTTTTGCTTTTCCCATAAGAAAACATTCCCAAGAGGCATGGGTTCGTTTTTGTATAATTAATTTTCATGGACTATGATAATTAAGCTCCAACCAAATATAAAGTATACTAATACCTTGATTAGAGGTAATGTCTAATAAGAGTAAGTTTGGAGAGAACACGTTTTGGAGCATTTCTTAGATTATAACATTGCCATATATTAGTTGCGTATATTGTTTTTTTCTTTAAAACGTTAAAATAAAATGATGAAATTGATTATTATAGTAGTTGATATGACTGGCTAATCCCCTAATCAATAGGCTTTAGTTATTCGTGGTATATGATTAAGAAGTGTTTTTGTTGTCTATAAATATTTCAAATTTAATTTTTAATTTCTATAAAAAAATTATTTTTGTATGTCGTTTTAGTCTTTCTAAGGAGACAAAAACTACATGTATAAATAATTTAATAGGAACTAGAACATGACTTTTTTTTTAAAGGAATAAAAGTCAAATTTAATAATTTTGTAAGGGCCAAAAACATATTTAACCCTAAAAAAAAAAATAATTGTTATGAATAATCCTTAGTAATGGATTTAATCATTTCCTCTTAACATTCATATGTCTCTTAACATCCTAAATGTTAATCAATTCAGTTTATTTGATAGGGATCCTGCACAACAATATTGATAACCTCCCCGATGCGAGTTGAGACCATAAAACCGTATACATGGCTATTCATGTGACAATCATTAAATATGAGACACGTTTTAAATGTCCATTAATGTATGTCTGAGGGTTAGTTACTTCGTGGACTAGCTCTGTGAGCTAGCCCAGTTGGGCGACTTGGCTGCCCATTCGCGGGTTAACTCTATTGGGCGACCTTCCTGTGGGCTAGCTCTTCTAGGAGACTTAGCTGTCACTTCGCGGGCTAACTCTGTTGGACGACTTGCCTGTGGTCTAACTCTATTGGGCGACTTGACTGTCCCTTCACGGGCTAGCTCTGCTAGGCGACTTGCCTGTGGGCTAGCTCCGTTGGGAGAATTGGATGTTCCATCGTGAGCTAGCTCTATTAGGTGAATAGTATGTGGGATAACTCTGTTAGGTGACTTAGTTGTCCCTTCGCGGGCTAGCCTTTCTGGGCAACTTGGTTGTCCCTTCGCAGGCTAGCCCCATTGAACGACTTGGTTGTCCATTCGCGGGCTAACACTGCTGGGCGACTGCCTGTCGGCTGGCTCCATTGGGCTACTTGTCTGTCCCGTCGTGGGTTAGCTCTTATCGCTACCACGAAAAATGAACCAGAGTCGCCACTAATATATTTATCCCATCGAGGGAAATGAATATCATAAAACCTAGCAAAGAATAAGAACAAGATCTTACGACCAGAGAACTAGGTACGGGAGTCGGTTACGCAAGGAGAAGGTACTAGCACCCCTCACGTGTGTCGTACTCGACGGTATCCACCTATGCTTTTTTCTATCTAAAGGGTGTAATCTATGTCTAAGCCTACATGGGAATGAATACAAAAGAAACACGGGGAAAAGAAGAAATTATTTACAATTGTGCTCGCTTAGGCCCCACGACCTAATGCCTACGTATCCTTTTCAGGAATCAGAGCGCCATAGTTCGGCTCAAGAATTTCTGTTTGTTTTGTATTTTTTAGTTGAACAAAGGTTAAGGTCACAATCCACGATGCTCGACCTTGGGATATTTACACACCTAAGTATGAAATGGACTTAACTTGTTCTTAGAAGAGAAGGAACATAGGTTTATGTTTTTTATGTAATTCCATGATGAACAAAACCCACTATAAGGCTTCGCATCACTTCCTTACTTTGTTTGAATTTGAACATTTATTAAGTATTTTGTGTGTTTTTTGATTGGTGTCTTTTAAAGGGGAATTTAGTTTGTACTTGAATTATACCAAAAAGGTTTAAGTATTTAGAGAAATACACCAAGGTCTACACCTCAATCATTTCTCTAAGTAGTAGTGAAGAAATACACCAAGGTCTACACCTCGATCATTTCTTTCCCACTAAGTAGAAAAGAAATACACCAGGGTCTACACCCCAATCATTTCTTTCCCCCTATGAAAGAAATAGTAGTATGATTCTCGTCGGTATTTATTAGGTTTTTTAAAGTTAAAAAAGAAAAATAAATGAATAAGGGAGACTAACCTAATGTACTAACCTAATGATTATTGTTTTATTATGAAAGGGGAGTCTAAGTCCTAATTGAAATTGAACTAATAACCTAAGGGAAAAGACTAAGCAAAAGAAGGGGAAGAAGCTATTTAAGTTGACCAAAGTCAACTTTAACAACTAGGGGTATTTTGGGAATTTCACAAAGTATAGAAAAATATTCACAAAAATAAGAGAAGTAAATTATAAACTATTAGGCTTTGTTTGGGAGTTTGGAGAGGAAGGGATGGGAGGACTTTGGAAAATAGGAAGAATTAGGTGAAAGGAATAAAAAGATTTTGGGTAGGAGGGTTTTGGAGGGTTTGATTTTATTCATAACACCAAAAACCCCAACTTTTCCAGAAGATGAACACCTGTTCAGTCTATTTGGACAAGCATGCGTGCAGTTGATGAGATGCCGCCCTAGGTAACTGTGCAAATCATTTCAAATTTCACGTTATCCCACCTAACGTCATTCATCATTAAATGCGTTTGTTTTCTTGATTCTGTAATTGTTCATTCTCATAAACTCATTGCATTCTTTTTCAAATCCACTTCTATATAAACATCCCTCATCATTTCATTTTCTCTTTTACGCATTCATCTTCTCTCACCTGTTTATGCACTTCTGCAATTTTTTTGCCCTATTTGATTACCCTAAAAGAAAGAACCCTAGAAATCTCAGTTGTGCAACAATGGCTGCTTCTTCATTAAACATTGCTGGTTCTCCATCTCCTTCTCAACAACATCAACAAGAAGAAGAAGAACTGTTTTATCCTCCACTCACTTGCACTATTCCTCGGGAAGATTTAAAAGTGATCTGTGAGTTGATGGTTGATTTTGATAATCTGGCAGAACATCAGTTTAATCTCAGAGAGAATATAGTTTTTCAAGGATGGTCTTCATTATTTCGTGAATTCTGTGAACCAGTCTATCCTGACTTGGTGAAAGAATTATGGGTTAATGCTTTCGTCATTCCTAAAGCAATCGTTTCTTTTGTTCATGGAAGATTCTTCTCAATCACTGAAGACACATTGAGAATGTTGTTTGATTTGAGAGAGCCTGTTGGTGATTTTGAACTCTCTCGAAGGGAAAACTTGAATCATGTTCTTGCTGAACTATACCTAGATGTGACGAAAACGAAAGATGTAAGGGATCTGAAGGACATCTACAAAGTCTGGACAAAGATTCTTCTTGGTTGTTTGTATCACATGAAAGCAACCCATTCTCCAAACTTTGTCAACAGAGACCAACAATACATTTTGTATTGCATTGGTACTCAGAAGAAGGTTGATGTTGTATACATCATTTTCAATCATATGTGGAATGCTGTTAAAGATACTCGAGATGAGAATAGAACCAAGAAAGGTAATATTATTCCTTTTGGAAGAATCATTACCAATCTTCTTGTTCAAACCAAAATGGTTGAGAAACTGGAAACTGCTGGAGTTGTCCAAGACCTTGTTACTGTCACTGGAAGCATCTTGAATGCCAATACCCTGAGAAAGATGAATCTTATTAGGGCTATTGGAAATGCTCCCAAACCTATTCCAGGAGTCAGAATCAGAAGAGGACCAGTGCTAGCTGACTTTGAAACATTCTTCTTAAATGAACAACCAGATATTAAAGTTCATTATCTGAACGTTGTCAAGCAAGGCAGTCAGAAAGCCTCAACTTCCAAGCCTGTAGCTTCATAAGATGTTTCAGAAGCTGCTCCAGAAGTTGCTGCCAAGAAAGAAAGAAGGACAAAGCGTAAGTTTGATCGTCCTTCTGTCAATGAGGAGAAAAATAATCAAGAAGAAGCTGCTGCAGTAGTTGATGAAAATGTTGCTGTGGAAGAAGTTGTTGCTGAAGAAAATCAAGAAGTTCTAGTTGAAAATGAGAACATAGAACAAGAAGCTGTTGAGAAAAAGAAGAAAAAGAAGAAGTCAAAGAAAGAGAAGAAAGAAGATGTTGAGAAAAATGCTGAGAAGGAAGGAGAGAATAAGAAGAAGAAAAATAAGAAGAAGAAAAAGAAAACTGTTGTTGTTGAAAAGAGGTCAGAAGAAGAAGTGATTCAAGAAGAAGTGAAAGGAAGAAGCAGAGAAGGAAGCTGCCAGAAAGAGAGAATTGGCTCTTGAAAAGATAAAGTCTGTTTATGAGAAGAAGAAGCGAAAAGGACTTGAAGCTGATTCTGAAGGGTCTCAGAAGAAATCCAAAGGTATACATATTTCTGAACCTGACTCTGTTTTTGTTTTAATTTCAGAATCTGTACCAACAGAAGTTCCTCAACCTTCTCAACCAGAAAATCAACCACAAACATCCCCTGTTGAATCCCCTCAATTTACCAAAGTTCTCACCCCTCCTTCTTCACCCATCACCAAAGTTCTCACTCCTCCTCCTTCACCCATAACCAACCCTGCTTCTGACCATCCCATTGATACACTTATACGAGATATTCAACCCCTTCAAACCCTCTTTCCTCCTCACTCAAATATCTCCATTTCTCAACCTCCACCTCATGCAAACTATTCCCCCATTGCTAACCCTGTCATAAACAATTCACCTGAATCAGATTCTAAAAGTACTGGTTCTATGGCTCAATTGTTTCGTGAATGCAACTTCACTCCTAAACCCCGTCCTGAACCTGAGCTTGTGGTGTTGGACGCTGAGTCAGAAGAAATAGAATTCTTTCCTTCTCTTGATAGAGAACCCCAACCCTACTTCTTTCTGAACCCATATTCTGCTATCACCAGACTCAAATCCTGCTGGGAATTTTCTGTTGGTGTACATTTTGAAATATTAAAACTAAAAATGAAGACAGGTTTAGAGACTTTGAAGGCAGCACATCATGCCAGGATGGATGATGTTGAATTAAGAAATCTCTTGAGGATCTTCAGAAGGAATATGAACTCTGAGTTTCTGAAGCTTCAGAAGGCGTGTGAAGCAGAAGCTCCAGGTCATCTTGGATTTCTAAGATCCTATGAAGAATTCTGGGCCAGTCATCTCAAGTGCAGATATTGTCTTGAAGAAAAAGAATTTCTTGATGAGCTTGCAGAAGATGTCTCTGACAAGCGCCTTGTCTTGCCATGGTCGTGTGGAAGCCTCCATATTCTGTTCTGACTGGAGATTTCCAGTGGCTATTCAACTAGCTGAGGGAGAATCCTTCTGAGAAGGCACCAAACATGGTTATTCCTGAGGTTGAATATCCGTTAGAAGTTGCTTCTCCCACTCCTCCAAGAAATCTGGCTGCAATTCTTCAGGCTCTTGAGAATGAAGATTCTGATATCCTTGCTCCAGATTATTCTGAAGATGCTTCTATGTCTGAAGCTGATGCTGAGAAGCAAAGTGCTGAGAATCATCCTGCTGAGAAACTTCCTGTTCAGGAAAATCAAGATGATGTTCTCATGTTAGATGCTGCAGTTGAGCATGCTACTCCACTGAATGATAGCTGTGAAGCTTCTTCTGGTGAATCCTCTCTTCTGGTGAAGACCATGGAGGCTCTTCAAAAGAATCAAGCTGATCTAGCTTCTCGATTGGATAAGCATGAAGGTACTCACAATGAGTTTCGCTCATTCATGAAGACGCAGACTGAAAGCACTTCTGAGATTCAAAGCCTTCTAGCCAAGATCTTCTCTAGATTAGGCTAGTCGTAGTCATTTGGTCTTAGTTGTTTCTTGTTTCTTGCATCTGTTTTTTGCATCTGCTTTGACCGGTAAAATAGCAAGTGTACTATTTTCACCGATGTAGTAATAAAGGAGATAATTTCCCAAGTATCGAACTCGCGGACTGCGTAGGAATTATATGTTTCACAATAGTGCAATTGAATAAAAATTCATTGGGGTGTTTGAATTTGATTTTTAATTTAAATAACAGCTTATGTAAAACGAAAGGATGAAATAGTTTGACTGATGAAAATATGCGAAGACTAGTTAGGATAGATGTGTGAATCGCTCTGTAATGGAATAATTACCAATTAATAGATTACCTTTAGAAATTCTCAACTATCAACACCAAACATTGATTTTTCCTAATTCCTTAGTGAAAAACTTCTTGAGATTAAAACCCTCTTTCAATTCCTTAACAAGATAATTTTATATCAAGATTCTATAAGACATAGCCCGGATAATATGATCGCTACACATCAAACCCTTATTCCTAAGTGATTCTCAATTATAGCGTTATGATTAAAAAAGCATTGAGGTAGTTTGTCCAACCAAACCCCAACCGTAAATCAACACATATATTTTCCAATATAATGAAGCAATAAGAACTTTTAATCATAAATTGAATTTCATAAAGATAATCCAAAAACAACGGTAAATATTATTCATTACATCACACGATCCAGGGACATCACCCTAACAAGTAATAGTTTAGCTACTCATGGCAAATGTCAAGATAACATAAATTAAGGATGAAGACATTACAATAAGAGAAGTGTGAATGGATCTTCAATTGCGGATGCTCTTGAAGATTTCTTCGCTGCAAACCCTATCGCTTCCAATCCTTGTTCTATCGTTCTTCCGTAATCAAAAAGTGATTTTCTCTTTTCCAAACAGTGACTAAATATCTCTCAGCAATTATTCTCCTTCGAAAAGTCCATAATGCCCTTTCTTAAGTGACCGATTCCAAGAGTTGAAAACAAAACTTTTTCTGCGCGCACGTCTGACACGGCCGTGTCATAGGACACGGGTGGCCGTGTCAGACCTCTGACTTATTGGCTCTCAGCTTTTTGAAACATTTCCCTTCAGCAAGTGTGACACGGCCGTGTCACATGACACGGGTGGCCGTGTCACAGCTCTGTCTCACCAAAAACTACTTTTTCTTGACTCGAATCGTGCCATGTTCCTGCAAAACTTAAACACTACCAATACAAGATCAAAAGCAATAGAAAACCAACAAAAACAAGAAAAGATAACACACCAAACTCAAATATAAAAATTAGCAAAACTAAAAAGAACTAGACTAATACGATTTAAACTACCACCGAATGAAGTGCTTTTCCATTGATCCGAACATAGAAACGAGGTGAAATTGGTGGCCGATCATGCTTCTCTTTATTTTGTATCTTCTGATATTTCTTTAAATGAATCAATGAAACATTATCTTCTTTCATATTGTTTGTTTTTCATCTGAATCTTTTATATGCTTTTTGATGTTATGACAAAAAGGGGGAGAAAAACGTGATAATTGATTTGATTTATTATATCAGTTGCTGGGATTAAGTCTCAACATTCCTAACATTATTTGCAAGTTCTATGTCTTTGAGATTTTTGCAGGATTGAAGATATTCTGAAAAAGCTCAACATGAGAAGCAAAGACATGGAGAAACGCAATTCTGTAAAGAAACATGCTCATGGAAATTGAAGCAAGCATAGTGCTGTGAAGCTTCAAGATCAGAAGCAAGAAGGATGAATGTTCTGATATTCTCATGGCAGAATATGCTCTAACACATTCTTATCCCTTATATGTTCTGATACATACACTACGCCAAAATTGATATTTTGTAGCGCCTAATTTAATAGCACTTTTAAAAAAAGTGCTATTAAAAAAGAAAAAAATTATTTATAATAGCACTTTATGGTCGGGCGCTATTATAAAATACAAACAATGTTATTTTGATAGCACTTAGTAAAAAAACGCTATTATTAAACTTCAGTAAGATAGCGCTTTCTGAAAAGTGCTATTAATATCGTACATTTAGATAGCGCTTTTTGAAAAATGCTATTAATATTATTTACTAAGATAGCGCTTTCTGAAAAACGCTATTAATATTCTTCACTATTTTTTTTGAAAAAAATATTTTTCATTTAGATAGCACTTTATGTAAAAGTGCTATTATTTTAGTCATCCCTAAATACTAATGTGGAACTTAATAAATTAATAAAATAAAATAAAATAAGTGGACACTTTTTTCACTTTTTTCATTACTCTTATTTTCAATCCGATTCTCATAATTTTCTTTGGGAAATGCTAACCAGTGCCCTCATGGCAATAGTTAAGATTTTAAAATAGTAAATTTATCCCGGTAATCTGCGTATTTAATGCATTGAAAATTGAAATATTAAAGTTTCTATAAAATATTTTCTTTTTTTAGAATACTTAACAATTGCCCTGAGGGCACTGGTTATTTTGATGTTAAATAGCGCTAATTTAATAGCGTTTTTTATAAAAACGCTATGAAAAATTTCAAATAGATAAATACAATAGCGCGCTTTTCTTAAAACTGGTATTATAGGTTAATAATATAAACAAAAAGAAAAATTACACATATATTTGATAGCACTTTTATATGAAACGCTAATAAAATGATACTCATGTAATTGCGCTTATGTGAAAACGCTATCATAAAGCTTTCAAGAATTTTTTTTAATTTTGATGGCACTTTATGTAAAGCGCTAATGTTATATATATATATATATATATATATATATATATATATATATATATATATATATATATATATATATTTTTGTTTTTTTGTAAACCCTTTTCTAATGTTATATCCAACTAAACTTAACTAAGAGGAAAGAAATTAAGATAGGGAAAAGGATTAGGGTTACGTGTATTGTGGCTTTTGATGTTCTTCTCCTTCTCATGACGAACTCGCGGCGGCAACGAACTCCTCCTCGACGCCGCCATGCCGCTCGCCTCCGTGAACTACCGCAACAAGAACACGACCTCGTCCGTCCTCTCGCTAATCTCTCTCTCTCATATTCTCTCAACGATCTCAGTCTCGCTCTCCTCAATCGTCCTCAACCCGTTCCTTTCTTGTGAATTTTGCCATGACTTCGATCGGTTTCGACGCGACTACATGATTAGCATTCTCCAAGAAATCAGGCAAATAGTACTCAGTCTTCTTCTTCGATTCTGTTTGTGTGTTTCTTCTTTTTCGATGAATCTGTTTCCTCGTGATACGATTATTGATACACGATTCAATTTGCACTTTGCAAATTCATCATGTTCTGAAGCGTTGTTGTTGCAGTTTGCAGATGAAGATTGAATAGAAGATGATATTATGAAGATGCGTCAATTTGATGAAGTAGCGTGAAGGTAATTCTTGAGGTCTGAAGGTTCGATGAAGATGAAGAATCCAAGGAGAAGGATGATTGAAGATTTGGTGAAGGATTCAAGAATTCTGAAGATCGAGTTTTGTTGTTGTGAAGATTCTCGGTTCAGAGGCAGAGAGAGTTGAAGAATTCTGATATTGAAGATGATGAATGAAGCGTCAATGGAGGGAATGATTCAGAGAGAGATTCGATGAAGATCAAGGATCTCAGAATTCGGTTGGAGGTGAGTTCTCAAAAGTTTATTACATTTCTGTTATGAATTTTTTTCCATTTTCTTCTGATCTCTGTTAAATCTTTTGGTTCCTTTTTGTTGAAGTTTTTTGGTGATTGAAGAAGTGATGAAGGAGGTTTGAGAGAGTGAAGATTGAAGGAGAGGATTGGGATCGTGGATTTTTCTCCTCTTTTTCTTTCTGAATTTTCTGTTATCTCCTCTTCTTCTACTGATATTTTGTTACCTATTTATCTGCTGCATTCTGTTAGAACTTTTCTTCTCATTTTCGGTTAGTGAACCTATTTATCTGCTGCATTTTGTTGTTCACTATCCTTTACTGGGCTAGTGTTCTTTGTCTTAAAATATCTTTATTAATTAAATTAGTATTGTCATATCGGTATTGGGTTCGAGCCTGTATCAATAATCCTAGATACTAGTACTTGATCTTATTAATATTATAAATATTTGTATTAGGTTGAGCTATATACTATCTTCTAATTTCATATATTCCAAATGTTCTAGATATGAAGATGGTTCCATGCTTTGGTGGGATGTACGGAATCCTGGAGTTCCAATAAGCTCTGTGAAATTCCATTCTGAGCCAGGTATGGACATCAGCATCCTTAGATAACTCAAAAGTTTCAAAATAAGTATTTAGTCAATAACTGATTATTTTGTAGTTGAGCATCTGCATTGACGGGTCTTGCAAAGGGGGTATCTCAGGAGCTGCAGATGAGAGAATTGTGATGTATAGCTTGGATCATTCTTCGGTAACTTCATTTTCTATATTCTCTTTTTCCAATTGAACATCTGATCCTGTAAATGTTATTTTTATTCATTGATCATTTTCAATCTTAATGTTGGTAAGTGATACCTGATGCTGCTTATTTATAACTTTTTCATATTCGTGTCATATTGATTGTAGGGTACATGTGTAGTCAATAAAGAAATCAAATTGGAGCTACCTGGCATCTCAGGCACCTCAATTCGGCATAACAAAATTGCTGCAACAGCTGGCTGGGACCACAGGTTTTTAATTGCATTAACAGTTTAAGCACCCCCTAAAAACAACGTTGTTGTACAAAAAATTGACATTTCTTGATCCATAATAAGTTGTTAATATTCTTGGCATGAATTTCAAAAGAAAAATTATTGGCATGAATCATCCAATTTATGACAAACATGTAACATTTGAGCTACTATCTGTTGAAGAACTTCCTTATTAAAGTGAGCTAGATCTGAATCCTAAACAGGAGTTGAAATTTATTATAATAACTGCATTAGATGCATCAAAGAGACTTCCCCATTGTATGTGTATTAATCTTCAAAAAGTACTTTATGATAGTTGATACAAATCCTGCTGTTTAACTTATGTTTGTCATCTTATTGGCAGAGTAAGAATATATAATTACCACAAAGGAAATGCTTTAGCTGTACTGAAGTATCATCATGCCACCGTAAGTCACTGTAGATAAATACATTATCATTATTGGCATGAAAACAACATTCTTATTTGGTGAGTTTTTTTTTATGATTGTTCTTGAATAAATTTTTAGAGTTCTTTTGTATGTATTAAGAGTATGCGTATAGTTACTGCATAAGTAAGTTGTGAATCTTTCAATTAATTTGTTTGGTTAAAGTGACAAAATGAATTTGTATTGCATCTTGTAAACTTTTATAGAATTTTTTTTTTACTCCAGCTCCTATACCATCATCAAATGAAAGTAAATATGGAGGCTATTACATAAAGAAATCTAAAAGATAATGTGTCTAATGAAGATTCTTCTACATCTTACACAAATGATTGTTCATACCAATCTCCGAAACATGCAAAAACAAAGATCATGCAAAGGTTTCCAAGTGCCGGTTACATCACAAAATCGGAGCATAAAGATGGAAATAATTGATTTTGCCTATTCTTGTCGAACTACTTCAAGGAGTGGAAATAATATATTTTCCCCTGTGTAATTGTATATTCAATGAAACCAACTCATATAACTTTATATTTATGATGCCATTTCCAATTTCCATACTTGTTAATTGTATTTGAAACTTTACTTTTATGATGCCATTTCCGTACTTGTTAATTGTATTTGAATTGTATTTGGTTGTTATATATTTTCTTAATGAATATGTTGAATTGTTTATATGATTAAATTCTTTTTGATGATCTTCGAGGAAATATGGGTTGGATTGAAAGGCAATGCCTACTTTACTCGTTACCGTTATCACATTTTTATCATGGCTGAGCAATTTTTAATATTAAAAAATAGGGTCTTTAATGGCACTTTAGTGTAAACTGCTATTAAAATCTGGGCCTAAAATAGCATTTATTTGAGAAGTGCTATTAAACACGAGTTATATATTAGCGCTTTTTTTAAAAGTGCTATCAAACATGAGTCATATATTAGCGCTTTTATTGAAAGCGCTATCAAACATGTGTCCTTTAATAGCACTTAGTTTGAAAGTGCTGTCAAAATCACAACAAAACAAACGCAAAATGCATACTTCAATAGCGCTTTAGAAAAAATGCTATTAAAAATGGGCACTTTAATAGCGTTTTAAAAGTGCTATCAAAGAAAAAACATTTACAATAGCGGCGCGGTTAATAGCGCTTTTAAGCGCTATCAAAAACAAAAAAAAGTGCTATTAAATAGCTTATTTGGCGTAGTGATATTATATGTTCTGATACATATTTCTGATTCATTCATGCTCTGACTTTTGTCATCTAGTTTGTTCTCAAACATTTCAGGATGTAAAGATGCTCTGATGATGCTCTAGTACATTCAAGAATGTCCTGATACAATCAAGAATGCAATGATTTAAGAAGAAATTCAAAGCTCTGAAGCTGTCCTATGGAAGCAAGAAGAAGAAGCTCTGAATGTTCTGAAGTTCTAGGCAAATGTGAACGTCTCAACTGAAATGGAAAATACTCAGGGAAGTCTTTTATTTGTAAATTCTTCCAGTATTTATTTCAGGGGGAGATTGTTAATCTCAGGGGGAGACATATTCACACACTATGTTTATATGCTTATGCTATAACTGTGTAATTGTCTTTAGTCATCTGATATTCTGATTGCAAATTCATATAAATTATATATGTTTTTGTCATCATCAAAAAGGGGGAGATTGTTAGAACAAGAATTGTTCTGATCAATATTCTTAGTTTTGATGATAACAATGTATATGAATTTTGCTTAAGACAATGTGGTACTCTAATCCTATGCATTTTCCATTTCAGGAAATATATAAGGAGTATGCACAATTCAGCGCAAGAAGCACTGACTCAGAAGGGTCAAGTATGCAACATCAGAACATGCTCTCGCAAGACATCAGAAGATGGTCAAGAAGAATCAGAACATGGTCTATTGAAGCATCATAAGAACTTGAGATCAGAAGCAGAAGCACTGCAGTTCTTATGGTATCACGCTAGAAGCACTTCAAAGTCAGAAGACAAGAAGATGCTCTACATCAAGCTGTTTGACTCTGATAAATTCAAACGTTGTATCGACAAACATCAGATCAGAAGCAAGTACAAGATGGCAGGCTACGCTGACTGACAAAAGGAACGTTAGAAGCTATTAAAGGCAAAGTCAGTTAAAGCAGGAAAAGCAAGGCTCGAGGTAGTTGACAAAAGAGTGAAACATTAAATGCAATGCCGTACGGATCACGCAACGCATTAAATGCTCCCAACGGTCATCTTCTCAAAATGCCTATAAATAGAAGTTCTGATCAGAAGCTGAATACGAACTCTTTGCGCAAAAATACAGAAACGTTGTCAAATTCAAAAGCTCTCAAACTTCATCTTCAACCTCACTTCATTGTAATATCTTAGTGAGTTTTAAGCTTAGAACTTAAGAGAAATATCACAGTTGTGATTATAGCTTATTAAGAAGCATTGTAAAACTCTTGTAAGAATTTGTTTATTAATTTGTAAAAGGTTCCTATAGTGATCAAGGTGTGATCAGAATACTCTAGAAGACTTAGAGGGTATCTAAGTGGAAAACCATTGTAATCAAGGTTGATTAGTGGATTAAATCCTCAGGTGAGGTAAATCACTCTAAGGAGGTGGACTGGAGTAGTTTCGTTAACAACGAACCAGGATAAAAATCATTATGCAATTGTTTTTATCTTAAGAGTTTTTAAAGTCACACTTATTCAAACCCCCCCTTTCTAAGTGTTTTTCTATACTTCAGAATGTCCATGGGCCTTTGAGTTGAATCATTTCCTGTTTAGGATTATTTTGACCTAGTTCTCATTCTATAAATAGGGCACTTTCCACCCTCTCTTTTCATCGACAGTTATCTAACAAATTTCTCCAACAGTAACCAACAATTTTCTATCAATTCCTCACGAACACTCACAAACTTTGTTACATATATTTTTTTTAATATCTTTTGGTTTTCTTGTTGGCCGATGATTTCAATATGAGGCATCCCAAATTTTATTTTCAATCTGTTTTTTTTAATTTCTAACTTTAATTTCTAACTTGTTTTAAACCACATGATGATATGATATGGTTGTGTTTTTTTAAATTATATTGTATTTTATTACCATTTTTATCTATTGGTACATACATTTATAAGTACCGAATCACTACAAAATTTCATAACAAAACGTTCTTCTGCAATTAGGTCTCGTTACCATAGATGCAATTTATTTTTTAATCACAATCATAAATTTCTAACCTTATTCAAACCCAAGTTTTTTTTACAAGAAACAAACCATTCAATTTTTAATTTCTACCAACATCATCACCAAATTTCAATATGCCTAACCTTTAATTTTCAAGCATCAAAAAGCATATCCAAAGTTTGAAACCACAACAAAAATAGTGGCACAGTGATCAGATAACTATGTTTCTATTGTTTTTTGTTTGATTCTTTTACAGGTTCTCGTTCGTTACAGCTTAACAAAGGAAGACACATCAAGAACTTTCGATCAACTCACTGAACCAGCCCTTTGTTCATCAGCTCCAACATGACGTTCAACATCAATCGTTCACGCTGCTTCTACGACATCAAAACCAGTCTTCCCACTCCACCTCCAACAATGTTCGGCGATTCACAACAAACGACGAGCAACGAATCATCACAATCACACTGAAGCTGCAACTTCACACAACAACTCAATAATTGGATCCGAGTGACCACGCACGATCTTGAATCAGACCTGCAAACAACGATTTCAGAACATGTTTCAACCATCGCTCTCGAAGCAACTCAAATCCAAGGAAGAGATTAAGAATTAAGAAGGAGAAGAAGCATGGCCGCCAAATCAAGCCACATACTCAAACACAACACCGCCGGACCGATTCACAAGCTTCAGCAATCGGAAAACATTCATCAACGTCCTCCAACAACAAAGTTCAACCGTAAATCAATTTCCTTCCGTCAATAATGTTTCTGTTCATTGCAATTAATTAGCGGAATGATTTTGTTGTGATTGATGTTTTGTTTACAAAGTTGATGTTATGCTTGCACATGTGTGACCCTGTTTCTTCATGAATCTCTTTGTGTGTTTGGAACAGAGATTTTATTGAGAGTAATTTGAGAAGGTTAGGAACAGAGAGATGAAGATGACAGACCAAACAAAAATCGTAAAACAAATGGAAGAGAACAAGGAGGTTTGAGGGACCGGGAGAGTGAACTAATTTGGGGGAGGCGGATCCAATATTACCTATTTGAAAATTATACCCTGTACCCCTACTTTTATCCCAATACCCCTACCAAAAAAAATTTCGGACAAAATTACCCCTGTATAAATAGTGAAAATTACCAAAATTTTCACTTTTTCACTCATTTTCACGTTTTTGAATAGGGAATTTTCTTGCCCAAAAACCGGATAACCCAGCCTAGTGAGTTCCGGTTCATCAGACTTTGAGAAAGTAAGTTTTTTTTTAAAATATCTCAGCCGGATAACCCAGCTATGGGGTTTCCGGTTCTGTTTGTTTTCTCTTTTACATAGCCGGATAACCCACGATGATCCCCCAGCTGCGTTTGCCACCATACCATATGAGACAGACGATGATTATTTGGCGTGGTATTATACGGTGTCACATCCTATATTGAGAGCACCAAGAGGTGATCAGCCGATGGAGGTACCAGTGCCTGTCTATGACGAAGGACCGTCAGACCCGAGATTATCATATATATCTCATGAGCTTCATCATTACTTACAGCGTCATCAGGCTGTTCCTGAAGACGAACAGTTTCTGGAGATATTTAGAGCACTCAGACTTGCACAGGGCGGACCATTACCTAGGGAAGGTCCAATTACTTATGACCATGAGTCTGATTGATGTCACATTTTATGTTTATATTTATGTTTTAGTTTGAGACTTATGTATTGTTATGAGACTTGTAGACGTCTGTGTTATTATAAGACTTATAGTTTGAGATTAATTATTTATAATCCATTTGGCAACATATTAAAATCCAATAGTACTAATGTTGTAATATCATAAAATCAATCTAAGCTGACATGTTTTGGTAGTATAGGCATTAGCCGTTGCCAATGTTGTAACCGCCCGGCAAATCCTACCATCCAAGAAGTTGCATCTTTTGTGCGATATTTCGTCCAATCAGTTGTGACAGGTGGCAACGGGAATCCTTCATTCATGTTTACCTGCACACAAAATAAATATCAGAAAAACACGAATAGGGATTGAATGTACGAAAAATGTGTTTCTAACTACCTGAACCCAATGATTTCCATTGACAAAGCCGATACAGTAAATGGATGCATTAGGTGAATGTGCACTCGTCATAGGAAAGTAACTCAAACTAAGGTGACCTAAAGAGACGAGAACAACATTATACCGATTAGCTATTACATAGCCCAACTCAGGTAACGTCATCCATTTATTTGGTGGTTGTTGACCTAAAGTTTCTATCACCAACGATGATCTCACTGTTGGAAGGCGTTGACCAAATAAATCCTCATACAACTTGCTTCTAGGACCTATAATCTCTTTCTCCAAATCCCGACGAACCATTGACCATCCATCTGTGCCATAACCATGCAAAGATGCAATGGCTCTAAAACCACAATTTCCATCATCTCTTACATCAACAATGTCATCAATAAATGGTCTGATGTAATCTGGAAATTGTACAATGTATTTATCAAATTCTCTATTTTTTGAGGTTTGGGATAGTTGTGAATATAACCTCTTTGAAGATTTTTGAGAACTCAAATGTGATTGATCAACATACTCATATCCTGAAGGATCACGATAAACATCATATCCCACAGGTCTCTTCCCTTTTTTCTTAACCCCTCCTTTGGTTTTAATTTTTTCAGGCGGTGGACACATCTTTGTTGTAGTTGGATAAGCAATCTCACACACTCTGCTTTTTAATGCTCTTTTTCCGACAACATCTAATGACCTCCACATTTTCCAAATTTCATCGATTGCATTTGTCATGTCTATTTCTGATCCATCATCTGCATCTATATCTTGATTTCCTTCCATACTTAGTTTCCTCCAATGAATATGAATAGCCTCAATTGGTATCGCATCACCACTCAATGTATATCTCCCTAACTCACAAGCACATGGTAACCCATATACTTTTCTATGAGTACGTCCGCACTTTTGCGTATCGGTACCCACCATGTCAATCCTCAACCACTCTTCAGCAATCTGCCTCAATGCAGCTCTTGATACTGAACCACGCAAATTTGAATAAAAAGGACTAGTATGTGCATGCTCAACTTCATAAAAACTCTTCTGAAATGAAGCTCTAATGTTGCCCACTTGTATCTTGATGTTGTCATTCATAGCCTCCCAACATTTGCATAAATCACCTAAGCTATTCTCTAACATTTGCTTAAGTTTCCAATGCGCAGACTCCACCCTTTAAATTAAAAAGAACAACTAATTATCTGTAATATTAATATAAAGAAACAATGTCGATAAAATCACATAAACATACCTATTTGTTGTTGTGTTGCCCAAATGTAACACTTGATTGATCCATGCTTCGACAAATCGATGTCTGTGCGGTGTCAACCACGTGTCATTCACATAATCAATAAAACCTTTGGAGTCAACACATGCATCCTCAAGTTGTTTCAACCGTTGATGGTACTCCATCTCATCACTAGCCTTTATCAGTTCAAACCACATTTTCTCCACTGTTTCTCGCATATCATCCACAACATGTTCCTTACACCTTGATTTCACGTTTTTGTTGATGTGAAATCGGCAAAGCAAATTAGCTGTCTTTGGGAATATTGTTTCAATGGCTTTCATTAAAGCAAGATCTCTATCAGTCAAGATTACTTGAGGACAATTATCCTGCTTGATAAACAACTGTTTCAACTTATCCAATACCCAACAAAAAGTCTCTGTCTGCTCATATTCCATATAGGCAAATGCAACAGCAAATGTTAATTTAGTTGATGTCATACCAACTATTTCAAACAACGGTTGCCTGTACTTGTTTGTCTTGTATGTGCAGTCCATAATCAATACAATAGGAAACATATTCAACAACTTCACTGATTCTGGATGTGCCCAAAAAATATCTCTCACAACTTCTGACTCATCCTTTTTCCTACTCCAGTAAACATAACCTGATTCTTCAACCAACTTGAGCAATTGTTGCAT
Source organism: Vicia villosa (assembly GCF_029867415.1). Lineage (NCBI taxonomy): Eukaryota > Viridiplantae > Streptophyta > Magnoliopsida > Fabales > Fabaceae > Vicia > Vicia villosa. Next base: position 200,885,290 of record NC_081180.1, on the reverse strand, counting down.
TTCTGTTCTAGGACCCCTTATGTCTTTTTGTATCTTACTCTTATGTTTGTATATTTGCGTGATCCGAGTGACATTCTCCGGGTCACGCTCTTGCAATGACAATAATATGTGTCTTGGTGGAACATGGCGTTTTGTCAAATCAACAATATGTTGCTTATCATCTGTATTTAGTCAACTTACGAAAGCATGACCTTCAAATCTATCAGGTAAGCCGTGGTTGTGTACTCCGCATTTTACATCGATCTTCCATCCAGAACCATCTTTCGACGGTGTTGACCTAATTTTGAAAGGACAACCACATCTCTTACTAGCACTTTGGGTTTCGCTATCTGTTTTTTTGTATTTTCCACCTCTATCACAACCAAATATTAATTTATCACTTCTTCCTCGCTTGCCTGTTTTGATATCTGAACGAGCTATTATAACTGTTACTTTATTCCTGATTCCAACGTCCTTAATCCAACTTATCGCCTCTTCTCTTGTAGCAAATTTTTGACCAGTTACAAAAACATCAGTTGTATCCACACATGTTTGAGTTACATCGCATTTCTTCAAAGGAGGATCCACACCTAAATATATATAATTAATTTAGTTTAATATATAATTAAAAAAATTAAAAAATTAAAATTAAAGTAATTTTAAAAAAAAAGGGAAAAAATTAAAAAAAACAAGAACCGGAATACCCACAAAGGGGATATCCGGTTAGGAAAACTTGAAATATAACAAACCGGAATACCCATCCATGGGATATCCGGTTGGGAAAATTTGAAATAAAACCAACCGGAATACCCATCCCTGGGATATCCGGTTGATGAAAGTTTTAAAAAAACAAACCGGAAAACTGCATGTTTGGTTATCCGGTTCAGACGACGTAACAATCTCCACTTCTCTCCGTACAAACAGTAACAATGAAAAAATAAAAAATAAAAATAAAAAATTAAAAGTAAAAAAGGATAAAATTGGAATTTTTAAAAAATTGTCGGGGTATTGGGATAAACGTAGGGTTACGGGGTATAATTTTCTTTTTCTTACAGAATTTCTCTAGCCAAAAATGGCAGTGACGAGTCACAGGGGTGTGAGGAGCAAATCGGCCCATGGTGATTATTGCTTGATCCATATATTTTCAGAATTAATATTGTTATTATTCAAAAAACAAAACAATTAATTAAAATAAATAAATAAAAAAAGAATTAAATGGAATTGGATTAAGAATTAGGGTAAACATGTGACGTTTCAGCTTCTCCTATTAACTCTCTCTACCGTATCCCTCTCTCTATCGTATCTCTCTTTCATCTCTCTCAATAAAAAACGATCGCCGGAAATCGCTCCGCCGCGCCGGAGGCGGCGGAGCTCGACCAATCGTGAAATTCGAAACTGCTCCCCCACCTATTTCACCCCCTCTTTCTACATATCCAAGTCTTTTTCGAGGATTTCTCTCAATTCTCTCTAATCAGCGCGAGAAGCAAACCCTAGATCTAAGAAGAAACGGAATTAAACATCCACGGTTGCGAATCAAGAAGCGAGATCATGGGGGAAGTGCTCAGGCAACTTAATACTACACCATAGCATCAAGAAACAGCAAGAGATGAAGATGGAGGAGTCAATTCGAAGACTTCCCTGGATGACGAAGATGGCGAATCATTGAGGAAAACCGGAGGGGAGAACCAGAAGCTCTTTAGTGTGCGAAATAAACGCAGTTGAGGAACTTGACGAATTCTTCCGGTGAGCTTTAGATTTCCACGCCTTCTCTTTGTTTTTGCTTGCGCTATCTTCTTCTTCTACTATTCTTTTTTCTTTCAATCTTTTCTGAAGTTGTTGCTGTGCGTGATTGTTGTTGTTGAGTAGTGTAAAGATGATGATGATAATTCAGAGAGTGTGCGTGAGTTGAAAGCTTGATGAGAGGTTGCAGCGGTGGAGGATGTGGTGAGGTTGTGGCTGAGCTCAATTGATAAGAGCTTTAGATGTTTAAGCTCTATCAATGGTGGATTTTTGAGCATTTAGTGGAGGTAAGGGAGAGAGATGAATGGAGCAGAGAAATGGTGTTGAGAATGGAAGAGGAAGATCCGAAGAATTGTGGAGGTGATGAGAATATATAGAGGTTGAGAGAGTGAAATTCAGTTGAGGGAGGAGATTCTGAGCCAATGGATTAGAGGGAGTTAGTTATGAGATTAAGGGTGAGGTTTGAGTTAAGTGGAGAGGTTAGTTACATTCTGTTATAGGTGTTGGAAGTTGGTTAGAGGCAGTTAATTGGCTGTTAAATTAGTTAGGAATTCTGTTGAGAGTTTGTGTTCAGTTGGGAATTGGTTATAGTTGTCTTTTTCAGCTACTGACAGTTAGTAAAGTAGATGGATTGGTTAGTTTGAAAGCTAGGTTGTTAGTTATTAGTTAGAGGTTTGTAACCGATTGTCTAGGTGTTTAGAAAATGATTGGTTAGAATTAGTTAGTGGTTAAGAGCTGAATTGCTATTTGGTATATGCAAACAGTGGGAAGGAGTATGGACTGTTATATGCAGGGTGGTTTATGTAGCTTTGTGGTGTAGAGAAGCTTGGAATTGTGTCTGTTAAGTGTTATGCAGGGATTTTATTGAATGAGGGTTTTTTAGAATAACTGAAGTTAATTAAAACTGGACAATAGATTACATGGTATGTGGTTAATGTGTGTATGCCTTGACGTATGTAGATATGTGGGTTGAAACTGAACTTGTCGAATGAATGGAAATGCGAAGCCGGATATAAATTGTTGCTGCTATTTAACTGTTACTGAAACTTGGTGTAGAACTTAGCATAATAATCTTGATTGTATGGCTCTGTTGCAGGGTTATGTTTTGAACGACTGAACCGGAATTGCAAAGTGATGATGTGCTGGGGAAGAACTGACATGGATATCGACTACTTCGAACCGTGAGTATGCTTGAACTATTTCTTCTGTTTTCATTTTCTAAACTGGTATATATTGGAACTATGCAGGCATGGTATGATGGAAGCGGCAAGTTCGTGTGACAGTTTGGCATGTAAGAAACTGGTAGGGTAAAGAGTGTTAGCAATGCTCAATTCTGGATTTTTATTTATTTCTGAGACTCTGTTTTTTTCAGGTTGATGCAGGCTTGTAAGCTATGGTTTGAATCAGGTTCATCATTAGGTTTTTTTGGTGTAGAAGACTTTGAGAAGGCCTCAGATCATTAGTGAAACAGGGAGTATGTCTGCATCAGAACTTGGCAGCAGGCTGTTTGGAATTATTGTGCTGAAGACTTGAGGAATTTCTATTTGTAACACAAGACACGGAGATTAGGAGCACTGATACTTATATTATCATAAATTTGTTGTATAATTCCCCATGTAGTGTAATGAAGACTTTTATATGGAGGTCATTGGTATTGTACTGATGTAATGGTGATGGCTTTGTAATAACATAACTCTTTTTTCGAATAAATGAAATTAGAATCTTTTTTTTTTACATCCCATAACAGGTTCAACTTTTCCTTCTATGCATAATTGAATCGAATGTTTCTTTGAATGAGCACGGCCTTGAAACGTATTGGGCTTATTTTAGATGAAATGAATGAACCTTAGTAGCACCTTTGTATCTATGCACTAATCCCATACTTGCCGTGCCATTTTCCAATTGGATTAACCTTCAATCGTCTAGACTTGATAAAGTTATATGAATGAATACTTCAAGTCCAACTCTAACTCAATGGGATCTTAATTCCTCGAATCATGTTAACTTCCTTGACAAACAACTAACGACTGAAAGAAAAGCACTTATGTATTATAAATTTCATAGCAACATTTTAAAGAACCTTTAAAGATGAATTAGTCTCGAAGTATAGAAATAGTGAATCTTTAATAATTTAAGATCTCTGATTCCAATGTCAATGGTTGTTTAATGATGCATGATTTTATTCATGACCTAAGATGTAAATGAATGAGATATGTAAGCCAATTAATAATAATTAGATGGGCAAATTTTGGGGTGCAACAAGGTGTATGTGCAAATTTGAGAAAAATAATTTTGATTGATTTTATGGGTTTTTTAGATGTTACCATTTTCAAAAAAAGATAAACGATAAACAAAAGGGAAGCAAAAACTGCTTTTTTATTAATGATTTGAAACGAAGCCCTACATAAGCTCACTTTTGTCTTGGGCAGAACAAAAGGAATTATTTTAAACAGCCCGACACATTACTCTTTCGCCTTGGGAAGAGCTAAAGGTTTTTTAAAAGACAGAAAATTACTTTGACTCATGAACAACAGAAGAGATGCTGACGGAAGTCCAGTTGGAGTTGTCCTCTCTACGCGTCACGAAGCTTGAACATTCTGGAACATCTTCAATGATGGCAACTATGTCTTGTTTATCTGGGTTGATGTAGCCAGCACTTTGAAAAGTCCCGTGCTGGGTTTTACTGCAGCTTTCATACTCAGGTTCTTTTCCTTTTGACTTCTGTGATGTGAATCCTAGACCACTTTTGTTCTTGTTGGTTGGAAGTTCAATAACTTTCCCCCAGCCTTCATAAGATCCTTGGGCGACCACTTGTTGGGCATCTTTCCAGGATGAAATAGACGCACCTGCTTTCTTTTCGTATTCGGGATTAACAATTTCCAGAGCTTGGAATTGAGCTTCAAACTCTTCAATACTGGAGATAGAAGACAACTGACTAACAAACATAGTTTATTCTCCATAAACAGTAATCAACTTGTCTTTCACAGCAAACTTCAGCATCTGATGAAGGGTGGAAGTGACAGCTCCAGCACTATAGATCCAGGGTCTTCCCAACAAACAGTTGTAAGCGGGAGAAATATCTATTATCTGAAAAGTGATTTCAAAAATCATGAGGTCCAATGCAGATAGAAAGATGAATCTCTCCGATCACAGTGCACTTTGAACCATCAAAGGCTTTCACAATAATCCCATTCAGCCTTATAGTTGCCCCTTGATAGGACAGTCTTTCTAAGGTGCTTCTGGGCGTGACATTCAAGGATGAACCTGTATCAACTAGCACATTTGTCAGGGTATCTTCTCCACATTTCATGTTGATGTGTAGGGCATGATTGTGCTCCAGTTCTTCTAGGGGAAGTTCCTCTTTACTAAAGCTCAATACATTGTTGACGGTGATGTTGGAAACAACATTATCAAACTGCTCGAGGGTTGCATCTTGTTCAATGTAGGCTTGCTTTAGAACCTTCATTAGTGCAATCCAATGAGCTTTTGAATGTACCAATAGGGCCAACAGGGATATCTTTGATTGTGTCTGAAGGAGCTGGTCAACCACCATGTAGTCCCTCTTCTTAATTAGATTCAGGAACTCTTCTACATCATTGCCTTTAGTCTCAAAGATAGGCTCCGTAATAATAGGCTCCTTCCTAGGCACATCCTTCTGAGGAGGGATTTGTACAGACAAATTATTTCTTGGCTTATGAGGAATTGGTGCAAACAAACGGCTGCTTCGAGTCATACGGCTCGTATCAGCAATGTTCACAATAGTAGTCTCAGGACCAGAACGAACTTCTTCTTCCCCTGTTATGATAGTAGCACCATATCTCCAAGGAATAGTAGTAGTTGAGTTGTAAGGAAATGGCTTTGACATTTGAATTGTGAGAGGAATGACAGCCATGTTTTGACTATCATAAGACATCTCCATAACTTCGGGGACTGGGAACTCAGCAATCACCATATTAATGTTGTCATAATCTCTTTCATAGGTAATGTGGAGAGTCCTCTCATCCAACATCTTTTGAATTTCTCCTCTGACTTGAAAACAACCTCGGGAATTTACAAAACAAATTCTACAAGCATTATGAACATGTTGAAAGAAAGCCAACCGGCAAAGCCTTATATGTACTAGAACCAATGGTTCTTTGATGAAATGGATATCTCATACGTGGTACCTTCTAGGGCATCTATGCACCATATTAACAAAATGAGCTTCTTCATTTCTCTTCTTTCTTGATATACTGATGATTCCTCTATCCAACAGTTTCTGAAGATCCTCGATTACAGTTCCATATCCGTGAATGGAGTTTGAACAAATTGAACAAGCACTGTAATTATGAGGAGGAAAACAATTGAGTCCACAGAATACAATGTGCATTTGCACCAAAGATCGAGTTGATTCACGAACATCATGTATGTATTCATAACTGGATTGAGTCTGGATTGCATTGACAGTCTCACGGTTGGGCAGTGAATTAACTTGAACAATAGGATTGACATCTTTGAAGGTGATCATATTGCTTCGGACCAGTTTCTGTACTTCATTCATGACAGGGTCACAATTTTCCACAGTATGACCAGGAGCATTCTTGTGGAAAGCATAGCGAGCATCCGCCTTGTACCAAAATGGTGGATTAGCAAGAGGAGGAGGATCCCTCAGTTGAACTAGATTCTTCTGAACTAGCAAAGGAAGTAATTTTGTATAAGTCATCGGAATAGGATCAAAAGGCGGATGTTTCCTTTGTTGATTTTGTTGAGGAGCCTGTTGTCGAGGCTGTTGAGGCTGAGGCTTCTGCACATTCTGAGGCGGAGCTTGGCTAAAAACTGGAGTTACAATAGCAATTTGTTGTGGTTGATACCGTCTTTTTCTTCCTCTTGAGATGGCACTCATAGTTTCTTCCTTTTTCTTGGCAAAGCTACTACCAAATCTTTTGATGCCACCACTAGATAGTGATGAACTGGCTTCTTTGACTAGGCGACCTTCTCCGATACCTTCTTCAAGCCACATCCCCATGTTTACCATCTAAGTAAAGTTATTGGGAGCACTTGCTACCATCTTCTCATAATAAAATGTGCTTAGTGTCTTAGGGAAGACTTTGGTCATTTCTTTTTCTTCCATTGGAGGAATGATTTGAGCAGCTTATTCACGCCATCTTTGCGCGTACTCTTTGAAGGATTCTTTTTCTCTTTGGGACATAGCAGGGAGTTGATCTCTTTTCGGTGCCATGTCAATGTTGTATTTGTACTGTCTGATGAAAGCTTCTCCGAGGTCATGGAAAGTATGGATGTAAGTACTATCCAAACCCATGTACCATTTCAAAGCAGCTCCAGATAAGCTATCTTGAAAGTAGTGAATTAATAAGCATTGATCTTCTGTGTGCATGGACATTTTCCTTACATACATGATCAGAAGACTATGAGGACATGAATTCCCTTTGTACTTCTCGAATTCTAGGAGTCTGAACTTGGCCAAAACTCTGACATTCGGAACCAAGCATAAATCATTTACTTCTTTTCCAAATAGATCTTTTCCTCTAAGGGCCTTGATCTCTTTCTGAATTTCCAGAAATTGGTCTTCAAATTCTTCCAACCTAACCATGCCTTCAGAAGGAGCACCGTGGAAAATCTGTTCATTTTGGACAGGGATAACATTCATTGCAGTAGGGGTAGTGGTCATGATAGCCTGAGGAATTGTTGTTCGTGGAACAGGAATCTGTTGTCCTGCCAATTGGAAATCCATCTCTATCCCATATGGTTTAGTGTTCGTAGGATTCATCACATGAATTGTAGGAATCTGAGCAGTCTCTATCTCGAAGATCACAGTAGTCTGAGCTTGGGTTGATGGTTGATTCATCCTACTGTAACAGGGCATTTTGTTCCATACCGGTTTACAACTTATTCATCTTAATGTTCCCATTATATTTCATCTCATACCAATATATATGTTTCTTAAGTAACAGTAGAAAACATGAAAAGAAAACAATGGATCATAGGCACGAAACGGTAACCAAAACAAAAGCACAGAAGACAAAACGATAATGGCATGAACGAAATTTTTATGGTCTAAGTGGGGTGTGCTGCTCGGCACCCCCTTCCTACACCCAATGCCACCCGTCATGGGCTTGAATGCATAAGGATGAATGCCGTCTGTCATAAGGCAAGGAAGTCATGAATGTCGACCGTCAAAGGCATGGATGCCAATCGTCCCCGCATATCAGTCATCCGTCATGGCTCGCACAGACCCTCATTTTCTTATTTCCTTATTTCGTACAGCATTAACATAATGTTTATCAACATAAACAGCAACGAAAGACTCAGATTTTCAATTTTCTGGTAACAATTTAATACATCAGAAGCTATAACTTGAATCTCTAATTTCCTTCACTGAACAACCACAACAACAATAATTAAAGAGGCAGTATTCCAACTACATGTTATTCATGGTAGATTCTCTATTTCCAGCAACGATTAACACAAGCAATAGCAATAAATCTACACATACAATTCCCCACATACAATTGTTCATAAGCCCCATTATAGGAAGAGAATCACACCCTTACCTTATTCAATTTGAAGCAACTTGATGGGTCTCCGATTGCACTTCCGATTGGGCACCATGGATGGAAATCTTCAAGCTTGTTTCTCTTCTCCAAGACTTGTCTCCTTCTCTTCAAATGATAACACTACTCTTCATATCTCTAAAACCCTAATTTTATCATTCCAATTAGGCCTAGTTAAAACTTCCTCTTTATTATTCTTCACAAATCAATTTAGACCCAATAAGTCCAATAACTAAAAACGACCAATATAATACTTTTAATAATATTCCATTGATATAATAATCCATTTTCCGAGATAGCCACTTATTCACCAAAATATACTTCTCAACCGATAATTTCCGAAAATAAAATAATAATATTTAATTAAACAAATAATTAAATAATCGGGACATTACACTGGTGATGTTTGGATTATTGGTGCGCATAATTCTCATTGTGTGGAATTTGTGTCGGTAGGGCCGTATCTCGGTGATGTTTAGGTCGGTCAGGTGGATTAATTCCACGACTTATTGGTACCACATGCATAGTGTCAGTTGGTTCATATGCATTTTGTCATAACATGATTGAATGGATTTCAGCGTTATGTTGGGTGATGTATTTGTTGTGGTTGATGAATGACAATTGAAAATTTGACTATATTGCAAATTGGATGAATGATATATTATGATTTTTGTTGCTTATGAATGCATAATATTTATTAATTGTGAATGCGACTCACCCTTACATGTTGACATTTTCAGATTGAAGAGTAGAGGCTTATTTACTTTGGTGAGGATAACTCATAGAGTTAATCTAGTCGTTGGATCATGTCGGTCATGCTCTGGTCTTGTAACACTGAGAATGATAGATTTAGAGTTTAATTTTGTTACACTTTATTTTGTTTGGTTTGGATTATCTTCCGTTGGAATTATTTTGGAAGATGTTTTGTTATTCCATTGTGATAAACATGATAATGTTATTTGGTGAACGTTCCTATTAAAGCATGACATAAGACTACAATTGGTTTATTTGTTTTATTTAATTGTGGCACCCTTGTTTTTAGGTTTTAATCTGATTATTTTATTAATTTCCATGGGGTTTAGAAGGGTGTTACAATAGTGGTTTTAGAGCATAGTTGTTCGTTATGACCAGAGTCTTGGTGACAGTTATTCCCTTGTATGCGACTAGTGCGAGTTATCATTGTCGATACTTTTGGTGCTAATGGAATTGTTTTGTGATTAGCAGAACAATGGCTGGAAGAGGTGGAAGAAACGACGATGCTATTGTTGAGGCTTTGGGCAAGATTGCTGGTGTGCTGGGAGGAAATGCCAATAGAGCTAGAATTGGTGCTAACAGACAGCTGGGGGAATTTTAGAGGAGCAATCCTCCATTGTTCAAGGGCACTCATGATCCAGAAGGTGCTTAGAAGTGGCTGAAGGAGATCGAAAGGATTTTCAGAGTTATTGATTGTGCTGAGAACCTAAAAGTGAGGTATGGTACTCACATGTTGTTTGAAGAAGGAGATGACTGGTGGGTCGCTACGAGAACTGAATTGGACGCTGACGGCGTAGCTATTACTTGGGCTTTATTCAAGAGAGAGTTTCTGAGGAAGTACTTTCTTGAAGATGATCGGGGAAGGAAGGAGATAGAGTTCTTGGAGCTGTAGCAGGGTAATATGATGATGCTGGCAAAGTTCTATTTTCACTAATACAATGATGAGGCCGGTGAGTTCTCAAAGTGCATCAAATTTGATAATGGTCTTTGTGATGAGATCAAGCAAGGTATCAGGTATCAAAGGATTCGCCGATTTACTAATTTGGTGGATTGCAGTAGAATCTTCGAAGAGGACAACATTAAACTGAAGTTAGCTCACTCTCACGAGCTGGTTGACAAAAGAGGAAAGAAGCCTATGGACAGAGGTAAGCCGTATGGCAAAGCAAACCCTAAAGCTGGTGATTGGAAGAAACCTAGTGGGGGAGATTCTAGTGCTCTCGTTAGATGTTACAACCGTGGTGAGACTGGACATAAAAGGAATGAGTGCAAGAGTGGAGAAAAGAAGTGCTTCAAATATGGTAAGGCAGGTCATATTGCTACTGATTGTAGGATGAAGATCGTGACTTGCTACAATTGCGGCGAAGAAGGCCATATCAGCCCACAGTGCAATAAGCCGAAGATGAATCCGTCTGGTGGGAAGGTCTTTGCTTTGTCTAGGTAAGAGACTACTCCGGAGGATCGATTGATTAAAGGTATGTGTTTTATCCATGGTGTAGCGGGGAAAATCTGAGATCGAAGCCATGGGATTGACTCGACTCAATATTTCGTTTGAAATCGCCACCGCGCTTTATTTTTCAATAGAAAAGGGAAAAGAACGAAAAACCCAAAGTTTTGTTTTTAAAACAAGAAAGAGAACTCAGGTTCGGGTGTTGATTATATGAGGGGAAGGTTTAAAGCACCCCTCATATCTGTGGTATTCCATAGGAACCTTTTTGAAAATCTGTGTCGTGTGTGCTAAAAAACGGGTTTGTTTTATTTTTAAAATAAGCTCGGCAAGACATTAAGCCTTGGGCCTACATACCTCCTCGGTGCAATGGAGAAGTCGGAGCTAATGTAGTTCCTCTTAAAAGGGAAAACATTTTAAAAAATGAATAAACACTTTATTGTCGTCGGAGAGAAATACTCAGCCATTGATCTTAAGCATGAGAACAAATGAGTTCTTTGCATCACAAATGAAAGAAGGGCTCCAACTCGGATAAAATCGACGAGTATGCCGCTAGCTCTCTCACGCGGAAAAGATCTCATTATATCAATCAATTTCAAAATCGTGGGGTATAACCACTCGTTTCGACAATTAACGGTGTCTAAACTTTTGAAGAAAAAGGGGAAAAGGCCACTAAGGGCAAAAGATATTTTAAAGAAAACGTTTTGAAAATGATTGCAAACATAAGAAGGTTTTTGAAAAAGGGAGAAGATTTTGAAAATTTGAGAAAAGGAGGATATGAAGAGGCTATCCTATTGCGTAAAATAAAAGCTAAGGAAAGAAACGGTCTAACCGAAGAAGAAGCCAACACCTGACATTATGAGTCAAGGTAGATTTCCCATCGTTTGGAATATCAATACTAAACCAACATTATCACTTGGGGATCCAGATGAATTTATTATCTTAGCACCACTTCGCATTAAGCACATTAAAATTCTGACGAAAATCGGGCAGAGTAACGGCTGTTTTCGGGTAAAATCCTTATATCAATGCCTTGGAATTAACCATCAAGGGCTTTCAAGTAAGTACCTGCACATACAAACAAACAACAATCCAATGTCAGACAGACAGAATAACAGGAAAGTAACAAAATCATGAGGGTCCAGAGGTACTAAGTCCATAAGTCTGAATCTCCAAAATGCTCGGGATAGTAACCAATAGTCCAAAAGAGAGCCTTAAGTGTTTTTTAGATTTTTGTTGTTTATTAGTGTTTTAGCATAAAAGTAAAGTATGGTCCAAGTGGACAAAAGAAAAATAGCGGAATATAAACGTCCAAACAGACAAAGAGAAAATGGCTGAAACATAAACATGATGAAATGATAAAATATAGCGATAAAGCGAGAAATAAAGAGCAATATAATAAATTGCGGAAATTAAAGTTAGTTGTTAGATGTTAAAGATAACCATCTTGAAACTTGTCAAGTATGTTATCAAAGTTAGTAAGAAAGATCGATGGTGAGTGAAGGATGTTCTCGGATTTCAATTCAATGGGAACTTATCAGAAGCTTGATAGAATCATAGCGACTACACGATAAATTTTCATAAGTCTTAAATCAACCGCATACAATTCTCTTCCATGTTTGATCTTTTTGATTCGGGACACGAAATATTGCGCTATGTTAAGCAGATCGCCAAGTGATTTATGTAGAAATCACCCTACAACGAGGCCGGTCAAAACTTTATGTGCTAATGCATGCGAGAGGAATGATATGTAGATCATTCTCCGAAAGCAATACCGCACGAAAAGAAAATGGTGAGTGATCTAGTCTTTACTAAGAATCCATAAGAATTCTCAAAGTATTAAGACTTTCATCGATCAAAATAAAGAGAAGCAAAGATGGAACCACATTAAAAGCTCATTTCATCCATAATTTCAATCACTTAATATTGCGGATTTGGATTCTCATCCTATCGACGCCCTAAGTCCATTGAAGTTAGAGAGAAATTAGGCCTATAATTTGTGATTCAAAGAAAATATTAAAAGAAAGGAGTAGAAGAAGAGTTAGAACCAAAAACAAGTCAAAAATAGCAAAAACAAGCATTCTGCCTCACTGTAAATCGATTTACCTCTGTAGGAAATCGATTTCCTGCCTGCGGAATTCAGATCTGGCGCAAAAAACAGAGTGGAAATCGATTTTCCTCTGTAGGAAATCGATTTCCTGCGCACAGTTTTCAAAAAAACAGCATTATGAACTTTGAAACTTAATTTAGGCAAACATACAAACACCTTATGATCACATATCCATTGGAGCACGAATTTTCCATCAAATCACCATCAAATAGGACCAATATAGCATCAAAGATGCATTGAACACAAGCAACAAAGAATCACATTATGGTAGATGGAAAAGGATGATGAAAATTACCAATTCTTGAACAAAACTTAGATCCACTTCAACAATCACCAACACAAATCTTGATCTCTCAACAATTGAAGAAAAAAGAGTGAAATGGATGGTGGTTTAGCTCAAAGTTTGTGAGGTTCAAGGTGTGAATCACAAACTTTATGAAAGAATAAAGAGCTTTGGTGAATTTGGTAGGGATGAGGAGAGAAATTGCAAGGGGTTTTTTGGCTCTCAAAGCTTGAGAAATGAGAGAGTAGAGGTCTCTATTTATAGAATTGGAGCAAGAGTAGTGGCAAATTGGTCTTTTTGTGTTTGGTAATTAATTTGTGGTTAATTGGTAATTAAAGTGGGATTTAAATGGTAAAATGATGTTTAAGTGGGTTTAATGAAGGAGTTAATTTTGATGAGGTGGAAAATTGGTAAAATGATCAAATAAAAAGGTGCCAAAATGATGTCAAGCTTCCCTCCTTATATTTTTTGAATTTTGCGCACAGGAAATCGATTTCCCACAGGGGTAAATCGATTTCCACCTTCAAATTTTCAAAAATTGTTTTCTTGCACTGTTTTGACTTTTGCCCGATCTTTCACCTGTAAAATATAAACAAAAGAGACAAAACACATATTTTTTGATTTTTGGTTAGCACTAAACAAATAAAAATCTAAAAGTGCTTGATGATTCCCCTCAGAGATAATCACAGTATCAAAGACAAAGCCTCACAATGGTGCTTTTGATTGATGATTGAATGCAATTGATGTATGATCTTAGGGTCAAAAATTGGGGTATGACAGATGCCCCTATTTAAGTTTCTTTGATCCGGAAATACGATGATTGAAAATCTTCGTTTTGACGAGATTGAAGAGACTTAAATATCTAAAACACGCAATTTTTGAACCTAAGATGCAATGCAATTTTTAATGAGTGCATATGATGATGAAACAACACTGGGGAGAAAAAGAACTCCACTGGGGAAAGCACATGTCTTGTGGGAAGAACTCCAATGGGGAAACAAGACTTTGTTGGAGAAACGAAACTTTGCTGGGAAAAGAAACTTCACTGGGGAAAACATTTCGCACCAGAGAGATTAAAGCATCACCTTTCACTAGGGTGAGAAAAGGGGGCATCCTCTTTCACTGGGGATGAGAAAATATGCATCCTCTTTCACTGGGGAATCATAAGATATGCATCCTCTTTCACTGGGGATGAGAAAGTATATCACCTTTCACTAGAGAATCAGAATACCCATCTTTCATTAACAGAGAACACACCATCGTTCCACTAATGATAAAAATGCATCAACGTACCACTGACGATGAAGATATAATAACATACACCAACGTTCCACTGAAGGTGAACTACCAACGTTCCACTGGAGGTAGAAAAGAGATATATCGCCGTGCCATTGACGATAAAATATACCATCGTTCCACTGATGATATGAGACGATATACATCGACGTACCACTGACGATGAAGATAACAAGATACACCATCGTTCCACTGAAGGTGAACTACCAACATTCCACTGGAGGTAGAAAAGAGATATATCGCCGTGCCATCGACGATAACACATACCAACGTTCCACTGAAGGTATGAAGAGATGCCCCTTTGTACCAATGACGGTGAAGAGCAATTAATAATACTTTTTCAATGATTTGAGGATGCAAACACAAATGCATAATCTCAACATTCATCATCCAGCGACCAAAGTTCAATCCATGACCAGATGGAAAGAAGCTGCCAAAAAGACTGGACCAAGTGAGGGAGGAACTCACTGGTCTTCTGTTCGTAGACATCTGAACTGAAACATATTATCCACCTAGAAACAAGTTCAGTGGGGATTTTCAAGGAAAGTGAGCTTTTTCTGCTTAAGATACTCTAAATGAAAGAGCAATCTGTTTGACAGTAAACTTCATGATAGCAAATGTGAATGTATGACTGTTTTTGATGCATGTTAATGATGCATATGCTGCCAAAACTTAGCACAAGAAATGAACTCAAGAGATGGAGTACGAAAATAGCATAATCAAGCGTGTCTCAAGCTGAACACCAGAGCAAAAACTGCTATAACAATCTTTTGATGGCTTCAGAATAAATGCTACCCAACACTGAGGGAATATTGGAGCTGAGAGAACAAAAATAACTGAGTTCTACATCATATTCGAACCAGGCCAAAAGTTCATTAAGTGGGATATATTCTTCCCCTTTTGTATATGAATACATCAACATATCCGTTCCTTGTAATGCACTCATGAATCAAAACAAAACTTCTTTTATATTTTTCAAAAAAGATTTTGTTGAAATCAATTTTCTCTCTGTTTTAAAAAGTATTATCAACAATAAATGCCATTTTGAGAGATATGAAAGAAATAAGATTGCCAATAAAAGGTAAAGGCTCAAACTTTTTTAATAGAATGGAAGCCTGCAAAAGGCAAGACCCCATGGATTATTACAAAGTTTGGAAAGTGGTAATTTTGTGGAAAAGGTACATTGAAATGTAATTACCCCATCCTCTCTCTCAACTTGGAATTCTTAAGCAAAGGCTTCCGTTGAAATGTGTTGAACTTCTCATGATAAACAGATGACCGCTGATGATCAAGTCTTGTCTGATGTAGTTACTTGCCATGAATCCCTAACTTTTGCCTGGACCGCCCTTTCGGGTTTTTAGTCCACCGGGTATTTTATTCTGTTTATGTCTCTAATTTTTGCCTGGACCGCCCTTTCGGGTTTTCAATCCACCGAGACGCTCTTTTTTGCCTAAGCCGCCCTTTCGGGTTTTCAACTTAGCGAGCTGTTCTTTTATTATTTTAGGCAAAGTATTTCTTGACTACATCAGCATTCACGGGACGTGGGAGCTCTTCTCCGTCCATAGTTGCAAGAATTAATGCACCGCCAGAGAGGGCTTTCTTAACAACATATGGTCCTTCAAAATTAAGAGTCCACTTGCCCCTTGAATCGGAGGTGAAAGACAAAATCCTTTTGAGCACGAGGTCGCCTTCTCTGAATACACGAGGTCGAACCTTCTTATCAAATGCTTTCTTCATTCTTTTCTGGTACAACTGACCATGGCATAAAGCCGTCATTCTCTTTTCTTCTATCAAATTCAACTGATGAAACCTGCTCTGACACCATTCAGCCTCAGATAACTTGGTTTCCATTAAAACTCTCAGTGATGGAATCTCAACCTCAATGGGGAGCACTGCTTCCATACCGTAAACCAAAGAAAAGGGGGTTGCCCCGGTTGAAGTACGAACAAATGTACGGTACCCATGCAAAGCAAATGGGAGCATCTCATGCCAGTCCTTGTACGTAACAACCATCTTTTGCACAACCTTCTTAATATTCTTATTTGCTGCTTCAACAGCTCCATTCATCTTTGGCCTATAAGGCGAAGAGTTGTGGTGTTCAATTTTGAAACTTTCACACAATTCTCTCATCATGCTGTTATTCAGATTCGAGCCATTATCAGTAATGATCTTGCTCGGTACACCATATCTGCAGATGATATTGTTCTTGATAAATCTGACCACAACTTGCTTTGTTACATTAGCATATGAAGCAGCTTCTACCCACTTGGTAAAGTAATCGATTGCTACCAGGATGAATCGATGTCCGTTCGAAGCCTTGGGTTCAATCATGCCAATCATATCGATACCCCACATGCAAAAAGGCCATGGAGAGGAAATGACATTGAGAAGTGTCGGGGGCACATGAATCTTGTCAGCATACACCTGACACTTGTGACACTTCTTTACAAACTTGTAGCAATCAGATTCCATTGTCAGCCAATAGTAACCTGCTCTAAGCATCTTTTTAGCCATCGAATGTCCATTGGCATGAGTACCAAAAGAACCTTCATGGATTTCATGCATCAACATGTCTGCTTCGTGTCTATCCACGCATCTGAGCAAAACCATGTCATAATTCCTTTTATACAAAACATCAGCATTGATGAAGAAACTGCCAGCCAATCTCCTCAAAGTTTTCTTATCCTTATTTGACGCCCCAAGTGGGTACTCTTGAGTCTGAAGGAAGTGTTTAATATCGAAATACCAAGGCTTTTCATCTGTTGATTCCTCAACGGCAAATACATGAGCAGGTCTATCAAGACGCCTGATTGTAATCTGAGGTTCCTCATTATGGAAGTTCACTTTGTACATGGAGGACAATGTGGCTAATGCATCAGCCATCTGATTCTCATCTCGAGGGATGTGGTGGAATTCAACTTTGTTAAAGAACGTCAATAGCCTTCTGGCGTAATCTTTGTAAGGGATTAAACCAGGATGACGAGTTTCCCATTCTCCTTTAATCTGATTAATCACAAGCGCAGAATCTCCATAAACATCAAGGATCTTAATTCTCAGATTAATGGCCTCTTCAAGCCCCATGATGCAAGCTTCATACTCAGCAATATTATTTGTGCAATCAAAACATATCCTTGCAGTGAAAGGTACATGTGACCCATGTGGAGTGACAATAATGGCGCCAATTCCATGGCCATGAATGTTAGAAGCTCCATCAAAAATTAAACCCCACTTGGATTCAGGATCTGGTCCTTCTTCTGGCAACGGTTCATCCCAATCCTGAGCTCTCAAATACATTATATCTTCATCTGGGAAGTCCATTCTGATAGATTGACGATCATCAATTGGTTGGTGAGCGAGGTACTCTACCAACACACTTCCTTTCACAGCTTTCTGAGCTCGATATTCAATATCATATTCTGATAACAACATTTGCCAGCGAGCGATCCTTCCAGTTAATGCAGGTTTCTCAAATACATACTTAATTGGATCTATTTTGGAAATCAATAGGGTGGTGTGGTTCAACATATACTGTCTTAGTCGGCGAGCAGCCCACACCAAAGCACATCAAGTTTTCTCAAGCAGCGAGTATCTTGTTTCGCACTCGGTAAACTTTTTGCTAAGGTAGTATATTGCATACTCTTTTCGACCAGACTCGTCATGCTGACCCAACACACATCCCATTGAATTTTCAAGTACTGTGAGGTACATAATCAAAGGCCTTCCCTCAGCTGGAGGGAGCAGAATGGGAGGTTCAAGCAAATATTCTTTGATGTTGTCAAAAGCTTTCTGACAATCTTCATTCCACACACATCCCTGATTTTTCTTTAACAACTTGAAGATTGGCTCACAGGTTGCAGTCATATTGGAAATGAACCTGGAGATATAATTCAAACGTCCGAGGAAACCTCTCACTTGTTTCTCAGTCTTTGGTGCTGGCATTTCCTGAATTGCTTTGACTTTATCAGGATCTACTTCAATTCCTCTCTGACTGACAATGAAACCCAATAATTTTCCAGAACGGACACCAAAAGTGCATTTGTTTGGATTTAAGCGGAGACGATACTTTCTCAACCGCTGAAACAACTTTAACAGATCCTCCATGTGCCCTTCCTCTGACTGGGATTTGGCAATCATGTCATCCACATAAACCTCAATTTCTTTGTGCATCATATCATGGAAAAGAGTGGTCATGGCCCTTTGATATGTCGCGCCAGCATTCTTCAACCCAAAAGGCATCACTTTGTAACAGAATGTCCCCCATGGCGTAATAAAGGTTGTCTTTTCCATGTCTTCAGGTGCCATCTTAATCTGATTGTATCCTGAAAAACCATCCATGAAGGAGAAAACCTCAAACTTTGCCGTGCTATCTACCAACATGTCAATGTGAGGTAGAGGAAAATCATCTTTCGGACTGGCTTTATTCAAATCTCTATAATCAACACACATACGAACTTTTCCATCTTTCTTCGGAACAAGCACTATATTGGCAATCCATTGAGGATATACAGAAGTGACAAGGAAACCTGCGTCTATCTTCTTCAAGACCTCATTCTTAATCTTTTCCGCCATATCAGGATGACTTCTCCTCAACTTTTGCTTGACAGGAGGACATTCTGGTTTCAACGGCAAACGATGCTCCACAATATCTGTGTCCAGCCCAGGCATATCTTGGTAGGACCACGAAAAAATGTCAACATACTCTTTAAGAAGCTCTACAATCCTCTTCTTAACATCTTGACCAAGCAGTGCCCCAATCTTGACTTCTTTCTTATCTTCTTCAGAACCCAAGTTGATGACTTCTAACGGCTCTTTATATGGCTGAATGGTGTCTTCCTCGTGCTTAAGCAGTCGGGAAATCTCATCAGGAATACATTCATCACTCTCTTCTTCCGCCTCATACACAGGACACTCGAAGTTAGGAGAGGGTGCAGGGTCATTACTTTCAACGGTTTTACTGATTAATCTGCACAAGTGGTTATTATTTCAGGCAAAGGAAAGATATATGCAAACATGTAATCGTGCAGATTATGGCAAATGAAAACAATTTTTAAGGTTTTTTGTGTTACCACTTTCCAGAAAAAGCAAAAAGATAAAAAGCATGTATATGCAGAAACAAAATGACTTTTATTGGTGATTTTAATGTTTAAAACAAACAGAAAAAAGAGAGCCCAACAACTTCACTTTCATCTTGGGCAGAATGAAAGGATTTTTTGAAAAACATAAAAGCAAATTACTTTGAAGCATGAGTACACTCAGGAATGTCAATGGTGATCCAGTTCTTAATCATCTTTCCACGAGTCACAAAGCTTGGCACTTCTGGCTTTGGTTCGTCTTCAATAATAGCGTTCACTTCTGGAAGAGTCGGATGTAAAAACCCAACACTATGGAACATCTCCTGATAAGGACGAAAAGCATATTCAGGCTTCATCACAGACTTGTCTGAGGCAGAAAATCCCAGACCAGCTCTATTCTTGTTCTCTTGCAGACTCACCACTTGTCCCCATACTCCTGAATGTCCATTCTGAACTACCAGTTGAGCATCTTTGAAGGAGGCAATGGAAGCTTCATCCTTTTTGAATTCATCATTAACAGACAGAGCTTGGAATGTAGATCCAATGACTACTTCATCAGCCTTTATGGTGCGGAACGAAGAGAGATGACTAATCAGCAAACAACCATCTTTCCATCTTTCACGAATTTCAACTTCTGGTGGAGAGTCGAAGTAACTGCCCCAGCCTCGTGGATCCATGGGCGTCCCAATAAGCAACTATATACAGGAAAAATGTCCATCACTTGAAAAGTAATCTTGAAGACAAATGGTCCAATACCAATAGGCAAATCAACCTCTCCAACCACTGATTTCTTCGATCCATCAAAAGCCTTGACATCACATTACTAAATCTCATTGGTGTGCCACCATAAGATAACTTAGCAAGAGTGGATTTCGGCATGACATTCAGAGATGATCCAGTATCGATCAACACATTGGACATTGAGTCCTCTTTGCAACTGACAGATATGTGCAAAGCCAAATTATGATTTCTCCCTTCCTCAGGAAAATCTTCATCACTGAAGCTCAGATTGTTACATGTAGTGATATTACTCACAACCCCATTAAACTGTTCCAGCGTCACATCATGATCCACAAAGGCATGATCAAGTATTTTCATCAAAGAATCTCTATGAGCAGGAGAACTCGTCAGCAGCTCCATTATAGAGATCTCGTACGGAGTGCGATGCAACTGATCCACAATCTTATAATCACTCATCTTGATAAGCTTCAAAATCTCATCCATCTCCTTTCCTGAAGATGATCTAGCATTCACTTTTGTCACATCATTATTGTTCACAGGCACTTGAGTAGGATTCCTCTGGACATCCACAACTCTTTGGGGTTGAGTAAAAACTCGTCCACTTCTAGTCACTCTACTAACATCTGCTATATTCTCAACAGAAGACAGAGGCTTAATCTCAACTTCTTTTCCAGCTTCCAACATGGTGGCATTGTATCTGTAGGGTACAGCTTTATCAGAACTATAAGGTACAGATCCAGGCAAACATATCACAAGAGGTTCTACAGCAGCTTTGCCATAATAACCAATCTCTACACATTCCGGGATTTCAAAGCATGGTTCAATCACATTGACATCATCTTCATCTCTATCCCTCAGAATCTCAATGAGCCTTTGATCTATCATCTCTTGTAAATCTCTTCTCACAATATAACACCCTCGAGGATTAACTGAACAAATCCTACAAGCAGCATGATTATGCTCATAATGACTATATTCACACAGAGTGGCATGCATCTCCACCAATGATCCTCTGATGTGTTCCACACGATAAATCTTATACTTCCTAGGGCATCCATACACCATATTCACAGCAGACGCTTCATGAGTCGGCAATGGATTTTTCTGCACATTTGGGCCAATATCACGGAAGGAAAGCATACCAGAACGAACCAATCTCTGAACTTCATTCTTCAAAGGCCAACAATTCTCTAAGTCATGCCCAGGAGCGTTCTGATGAAAAGCACAAGTGGCATCAGCTTTGTACCACCAAGGGAGTTTCTCTGGAATAGGAGGTGGTGACCTTGGTTGAACCAACTTCTTATGAATTAGAGCAGGATACAGTTCAGTGTACGTCATGGGGATAGGATCAACATTAACCCGAGGATACGGATTCCGCCTTGCTGGTTGTTGATTAACAGGAGCTACAGGCACTGAATTCACAACAGGAGTTACTGACGCCACTTATTGGGATTGATTTCTGAATCGACTATTCCTCCCATGAGAAACAGCATCGGCATCTGATTCTTTCTTCTTCTGAAATGAAGAACCATACTTCTTCGCACCACCGGACGAATTGTCATTCCGAACCAGACGACCTTCTCGCACAGCTTCTTCCAATCGGACACCCATACCCACCATTTCGGTGAAGTCTACAGGAGCACTTGCAATCATTTTCTCATAGTAAAACGGACCAAGAGTCTTCAGAAAAATATTAGTCATCTCTTTTTCTTCCAGCAGAGGAATTACTTGGGCGGCAACCTCACGCCATCTCTGAGCATATTCCTTAAAGGATTCCTTCTCTTTCTGCATCATAGCTCGCTATTGATCTCTATCGGGAGCCATGTCCACATTATACTTGTATTGCTTCACAAACGCCTCAGCTAAGTCATTAAAAGTGCGAATATGGGTGCTATCAAGGCCCATATACCACTTAGAAGCAGCTCCAGTCAAACTGTCTTGGAAATAATGGATCAACAGACGTTGATCATCAGTGTGAGTGGACATCTTCCTTACATACATCACCAGATGTGCCTGGGGACAGGAATTTCCTTTATACTTTTCAAATTCAGGCAACTTGAACTTAGCAGGTACTTTCACATTGGGAACAAGGCAAAGATCATGCACATTCTTTCCAAACAGTTCTTTCCCACGGAGAGCTTTCATCTCTTTCTGCAATTCTTCAAACTGATCTTGGAAACCATCCATTCTGTCATGAATTTCGCTTGGAGTAGCATCATAAATGGGCTCTAGGACAAAAGGACCAGTATGAACAACAGGAGATGTGTTGACCATAACAGGAGTCAACAGACGAGTCATCTCAGGAACAGACAAATAACCTTCAGGCATGCCCCAGGGATATCCATTAGGCATACGTTGCTGAGTAGCACCAACAGGAACAGCAGGAATGGTTGTAGCAGCAATTTCAGAAATCACAGTGGTCTGACCCTGAGCTTGGGCATTGGGAGGAGGAACCTGATTCTGATTCTGATTCTGATTCTGAGCAGCCATCAATGTCTCAACCAGAGCAGTGAGACGATCCACACCAGATCTCAAAGTAACAACCTCTTCACGTAGCTCACGATTCTCTTGTTCAAGACCTTCCATCTTCTTCTTGCAGTTAGCTCGAGTATTATACCGGTGAGACAGCTTGATTCTATATGAAGAACACTGAATAAGACCTCGGGAAAACTCTCGGAAGCAAGACCAAAAATGCAGAATGATGCATGAAATGCAATGCAAATGATTTTTATTTTTATTGGTTTTCAAGGAACTTTAAGACATTAATTGTAAACATTTAGCAAAAACAACATAACAACATTCTTCATTAATAACAGAAAAGCTTACAAAAGGATTCAAAGATCCAAGATTACAACACAATGGAAAATCTAAAAACTAGAAGGGAACACTTCTGATGAAGATCCAACTCCTCTCTGCAGCTTCCTACGGAGCTTCTCCAACTCATCTTCATAAAAGGCCTTCAAATGAGCATTCTCGACCATCAGCTTATCAGCAACTTCTTCCCATGCAACTGAATCTTCTTGTTGTCTCTTTCGCTTTTCTCCATGCTGTTGAAGCAACTCTTCTTGATGACGGATTTGATCATCCTTTTCCATCAACCAACCATCTTGGATATCAAGCATTTCATCTTTTTCTTTCAAATGTATCTTCAACTCTTTATTCTCCACTTCCAAAGCATAAAACTTCTTCTCCCAAGCATCTCTTTCCATTCTCATCTTAGCCACGAGCTCTAGATGCTCATCATTACTTTCAACAGGAGTAGTGAAAGACAAAGGTGGAGTAATGAGTAGAGAAGACTCCTCGAGCAAATAAGGCATCTGAAAAGTGTGAGCTCTAGCTTGAACCTAATCAGTGTAGTCTTTGAGAGCAACACATTGTTTCGTTCCCAAATGTCTCTTCCTATCAACATGGTGCCAAGCACGCACAAACCGATTTCTCATATCCAAATTTCCATCTTGATTAAGATAGAAGATTCTTGACACAAGAATACTAGCGGGTCGCTCCTTCATGGGATAGCAAAATTGACGCCTTGCAAGAATGGGGTTGTAGGTAATTCCTCCTTTTTTGGTCATATTTGCTTTCACATCTGATATCTTCAACTGAAGGAGTTCTGCTATCTCATCAACCTGAGGCTCTTTCTCCAGACCACACAACCTGGTACTTGATCTTGTTTCTGCACTACATCCTAAAAAGGCTTAGATTGGTTAAAAGGTTCTAGGCCATTCAGCTTCTACGGACACTCACTATTGAAAGTAATAGCGTTATCACGATGATTCGTAACAACCTCTACTACCTTCCATGAGGCCTCCACTGATTGGGGTTCCACCATATGACGCTCATGCTAAGGATTGCTCCTGACATGCGACTATTGGTCTTACCACCTCCTATCTCAAGTTACTCACCAAAGTTCGGGGTAGAACTTTATCTCATCACAGAGGAACCATCGAGTACCAAAAAGAAAAAAAAGATAAACAAACAAAGCACACAACAATATATACAGATAAAAACACACAGATAAACAAAAATAGGCTTAACACACTTAAAACAGAGTCCCCAGTGAAGTCGCCATTTTTCTGTAGCGGGGAAAATCTGAGATCGAAGCCATGGGATTGACTCGACTCAATATTTCGTTTGAAATCGCCACCGCGCTTTATTTTTCAAAGGAAAAGGGAAAAGAACGAAAAACCCAAAGTTTTGTTTTTAAAACAAGAAAGAGAACTCAGGTTCGGGTGTTGATTATATGAGGGGAAGGTTTAAAGCACCCCTCATATATGTGGTATTCCACAGGAACCTTTTTGAAAATCTGTGTCGTGTGTGCTAAAAAACGGGTTTGTTTTATTTTTAAAATAAGCTCGGCAAGACATTAAGCCTTGGGCCTACATCCCTCCTCGGTGCAATGGAGAAGTCAGAGCTAATGTAGTTCCGCTTAAAAGGGAAAACATTTTAAAAAACGAATAAACACTTTATTGTCGTCTGAGAGAAATACTCAGCCATTGATCTTGAGCATGAGAACAAATGAGTTCTTTGCATCGCAAATGAAAGAAGGGCTCCAACTCGGATAAAATCGACGAGTATGCCGCTAGCTCTCTCACGCGGAAAAGATCTCATTATATCAATCAATTTCAAAATCGTGGGGTATAACCACTCGTTTCGACAATTAACAGTGTCTAAAATTTTGAAGAAAAAGGGGAAAAGGCCACTAAGGGCAAAAGATATTTTAAAGAAAACGTTTTGAAAATGATTGCAAACATAAGAAGGTTTTTGAAAAAGGGAGAAGATTTTGAAAATTTAAGAACGGGAGGAGATGAAGAGGCTATCCTATTGCGTAAAATAAAAGCTAAGGAAAGAAACGGTCTAACCGAAGAAGAAGCCAACACTTGACATTATGAGTCAAGGTAGATTTCCCATCCTTTGGAATATTAATACTAAACCAACATTATCACTTGGGGATCCAGATGAATTTATTATCTTAGCACCACTTCGCATTAAGCACATTAAAATTCTGACGAAAATCGGGCAGAGTAACGGCTGTTTTCGGGTAAAGTCCTTATATCAATGCCTTGGAATTAACCATCAAGGGCTTTCAAGGAAGTACCTGCACATACAAACAAACAACAATACAATGCCAGACAGACAGAATAACAGCAGAGTAACAAAATCATGAGGGTCCAGAGGTACTAAGTCCATAAGTCCGAATCTCCAAAATGCTCGGGATAGTAACCAATAGTCCAAAAGAGAGCCTTAAGTGTTTTTTAGATTTTTGTTGTTTATTAGTGTTTTAGCATAAAAGAAAAGTATGGTCCAAGTGGACAAAAGAAAAATAGCGGAATATAAACGTCCAAATGGACAAAGAGAAAATGGCGGAAACATAAACATGATGAAATGATAAAATAAAGCGATAAAGCGAGAAATAAAGAGCAATATAATAAATTGCGGAAATTAAAGTTAGTTGTTAGATGTTAAAGATAACCATCTTGAAACTTGTCAAGTATGTTATCAAAGTTAGTAAGAAAGATCGATGGTGAGTGAAGGATGTTCTCGAATTTCAATTCAATGGGAACTTATCAGAAGCTTGATAGAATCATAGCGACTACACGATAAATTTCCATAAGTCTTAAATCAACCGCATACAATTCTCTTCCATGTTTGATCTTTTTGATTCGGGACACGAAATATTGCGCTATGTTAAGCAGATCGCCAAGTGATTTATGTAGAAATCACCCTACAACGAGGCCGGTCAAAACTTTATGTGCTAATGCATGCGAGAGGAATGATATGTAGATCATTCTCCGAAAGCAATACCGCACGAAAAGAAAATGGTGAGTGATCTAGTCTTTACTAAGAATCCATAAGAATTCTCAAAGTATTAAGACTTTCATCGATCAAAATAAAGAGAAGCAAAGATGGAACCACATTAAAAGCTCCTTTCATCCATAATTTCAATCACTTAATATTGCGGATTTGGATTCTCATCCTATCGACGCCCTAAGTCCATTGAAATTAGAGAGAAATTAGGCCTCTAATTTATGATTCAAAGAAAATATCAAAAGAAAGGAGTAGAAGAAGAGTTAGAACCAAAAACAAGTCAAAAATAGCAAAAACAAGCATTCTGCCTCACTGGAAATCGATTTACCTCTGTAGGAAATCGATTTCCTGCCTGCAGAATTCAGATTTGGCGCAAAAAACAGAGTGGAAATCGATTTCCCTCTGTAGGAAATCGATTTCCTGCGCACAGTTTTCAATAAAATAGCATTATGAACTTTGAAACTTAATATAGGCAAACATACAAACATCTTATGATCACATATCCATTGGAGCACAAATTTTCCATCAAATCACCATCAAATAGGACCAATATAGCATCAAAGATTCATTGAACACAAGCAACAAAGAATCACATTATGGTAGATGGAAAAGGATGATGAAAATTACCAATTCTTGAACAAAACTTAGATCCACTTCAACAATCACCAACACAAATCTTGATCTCTCAACAATTGAAGAAAAAAGAGTGAAATGGATGGTGGTTTAGCTCAAAGTTTGTGAGGTTCAAGGTGTGACTCACAAACTTTATGAAAGAATAAAGAGCTTTGGTGAATTTGGTAGGGATGAGGAGAGAAATTGCAAGGGGTTTTTTGGCTCTCAAAGCTTGAGAAATGAGAGAGTAGAGGTCTCTATTTATAGAATTGGAGCAAGAGTAGTGGCAAATTGGTCTTTTTGTGTTTGGTAATTAATTTGTGGTTAATTGGTAATTAAAGTGGGATTTAAATGGTAAAATGATGTTTAAGTGGGTTTAATGAAGGAGTTAATTTTGATGAGGTGGAAAATTGGTAAAATGATCAAATAAAAAGGTGCCAAAATGATGTCAAGCTTCCCTCCTTATATTTTTTTGAATTTTGCGAACAGGAAATCGATTTCCCACAGGGGTAAATCGATTTCCACCTTCAAATTTTCAAAAATTGTTTTCTTGCACTATTTTGACTTTTGCCCGATCTTTCACCTGTAAAATATAAACAAAAGAGACAAAACACATATTTTTTGATTTTTGGTTAGCACTAAACAAATAAAAATCTAAAACTGCTTGATGATTCCCCTCAGAGATAATCACAGTATCAAAGACAAAGCCTCACAATGGTGCTTTTGATTGATGATTGAATGCAATTGATGTATGATCTTAGGGTCAAAAATTGGGGTATGACACATGGCACACCTTTAATTGCAATTATTGATACTGGGGTGAATCATTCGTTCATTTCATTGGATTGTGCTAAAAGATTGGAATTAGAAATATCTGATATTAATGGAAATATTGTTATTGACACTCCTGCATCGGGTTTAGTAACTACTTATTCTACTTGTTTGAATTGTCCGGTTGATATTTTTGGTAGAAATTTTGGGATGGACTTAGTGTGCCTTCTGTTGTAAATACTTGATGTTATTCTATGTATGAACTAGTTGGAATTCAACCGGGTTGATATTAATTGCTTTACAAAGACGGTTATCTTTCCTGAACATGCCAGTGTTGAAGATTTGGCAATAACTGCGAGACAAGTAGATGAAGCGGTTAAAGATGGGGCAGCCGTGTTTATGTTAATTGCATCTATGGAAGTGAAAGGGAAAGTGGTGGATAGTGCATTACCGGTTGTACGTGATTTTCCAAAAGTCTTCCCAGAAGATGTTAGAGAGTTGCCACCTGAGAGGGAAGTGGAATTTGCTATTGAATTGATTCTTGGGACGAGTCCTGTGTCGATGGCGCCTTACCGCATGTCGGCATCTGAGTTGGGTGAATTGAAGAGTCAATTAGAAGAGCTGTTGGAGAAGGAATTTACTCGTCCTAGCGTTTCACCATGGTGTGCGCCAGTATCGTTGGTAAAGAAGAAAGAGGGTTAGATGAGACTGTGCATGGATTATAAACAGCTGAACAAAGTTACTATCAAGAATTGATATCCATTACCGAGGATTGATGATTTGATGGATCAGCTAGTTGGAGCAAGTGTATTTAGCAAAATTGATCTGAGGTCTGGGTATCATCAGATTTGAGTGAAGGCAGATGATATTCAGAAAACTGCATTCAGAACAAGGTACGGCCATTACGAGTATACAGTGATGCCATTTGGAGTTACTAATGTGCCTGGTGTTTCTATGGAGTATATGAATAGGATCTTACATTCTTATCTCGACAAGTTTGCAATAGTGTTTATAGATGACATTCTGATATATTCTAAGAACGAAGAAGAGCATGCGGAACATCTAAGAGTGGTATTGAAATTATTAAAAGAGAAGAAGCTTTATGTGAAGTTTTCGAAGTGTGAGTTCTGGTTAGAGGAAGTAAGTTTTCTTGGTCATGTGGTTTCCAAGAATGGCGTTGCCGTAGATCCTACGAAGGTTGAAGCGGTATCTTAGTGGGAAACCCCGATGTCCGCGTCAGAGTTTCGTAGTTTTCTGTGCATTGAGGATTACTACAGGAAGTTTATTGAAGGATTTTCGAAGTTAGCATTGCCGTTAACTAAGTTAACTAGAAAGGGGCTGATCCGCTGTCGCACACGGATAAAAAATGAGTATTTTGTAAAATGGAAGTTTAGCGGTAACGACAACTCGAATATCATTCTCACAAGGATTCTTGATTATCACTAACCAATAGTAAATTGATTTAAGGTGTTTATTTTAGTTTAGGATTCGATTATGAAAAACAAAGTAAATAATTGATTATCAAATAAGCTAAAACGGCTAATCTACTGATTTTGCTTCCGACTTATCATTGATTATTATAATTTCAATCTCCTAATCCATTCCTATTCGACTACAAAACTCACTGACAAGCGCAACAAATTTTATGTGATGTAAGTTCCTATGATCCGAATTAAGCAAACGGATTTAAGCCCTCGCGGATTAAGCAAACGCGAATTAATCAAACACGATAACGAATTAAGCAAACGCTTAGGTGGTTATAATTAAGGATCGTACAACAATCGAATTAAATCAATATAGTCTATGAAAATTGAATTAAGCAAACAATAATCACATAATATAATTGAACGGAATAGAAACTTGATTAAAATTATTATAACCTCAAAGTATGATGGTACACGTAATCAGCAGATTTTGCCTTGTAATTAGTTCTCCATTACAAACGTATGAAGCCTTCAAAATTCTTTCATGAAAAGTAAACGTAACGATGAACATTAGCGGCCAGCCCTAGGTAAATGGGAGAAACAATAATTCGGGTCATAACTCAACTGAGTCAAACAAACATAACCCAGGCCCAAAACTAACGACCCAAAACTAATGCTGCAGCTTCAAACGAAATTCTGGAAAATATGCACTCCGAATCTGACTTTGACTCCAACATGAAAGTTGTAGCTCTTCCTCTTAGCTTTCCGGAGATTATTAGAACGCCTCAATCGGATTCCCGGAGCTCCAGTTATGATCATTTTAGTGCAGACTGCTAATGCTGAAAATAAAGTGCGAAAATCAAATTAAACCAAAAATAAACTAAATTAGAAAAATATTATAAAACATAAAAGTAAACAAAGAAAACCAAAGAAATGCTTAAGAACAAACATAGGAGAATGTGCATTAAAATTCACTGATCAAATTCCCCCACACTTGAACTTTTGCACTCCGAGCAAAATCAAATCAAATCTCAAAAGAAACACACAACAACATTTACTCATTCTGGGCTACAAACTCTTCTGCGGTAAAGGTTGCATCAATAGGTACTAATCTTGCACACTAAGGATATCGTAGGAACACAAATCCGCAATTGTACGGTCGTAAGCCTCCTGAACACACTAACCACTTCGAATCATGTTATTATGCCAAAACCTAACTTAATCATCCTCCTTTTTACTCTTTTTCATTCTGGTGGAATCACATTAAGCCCGTTATCTTCACACACTCATATTAAGGCTACCGGTTAGTGACTCTGATCCTTTTTGCATGGGGTTCTGGTGCCTAAGTGGTATTACCCCTTTTATTCCCCAATTGTAGTTGCGGGGGATCGGAACGTAATCCTCCCTACCAAGTTCAGCACCAGAAACCTCTGAACGAACTAACAACAGAACTTGAAATCTTTTTTTTTGTAGGTTCTATAAACGTTGGGTTAAGTGACCGGGTGAGGGTCACCAAACTTAGAAGGTGCATTCCTTTTTATTTTTTTAAAACTTGGATCACTCACTTATTTTCATCGGCCTCCTTACGTAAAGCATGTGTGAGATGGTGCCGACTGCAAAGATAAACTACTCAAGAGCTATTAGAGAATGATAATTCAAGGCTATGTCATAATAAGTATTCAAATTAACTTCCATATGCAGGAGACTTACGGTGTTAAAACGATACCGATCTTGTGAACTTTTCCCAAGTCTCCACAACTAACCACAAATTAATCTATAGCCTAGAACTTTAAAAAATATACTTTTTTTAAGAACTGAAAACAAACAAAAACAAAAATTGAAAGAAAACAAAACAAATAAATGATTCCCTCCCCCACACTTAAGACATACATTATCCTCAATGAAAGAACATAAATATAAAATAAGAGTGAGAAAAAGGAAAGAACACACCTGAGGAATCAAGGAGGATAAGTGATCACATAAGCAGCCTTTCCCAAAGAGAGATCTTCTACATTCTCTTCTTCCAAAGTGGGGCTCTCATGGAGTAGCTTTGGGTAATGCTCATCGTCCTGAAAAAGTGGTTTAGCTCCTTCTCCTTTTATTCCAGGATCAAAGAATGTTCTTCTAAATGTAAAAGTGTCAAATGGGCACGTGAAGGTGCTCTCATCTTTCATAACATCAAGGAACCAAAGGTTATGGGGCTGCCTCACTACTTTTGCTACATCTTCAAGTGAGATCCTATGCACACACATGGACGAACTAATATCATAAATTTCATCCAAGGTCCATCCAAGGTCCATCCAATTCCTTTCTTATGCTTCTTCAAAACCTGCAAAAACTTACTTTCTTGATCAAAATAAAGTTTAGAAGAAATTATAAGCGGAAGTTTTTCATTCATCTCTAAATAAGCATATTTAAGATTTTTAGGAATTGGTTTCAGCTCTCGGGAAGGTGGTTGTTCAATGGATGGTTTGTTCCGGGCAGCCGGGGTGTCGAGAGCTTCATCTACATGAACAAATTCATTTGCAACCTCATCTGTAGTAAGAATATCATCTTGCAAGGCAACCTCAATTTCAGCACAAACAGGGCAAATTTTAGTGTCAGTACAAACATCACAAGAGTAAACATCATCAAAACCAGACAATGATGGAAAATCATCTACAAACAAATCAGTACAAGTATCATCAACAGTTTTAGAAAGCAACTCTATTTGAAAAACAGAATGCTCTTCCAAGGGTTGTTGGTTTGATCCTTGAGCTTGCTGCATGGCATTCATCAAAGTGGCAAGCTGTCCAATCTGTGTTTGCAAAGTTTGGAGAGTAGAATCTATTTGCTGTTGATACTGAAGATTATTTGCAGCCATTTGTTTGACAATATCCTCTAGTGAAGGTTCGGAAGGTGTAGAGCACACAACCTGAAATTCTTTCAGATGCTTATGCAGATCCTCGCCTGCAAAACCATTAAACCTAGGCAACAGATGTGTTAAACCATATTCCAATTCAAAAGGTGCATCAGCCGCAGGATAGTCATTACATAAACTCATTGTAGTTCACATTAGGGACAACCAACTGCATCAAAGTTCTTTGTTCAACCATGGTTTCAACAAACACGAAAATACCAATTATGTCCCATACAGGCAGAAAGAAATAGAAAGAAGGAAAACAATTAAAATAAATTTAGAAAAATATTAAAACACGAAATTTAAACTAATTAAGGAAAATACGAATTTTGGGAATTTCTTTGGAATTTTCTGAAACTATGAAAACAGAAAATAAATCGTAAAAAATAGAAAAATAACGAATTTGCGATTTTGGGGACCAAAATCCTTTAGAATTCTATTCTAAAGGAGTACTGTTTGCCGATTTTTTTCCGATATTGAGGAAAAATTTCGGAGCAAATTATCGAGACAGTAGCTTCCAAACTTACCTGATATGATGGAAAACTTATCATTGTACTGCAACTGGGATTGCAACCCTGAAAATCAACAAACACACCACAAAAAAAAAACAAGAAAAATCCTATAAATAACACTATACATATGACTCTAATATCGGTTAATAACAACAAGAATCCCCGGCAACGACGCCAATTTGCTCCGCTGTCGCACACGGATAAAAAACGAGTATTTTGTAAAATGGTAGTTTAGCGGAAACGACAACTCGAATATCGTTCTCACAAGGATTCTTGATTATCACTAACCAATAGTAAATTGATTTAGGGGGGTTTATTTTAGTTTAGGATTCGATTATGAAAAAAAAGTAAATAATTGATTATCAAATAAGCTAAAACGGCTAATCTACTAATTTTGCTTCCGACTTATCATTGATTATTATAATTTCAATCTCCTAATCCATTCCTATTCGACTACAAAACTCACTGACAAGCGCAAAAAATTTTATGTGATGTAAGTTCCTATGATCCGAATTAAGCAAACGGATTTAAGCCCTCGCGGATTAAGCAAACGCGAATTAGTCAAACACGATAACGAATTAAGAAAACGCTAACGTGATTATAGTTAAGGATCATACAACAATCGAATTAAATCAATATAGTCTATAAAAATTGAATTAAGCAAACAATAATCACATAATATGATGGAACCCGTCATCAGCAGATTTTACCTTGTAATTAGTTCTCCATTACAAACGTATGAAGCCTTCAAAATTCTTTCATGAAAAGTAAACGTAACGATGAACATTAGCGGCCAGCCCTAGGTAAATGGGAGAAATAATAATTCGAGTCATAACCCAACTGGGTCAAACAAACATAACCCAAGCCCAAAACTAACGACCCAAAACTAATGCTGCAGCTTCAAACAAAATTCTGGAAAATATGCACTCCGAATCTGACTTTGACTCCAACACAAAAGTTGTAGCTCTTCCTCTTAGCTTTCCGGAGATTGTTAGAACGCCTCAATCGGATTCCCGGAGCTCCAATTATGATCATTTTAGTGCAGACTGCTAATGCTGAAAATAAAGTGCGAAAATCAAATTAAACCACAAATAAACTAAATTAGAAAAACATTATAAAACATAAAAGTAAACAAAGAAAATCAAAGAAATGCTTAAAAACAAACATGGGAGAATGTGCATTAAAATGCACTGATCAGGGGCAAGCGTTTATTTGGGATTCTAAGTGTGAAGAAGGATTCCAAGCGTTGAAGAAGAGGTTGAATAGTGCTCCGATCATGATTTTTCTGAATTCAGCGGAATATTTTGTGGTTTATTGTGATGCTTCGTTGATGGGATTGGGCGGTGTATTGATGCAGAATCAACAGGTTGTGGCTTATGCGTCGAGACAACTCTAAGTGCATGAAAGGAATTATCCGACTCATGACTTAGAATTGGCAGCTGTAGTCTTTGTATTGAAATTATGGAGACACTATTTATACGGTTCGAGGTTTGAAGTGTCTGGCAATCACAAGAGTGTAAAGTACCTCTTTGATCAGAAAGAGCTTAATACGAGGCAGAGAAGATGGTTAGAGTTTCTTAAAGATTATGATTTTGGGCTGAATTACCATCCGGGTAAAGCGAATGTCGTTGTTGATGCATGGAGTAGGAAGTCCTTACATATGTCTATTCTAATGGTGCGGGAATTGGATTTGATTGAACAATTCCGAGATCTAAGTTTGGTATGTAGAGGTACATCTAATAGTATTAAATTGGGTATGCTAAAGCTGACAAGTGGAATTGTTGATGAAATTAGAGAGTGTCAGAAAACTGATGTTGAGTTGTTGATAAATTGACTTTAATTAACCAAGGCAAAGGAGGTGATTTCAGGATTGACGAGAATGGTATAATGAGGTTTGGTGATCGTGTTTGTCCCCTGATATTGCCGAACTTCGGAAAAGTATTCTTGAAGAAGGACACCGGAGTGGGTTGAGTATTCATCCTGGTGCTACCAAGATGTATCATGATTTGAAGAAGTTATTTTGGTGGCCTGGAATGAAGAAAGAGATTGCTGAGTTCGTTTATTCTTGTTTGACTTTCCAGAAGTCAAAAATTGAACATCAAAAGTCGTATGTGTTAGAACAAGATTTGTTCTTATCAATTATCTTAGTTTTGATGATAACAATAATATGAATTTTGCTTAAGATAATATGGTACTCTAATCCAATGCAATTTCCCTTTCAGGAAATATATAAAGAGTACGCATAATTCAGCGCTCAGAAGATGTGTCTCAAATGGTTCAGCATGCAACATCAGAACATGGTCTGGCAAGACATCAGAAGATGGTCGAAGCAGAATCAGAACATGGGTCTATGGAAGCATCAGAAGAACATGAGATCAGAAGCACTGAAGATCAGAAGATGGTATCACGTTCAGAAGCACTTCAAGGTCAGAAGATCAGAAGATGCTTTGCACCAAGCTGTTTGACTCTGATGATATTCAAACGTCGTATTCACAAACATCAGATCAGAAGGAAGTACACGTGGCAGACTACGCTGACTGACAAAAGGAACGTTAAAGCTACTAAAGGCTACGTCAGTAGACACAGCGTGAACAAGGCTCGAGGTAGTTGACAAAAGCGTATAACATTAAATGCAAAGCTGTACGGAACACGCAAAGCATTAAATGCATTCAACGGTCATCTTCTCAACGCCTATAAATATGAAGTTCTGATGAGAAGCAAGGTTAACGATCCTGAACAAAGACAATTCAAATTAACTTGCTGAAACGCTGTTCAAATCAAAAGCTCAGAATCTTCATCTTCATCAAAGCTCACTACATTGCTGTTGTAATATCTTAGTGAGATTAAGCTTAAACTGTAAGAGAAATATCACAGTTGTGATTATCGCTTTTAAGAAGCATTTGTAAACTCTTGAATAGATTACATTAAGTTGTAAGGAACTAGAGTGATCAGTTGATCAGTATACTCTAGGAAGTCTTGGCAGTTGGCTGAGCAGGAAGTCTTGGCAGTTGGCTGAGCAGGAAGTCTTGGCAGTTGGCTGAGCAGAAAAGTCTTAGGAGTGAACTAAGCCTAGAGTGATCGTGTTGATCAGTAGACTCTAGAAAAAGTCTTAGGAGTGAACTAAGCAGTTGTTCCCGGAGTGATCAGGTTGTGATCAGAAGACTCTGGAAGACTTAGTTGCGGCTAAGTGGAAAACCATTGTAATCCGTGCGATTAGTGGATTAAATCCTCAGTTGAGGTAAATCATCTCTGCGGGGGTGGACTGGAGTAGCTTCGTTAACAGCGAACCAGGATAAAAATAATTGTGCATTTTATTTTTATCGCTCAAGATTTAAAGTCACACTTATTCAATCCCCCCCTTTCTAAGTGTTTTTCTATCCTTCAATTGGCATCAGAGCGCCGGTTCTAAGGTGCAAGCACTTAACCGTGTTTAGAAAAGATTCAGGAAGAGAAAAACGCTTCATTTAAAAGATGGTTGATGAAAGTGAAAGGACTATACCTACACCTGCATCTACATCTGGCTCTGCTGAGCAATACAACGGTAACAATGGTTATACTAGACCGCCGGTATTTGATGGTGAAAACTTTGAATACTGGAAAGATAAACTGGAAAGTTACTTTCTGGGTCTAGATGGTGATCTATGGGATCTTCTGATGGATGGTTACAAACATCCTGTAAATGCCAGAGGCGTAAAGCTGTCAAGGCAAGAAATGAATGATGATCAAAAGAAGCTTTTCAGGAATCATCATAAATGTAGAACTGTTTTGCTGAATGCTATCTCTCATGCTGAGTATGAGAAGATATCTAACAGGGAAACGGCCTATGACATATATGAGTCCTTGAAAATGACTCATGAAGGAAATGCTCAAGTCAAGGAGACAAAAGCTCTTGCCTTAATCCAGAAGTATGAAGCCTTCAAGATGGAGGATGATGAAGACATTGAAAAGATGTTTTCGAGATTTCAAACTCTTACTGCTGGATTGAGAGTTCTTGACAAAGGATACACCAAGGCTGATCATGTGAAGAAGATCATCAGAAGCTTACCCAGAAGATGGGGTCCGATGGTGACTGCATTCAAGATTGCGAAGAATCTGAATGAAGTTTCTCTGGAAGAGCTTATCAGTGCCTTGAGAAGCCATGAGATTGAGCTGGACGCAAATGAGCCTCAAAAGAAAGGTAAGTCTATTGCATTAAAATCAAATATCAAGAAATGCACTAACGCTTTTCAGGCTAGAGAAGAAGATCCTGAAGAATCAGAATCTGAAGAAGAAGATGAACTGTCCATGATTTCCAGAAGGCTAAATCAACTCTGGAAGACCAAGCAAAGGAAGTTCAGAGGCTTCAGAAGTTCAAGGAAATTTGAACGTGGAGAATCTTCTGATGAAAGAAGATTTGACAAGAAGAAGGTCATGTGCTATGAATGCAATGAGCCTGGACACTACAAGAATGAATGTCCAAATCTTCAGAAGGAAAGTCCCAAGAAAAAGTTTCATAAGAAGAAAGGTCTTATGGCAACCTGGGATGAGTCAGAAGATGATTCAGAAGATGAGCAGGCCAACTGTGCGCTGATGGCGACAGAAGATGACGGATCAGAATCTACATCAGAATCAGATTCTGAAGAGATATCCTTGGCTGCAAGAAGGACAAAGCACAACATGTCATGGTACCTGGACTCTGGATGCTCGCGACACATGACAGGAAGAAGGTCTATGTTCCAAGACCTGGTGCTTAAGTCTGGAGGAGAAGTCAAGTTCGGAGGAGATCAGAAGGGCAAGATAATTGGCTCTGGAACTATAAAGTCTGGTAACTCTCCTTCCATTTCTAATGTACTTCTTGTAGAAGGATTAACACATAACCTTTTATCTATCACTCAATTAAGTGACAATGGTTATGATATAATCTTTAATCAAGAGTCTTGCAAGGCTGTAAATCAGAAGGATGGCTCAATCCTATTTACAGGCAAGAGGAAGAACAACATTTATAAGACAGATCTGCAAGATCTTATGAGTCAGAAGGTGACTTGTCTTATGTCTGTTTCTGAAGAGCAGTGGGTCTGGCACAGAAGATTAGGTCATGCTAGTTTGAGAAAGATCTCTCAGATTAACAAACTGAATCTTGTCAGAGGACTCCCTAATTTGAAATTCCAATCAGATGCTCTTTGTGAAGCATGTCAGAAGGGCAAGTTCTCCAAACCTGCATTCAAGTCTAAGAATGTTGTTTCTACCTCTAGGCCATTAGAACTCTTGCACATTGATCTGTTTGGCCCAGTCAAAACAGCATCTGTCAGAGGAAAGAAATATGGATTAGTCATCGTAGATGATTATAGTCGCTGGACATGGGTAAAATTCTTGAAACACAAGGATGAGACTCATTCAGTGTTCTTTGATTTCTGCATTCAGATTCAATCTGAAAAAGAGTGTAAAATCATAAAGGTCAGAAGTGATCATGGTGGTGAATTTGAGAACAGATCCTTTGAAGAATTCTTCAAAGAAAATGGTATTGCCCATGATTTCTCTTGTCCTAGAACTCCACAGCAAAATGGGGTTGTAGAACGAAAGAATAGGACTCTTCAAGAAATGGCCAGAACCATGATCAATGAAACCAATATGGCTAAGCATTTCTGGGCAGAAGCAATAAACACTGCATGTTATATTCAGAATAGAATCTCTATCAGACCTATTCTTAATAAGACTCCCTATGAATTGTGGAAGAATAAAAAGCCCAACATTTCATATTTCCATCCTTTTGGATGTGTATGCTTTATTCTGAACACTAAAGATCATCTTGGTAAGTTTGATTCCAAAGCTCAAAAGTGTTTCCTTCTTGGATATTCTGAACGCTCAAAAGGCTACAGAGTATACAATACTGAAACATTGGTTGTAGAAGAATCAATCAATATCAGGTTTGATGATAAGCTTGGTTCTGAAAAACCAAAGCAAGTTGATAATTTTGCAGGTTGTGATATTGACATATCAGAAGCTGTTGAGCCAAGAAGCAACGCATCAGAAGCAGAGCTTCTCAGAAGCAAAGAATCTGAAGATCAAGTATCAGCTTCTCTGGAGGATCTAAGTATTTCTGAAGAACCATCTGTCAGAAGATCATCCAGACTCATCTCTGGTCATTCAGAAGATGTCATTCTTGGAAAGAAGGATGATCCAATCAGAACAAGAGCATTCCTTAGAAACAATGCAGACTGTCAATTAGGTCTTGTATCTTTGATCGAGCCAACTTCTGTTGATCATGCTCTAGAAGATCCAGACTGGATAATTGCTATGCAAGAAGAACTAAATCAGTTTACAAGGAATGATGTTTGGGATCTTGTTCCTAGACCAGATGGATTCAATATAATCGGTACAAAATGGGTCTTCAGAAACAAGCTCAGTGAGAAAGGCGAAGTGGTAAGGAACAAAGCCAGACTGGTGGCTCAGGGTTATAGTCAGCAAGAAGGGATTGACTACACAGAAACCTTTGCACCAGTGGCCAGGTTAGAATCTATTCGTCTATTAATTTCTTTTGCCACTCAACATAACATCACTCTCTATCAGATGGATGTTAAGAGTGCCTTCTTAAATGGTTATATAGATGAAGAAGTTTATGTCCATCAACCTCCTGGTTTTGAAGACTCTATGTCTCCTAATCATGTTTTTAAACTTAAGAAATCATTGTATGGATTGAAACAGGCTCCCAGAGCTTGGTATGAACGCTTAAGTTCTTTCC
The DNA here is from genome assembly GCF_029867415.1 of Vicia villosa. Lineage (NCBI taxonomy): Eukaryota > Viridiplantae > Streptophyta > Magnoliopsida > Fabales > Fabaceae > Vicia > Vicia villosa. The sequence continues at coordinate 200,846,580 of NC_081180.1, read as the reverse complement.
TTCTAGATAATGGTTTCACTAGAGGAAAAGTGGACACTACTCTCTTTTGTAAAACCTTTGAAAAGGATATTTTAATTTGTCAAATATATGTAGATGATATTATTTTTGGAACATCTAATGCTACACTTGGAAAGGAGTTTGCTAAGTCTATGCAGGCTGAGTTTGAAATGAGCATGATGGGAGAACTCAAGTATTTCCTTGGAATACAAATAAATCAAACATCAGAAGGAACGTATGTTCACCAAACCAAGTATGTGAAGGAACTTCTGAAGAAGTTTAATCTTCTAGACTGCAAAGAAGCCAAAACTCCTATGCATCCAACATGCATCCTAGGTAAGGATGAGGTAAGTAAGAAGGTAGATCAGAAGTTATACAGAGGTATGATTGGATCTCTTCTATATCTGACTGCTTCTAGACCTGACATTCTGTTCAGTGTTTGTTTGTGTGCTAGATTCCAATCAGATCCTAGAGAATCTCATTTAACTGCTGTTAAGAGGATTCTAAGGTATCTGAAAGGTACTACTAATGTTGGTTTAGTTTACAGAAAATCTAAAGAATACAACTTAGTAGGATTCTGCGATGCTGACTATGCTGGAGACAGAATTGAAAGAAAAAGTACTTCAGGAAGTTGCCAATTTCTTGGAAGTCATTTGATCTCCTGGTACAGCAAGAAGCAGGCAACTATTGCTCTATCAACAACAGAAGCAGAATATGTCGCTGCTGCTGGTTGTAGCACACAGATGCTCTGGATGAAGAGTCAGTTAGAAGATTATCAGATATTTGAGAGTAACATTCCTATATTCTGTGATAATACTTCTGCTATATGTTTATCTAAGAATCCTATTCTTCATTCAAAAGCTAAACATATTGAGATAAAACATCATTTCATAAGGGACTATGTTCAGAAGGGTGTTATTTCTTTAAACTTTGTTGATACAGACCATCAATGGGCTGATATCTTTACAAAACCCCTGGCTGAAGATAGGTTTAAGTTCATCCTGAAGAACATCAGTATGGATTTATGCCCAGAATGAGAAGATGAGAAGTTCTCATGTATGAGTATCTTCTGAAATGAATGTGGAACATTTTTTTTTAATCAGAAGTTCTGATTGAATTCTTTTAGAAATTATGATTCGGTTATTACTAACGTTTCATTGTCTAAGTTGATTCAGAACCTCTTTTAAAGCAAAACAGCTGTTACGTTTTATCTCGGGATGGTAAACCTGTCGTTACTATTCATAGATAAGCGTGCGTGCAGTTGAGGGGACGTCTACTTAGGTAACTGTGCAAATCACGTCTTTTGTCATTATTATCTCTCCTCATGTCACGTAACATTAAATGCTTTTCATCATTTACTCTCTTCAGTTTTCTTTTTATACTCTTCAAACGTTTCTTTTCCCTCTCATATTTCTCTCTCTCTCTTTTCATATCATAAACCCTAGCAGTTTCCATTATCTGAAAGTTCATCATGAATCCATCGTCAAGCTCTGGAAATCAAGACAATGATAGGAAACAAAAGAGAAAGGCATCTGCTGAATCAGAAACCAAACCTAAAAGAGTTAGGATCTCCTATGACCCTCTCAAAGTGTATCAACCTTTTGACGGTTCCCGTCAATCACCTCCCTCTTCAAAGACCTCCACCACCTCTTCCTCCTCATTCATCCTCTCGGAACCACCTTTTTCACCATCTTATATCTCCTCTCCTTTAACCCTTCCATCAGATATTTCTTCATCCCTCTCATACCCTTTTCCCACCAGAACACCTAATCCCTATAGTGTTGTTCTTCCCGACTCAAGGTTCACTGTCAACCCTCCAACCCCTACCACTCAAACATATCTGGAGCTTTTACATGCTGATGTAAATGGCTGGTTGGAGATTCTTGGTGCTGCTCACCTTAATCATCTGGATGAGTATGCTACAAACAACCTCTGGAATACCTTTCGTCAGGATCTTCTGGAGAAGGCTACAGACACTCAGAAAAGGATTATGTCTGAAGCTCCTGGTGTTCGTGGTCTCCGGTTGGAAGTTGGTGAGAGCAGCCACCACTGTCTCATCAGGAACAGAAGTGTTCTTGAAGAGAAGATACCTGCAGATGAGTTGGAAGAAGAAAATCTCTGCAGAGATATCGTGGTATGGAAACCCCGGTCTTCTGTGCTCTGGTTTCCTGTGCTGACTGGAGATTTTCAGTGGCTGTTCAACTGGTTCAGAATGAACCCTTCTGAAAAAGCACCTCACATGGTCTTTCCAGTAGTGGTTTATCGTGCTGAAGTTGCTGGTCCTACTCCTCCAACAAACCTTGCAGCTATTCTTCAAGCATTGGAAGATGGAACTTCTGAGCTGCCTGAACCAGAATATGCTAAGGCTCCTTCTGAGTCAGACTCAGATGAGGAAATGGGAGATGCACAAGCTGAAGATCTTCCAGAAGATCACCCTGCTGAGATTGCTGTTCCTCTGGGCAGAAATATTGGTGCCTCTTCTTCCGGTGAATCCTCAGCTCTGATGGAGACCTTGGAAACTCTTCATCAGAATCAAGCTATGCTGGCTTCTCGTTTGGACGCGCAAGAAGCAGCCAATGCTGAGTTTCGTTCCTTCATGACAAGGCAAGCTACAAGCACTGACGGGATTCATGATGTTCTGGCGCGGATTTTGCGTAGGCTAGGATCTTAGTCTTTTGGTCTTTGTAGTTTCCTTTCCTTGTTGCATCTGTTTTCCTGCATTCTTCTTGTAATCCTCTTTTGATCATCAATGAAAAAGTTTCTTTGTGTTTTACATTCCAGTAAATGTTTTCTTTTGTCGTTTTATACATCTGAATCTTTTTATATATTCTTTTTGATGTTATGACAAAAAGGGGGAGAAGATAAATGATAAATGATTTGATTAAATCTATCAGTTGCTGGGTAAAGGCTCCCACACATTCACTAACAAGAACTGCAAGTTCTATATGGTTTAAGTGTTTTGCAGGTACAGAGAAGTGAAGTGAATCTTCAAAGCAAACACTAGAAGCAAAACCATGGAAACTGAAGCAAGCTGAGTGCTGTCAAGCTTCAGAGATCAGAAGCAAGAAAGAAGAATGAATCAGAAGCACTGATAATAGAATTTGAATATCATTGTCTATCCTGTTATGACAAAATTCTATTTGCCCTGATACATATAATGTTATGGCTCTGATACATTATTTGCTCTGATACATGTTTTTAGCCTAAATGCTCTGATACATTTGGCTCTGATACATATCATGTATTTGAATATACATTTTATGTTCTAACTCGTTCATGCTGACTTTTGTCGTTTAGTTTTTGTTCTGTAACATTTCAGGATGTAGAGATGCTCAGATGATGCTCTGGTACATTCAACAATGTTCTGATACAAATCTAGCATGAAGTGATGTTGGTAGACATTCAAAGTTCTGAAGCTATCCGAGGGAAGCAGAAATCAGAAGATGTGAATGTTCTAGAAGATCCAGGAAATTCAAGTTCTGAAGCTGTCCTGAATGGAAGCAGAAATCAGAAGCTGTGAATGTTCTGAAGATCAAAGAAACTCAAGTTCTGAAACTGTCCTGAATGGAAGCAGAAGTCAGAAGCTGTGAGTGTTCTAAGGATCTAAAGAAATTCAAGTTCTGAAGCTGTCCAATGGAAGCAGAAGTCAGAAGCTATGAATTCTCTGAAGGCAGAAGCTTATATGATCGTCTCTACCGAAATAATCAGGGAAGTCTTTTATCAAAGTTCTTCGAGTATTTATTTCAGGGGGAGATTATTTATCTCAGGGGGAGATTGTTAATCTCAGGGGGAGACATATTCATATGCTTATGCTATAGCTGTGTAATTTGTCTTTTGCCGTCTACTCTTTCTGATCGCAAATTCATATCATTTATATATGTTTTTGTCATCATCAAAAAGGGGGAGATTGTTAGAACAAGATTTGTTCTTATCAATTATCTTAGTTTTGATGATAACAATAATATGAATTTTGCTTAAGATAATATGGTACTCTAATCCAATGCAATTTCCCTTTCAGGAAATATATAAAGAGTACGCATAATTCAGCGCTCAGAAGATGTGTCTCAAATGGTTCAGCATGCAACATCAGAACATGGTCTGGCAAGACATCAGAAGATGGTCGAAGCAGAATCAGAACATGGGTCTATGGAAGCATCAGAAGAACATGAGATCAGAAGCACTGAAGATCAGAAGATGGTATCACGTTCAGAAGCACTTCAAGGTCAGAAGATCAGAAGATGCTTTGCACCAAGCTGTTTGACTCTGATGATATTCAAACGTCGTATTCACAAACATCAGATCAGAAGGAAGTACACGTGGCAGACTACGCTGACTGACAAAAGGAACGTTAAAGCTACTAAAGGCTACGTCAGTAGACACAGCGTGAACAAGGCTCGAGGTAGTTGACAAAAGCGTATAACATTAAATGCAAAGCTGTACGGAACACGCAAAGCATTAAATGCATTCAACGGTCATCTTCTCAACGCCTATAAATATGAAGTTCTGATGAGAAGCAAGGTTAACGATCCTGAACAAAGACAATTCAAATTAACTTGCTGAAACGTTGTTCAAATCAAAAGCTCAGAATCTTCATCTTCATCAAAGCTCACTACATTGCTGTTGTAATATCTTAGTGAGATTAAGCTTAAACTGTAAGAGAAATATCACAGTTGTGATTATCGCTTTTAAGAAGCATTTGTAAACTCTTGAATAGATTACATTAAGTTGTAAGGAACTAGAGTGATCAGTTGATCAGTATACTCTAGGAAGTCTTGGCAGTTGGCTGAGCAGGAAGTCTTGGCAGTTGGCTGAGCAGGAAGTCTTGGCAGTTGGCTGAGCAGGAAGTCTTGGCAGTTGGCTGAGCAGAAAAGTCTTAGGAGTGAACTAAGCCTAGAGTGATCGTGTTGATCAGTAGACTCTAGAAAAAGTCTTAGGAGTGAACTAAGCAGTTGTTCCCGGAGTGATCAGGTTGTGATCAGAAGACTCTGGAAAACCATTGTAATCCGTGCGATTAGTGGATTAAATCCTCAGTTGAGGTAAATCATCTCTGCGGGGGTGGACTGGAGTAGCTTCGTTAACAGCGAACCAGGATAAAAATAATTGTGCATTTTATTTTTATCGCTCAAGATTTAAAGTCACACTTATTCAATCCCCCCCTTTCTAAGTGTTTTTCTATCCTTCA